>NW_028247332.1:0-328448 GCF_964263255.1 Lissotriton vulgaris | reverse complement strand
ACATTAAATGCCTCCAAATGGTATTTAATTAACTTCCCGAGCCCCTGGAAGCATGAAAATCACTTTAAACATGCTAATTTTAGCTCTAACACTGATGATCCACCTACAAATGTGAACTGACGTTCAAAAATAAAACATTTGAAAACGGACCATTTTCCACATTTCTGAAGCATGACGTAATGGGGGGGTGTTATCTCTTTTGTCGAAAATCAGCCGTTTTTGCTCTAACATTAAATGCCTCCAAATGGTATTTAATTAACTTCCCGGGGTGAAGAAACCCTTTTTGAGAACTCAGAGTGAGTAAATTGGCCATTTTCATGCACTTTTAACCATTCCATAAATCTTGTGTTTTGGGCCCCTGGAAGCATGAAAATCACTTTAAACATGCTAATTTTAGCTCTAACACTGATGATCCACCTACAAATGTGAACTGACGTTCAAAAATAAAACATTTGAAAACGGACCATTTTCCACATTTCTGAAGAATGACGTAATGGGGGGGTGTTATCTCTTTTGTCGAAAATCAGCCGTTTTTGCTCGAACATTAAATGCCTCCAAATGGTATTTAATTAACTTCCCGGGGTGAAGAAACCCTTTTTGAGAACTCAGAGTGAGTAAATTGGCCATTTTCATGCACTTTTAACCATTCCATAAATCTTGTGTTTTGGGCCCCTGGAAGCATGAAAATCACTTTAAACATGCTAATTTTAGCTCTAACACTGATGATCCACCTACAAATGTGAACTGACGTTCAAAAATAAAACATTTGAAAACGGACCATTTTCCACATTTCTGAAGCATGACGTAATGGGGGGGTGTTATCTCTTTTGTCGAAAATCAGCCGTTTTTGCTTGAACATTAAATGCCTCCAAATGGTATTTAATTAACTTCCCAAGCCCCTGGAAGCATGAAAATCACTTTAAACATGCTAATTTTAGCTCTAACACTGATGATCCACCTACAAATGTGAACTGACGTTCAAAAATGAAACATTTGAAAACGGACCATTTTCCACATTTCTGAAGCATGACGTAATGGGGGGGTGTTATCTCTTTTGTCGAAAATCAGCCGTTTTTGCTCGAACATTAAATGCCTCCAAATGGTATTTATTTCACTTCCCGAGCCCCTGGAAGCATGAAAATCACTTTAAACATGCTAATTTTAGCTCTAACACTGATGATCCACCTACAAATGTGAACTGACGTTCAAAAATGAAACATTTGAAAAAGGACCATTTTCCACATTTCTGAAGCATGACGTAATGGGGGGGTGTTATCTCTTTTGTCGAAAATCAGCCGTTTTTGCTCGAACATTAAATGCCTCCAAATGGTATTTATTTCACTTCCCGAGCCCCTGGAAGCATGAAAATCACTTTAAACATGCTAATTTTAGCTCTAACACTGATGATCCACCTACAAATGTGAACTGACGTTCAAAAATAAAACATTTGAAAACGGACCATTTTCCACATTTCTGAAGCATGACGTAATGGGGGGGTGTTATCTCTTTTGTCGAAAATCAGCCGTTTTTGCTCGAACATTAAATGCCTCCAAATGGTATTTATTTCACTTCCCGAGCCCCTGGAAGCATGAAAATCACTTTAAACATGCTAATTTTAGCTCTAACACTGATGATCCACCTACAAATGTGAACTGACGTTCAAAAATAAAACATTTGAAAACGGACCATTTTCCACATTTCTGAAGCATGACGTAATGGGGGGTGTTATCTCTTTTGTCGAAAATCAGCCGTTTTTGCTCGAACATTAAATGCATCCAAATGGTATTTAATTAACTTCCCGGGGTGAAGAAACCCTTTTTGAGAACTCAGAGTGAGTAAATTGGCCATTTTCATGCACTTTTAACCATTCCATAAATCTTGTGTTTTGGGCCCCTGGAAGCATGAAAATCACTTTAAACATGCTAATTTTAGCTCTAACACTGATGATCCACCTACAAATGTGAACTGACGTTCAAAAATAAAACATTTGAAAATGGACCATTTTCCACATTTCTGAAGCATGACGTAATGGGGGGGTGTTATCTCTTTTGTCGAAAATCAGCCGTTTTTGCTCGAACATTAAATGCCTCCAAATGGTATTTAATTAACTTCACGAGCCCCTGGAAGCATGAAAATCACTTTAAACATGCTAATTTTATCTCTAACACTGATGATCCACCTACAAATGTGAACTGACGTTCAAAAATAAAACATTTGAAAACGGACCATTTTCCACATTTCTGAAGCATGACGTAATGGGGGGGTGTTATCTCTTTTGTCGAAAATCAGCCGTTTTTGCTCGAACATTAAATGCCTCCAAATGGTATTTATTTCACTTCCCGAGCCCCTGGAAGCATGAAAATCACTTTAAACATGCTAATTTTAGCTCTAACACTGATGATCCACCTACAAATGTGAACTGACGTTCAAAAATAAAACATTTGAAAACGGACCATTTTCCACATTTCTGAAGCATGACGTAATGGGGGGGTGTTATCTCTTTTGTCGAAAATCAGCCGTTTTTGCTCGAACATTAAATGCCTCCAAATGGTATTTAATTAACTTCCCGAGCCCCTGGAAGCATGAAAATCACTTTAAACATGCTAATTTTAGCTCTAACACTGATGATCCACCTACAAATGTGAACTGACGTTCAAAAATAAAACATTTGAAAACGGACCACTTTCCACATTTCTGAAGCATGACGTAATGGGGGGGGTGTTATCTCTTTTGTCGAAAATCAGCCGTTTTTGCTCTAACATTAAATGCCTCCAAATGGTATTTAATTAACTTCCCGGGGTGAAGAAACCCTTTTTGAGAACTCAGATTGAGTAAATTGGCCATTTTCATGCACTTTTAACCATTCCATAAATCTTGTGTTTTGGGCCCCTGGAAGCATGAAAATCACTATAAACATGCTAATTTTAGCTCTAACACTGATGATCCACCTACAAATGTGAACTGACGTTCAAAAATAAAACATTTGAAAACAGACCATTTTCCACATTTCTGAAGCATGACGTAATGGGGGGGTGTTATCTCTTTTGTCGAAAATCAGCCATTTTTGCTCTAACATTAAATGCCTCCAAATGGTATTTAAGTAACTTCCCGAGCCCCTGGAAGCATGAAAATCACTTTAAACATGCTAATTTTAGCTCTAACACTGATGATCCACCTACAAATGTGAACTGACGTTCAAAAATAAAACATTTGAAAACGGACCATTTTCCACATTTCTGAAGCATGACGTAATGGGGGGGTGTTATCTCTTTTGTCGAAAATCAGCCGTTTTTGCTCTAACATTAAATGCCTCCAAATGGTATTTAATTAACTTCCCGGGGTGAAGAAACCCTTTTTGAGAACTCAGAGTGAGTAAATTGGCCATTTTCATGCACTTTTAACCATTCCATAAATCTTGTGTTTTGGGCCCCTGGAAGCATGAAAATCACTTTAAACATGCTAATTTTAGCTCTAACACTGATGATCCACCTACAAATGTGAACTGACGTTCAAAAATAAAACATTTGAAAACGGACCATTTTCCACATTTCTGAAGCATGACGTAATGGGGGGGTGTTATCTCTTTTGTCGAAAATCAGCCGTTTTTGCTCGAACATTAAATGCTTCCAAATGGTATTTAATTAACTTCCCGGGGTGAAGAAACCCTTTTTGAGAACTCAGAGTGAGTAAATTGGCCATTTTCATGCACTTTTAACCATTCCATAAATCTTGTGTTTTGGGCCCCTGGAAGCATGAAAATCACTTTAAACATGCTAATTTTAGCTCTAACACTGATGATCCACCTACAAATGTGAACTGACGTTCAAAAATAAAACATTTGAAAACGGACCATTTTCCACATTTCTGAAGCATGACGTAATGGGGGGGGTGTTATCTCTTTTGTCGAAAATCAGCCGTTTTTTGCTCGAACATTAAATGCCTCCAAATGGTATTTATTTCACTTCCCGAGCCCCTGGAAGCATGAAAATCACTTTAAACATGCTAATTTTAGCTCTAACACTGATGATCCACCTACAAATGTGAAGTGACGTTCAAAAATAAAACATTTGAAAACGGACCATTTTCCACATTTCTGAAGCATGACGTAATGGGGGGGTGTTATCTCTTTTGTCGAAAATCAGCCGTTTTTGCTCGAACATTAAATGCCTCCAAATGGTATTTAATTAACTTCCCGAGCCCCTGGAAGCATGAAAATCACTTTAAACATGCTAATTTTAGCTCTAACACTGATGATCCACCTACAAATGTGAACTGACGTTCAAAAATAAAACATTTGAAAACGGACCACTTTCCACATTTCTGAAGCATGACGTAATGGGGGGGTGTTATCTCTTTTGTCGAAAATCAGCCGTTTTTGCTCTAACATTAAATGCCTCCAAATGGTATTTAATTAACTTCCCGGGGTGAAGAAACCCTTTTTGAGAACTCAGAGTGAGTAAATTGGCCATTTTCATGCACTTTTAACCATTCCATAAATCTTGTGTTTTGGGCCCCTGGAAGCATGAAAATCACTATAAACATGCTAATTTTAGCTCTAACACTGATGATCCACCTACAAATGTGAACTGACGTTCAAAAATAAAACATTTGAAAACGGACCATTTTCCACATTTCTGAAGCATGACGTGATGGGGGGGTGTTATCTCTTTTGTCGAAAATCAGCCGTTTTTGCTCGAACATTAAATGCCTCCAAATGGTATTTAATTAACTTCCCGAGCCCCTGGAAGCATGAAAATCACTTTAAACATGCTAATTTTAGCTCTAACACTGATGATCCACCTACAAATGTGAACTGACGTTCAAAAATAAACCATTTGAAAACGGACCATTTTCCACATTTCTGAAGCATGACGTAATGGGGGTGTTATCTCTTTTGTCGAAAATCAGCCGTTTTTGCTCGAACATTAAATGCCTCCAAATGGTATTTAATTAACTTCCCGGGGTGAAGAAACCCTTTTTGAGAACTCAGAGTGAGTAAATTGGCCATTTTCATGCACTTTTAACCATTCCATAAATCTTGTGTTTTGGGCCCCTGGAAGCATGAAAATCACTTTAAACATGCTAATTTTAGCTCTAACACTGATGATCCACCTACAAATGTGAACTGACGTTCAAAAATGAAACATTTGAAAACGGACCATTTTCCACATTTCTGAAGCATGACGTAATGGGGGGGTGTTATCTCTTTTGTCGAAAATCAGCCGTTTTTGCTCGAACATTAAATGCCTCCAAATGGTATTTATTTCACTTCCCGAGCCCCTGGAAGCATGAAAATCACTTTAAACATGCTAATTTTAGCTCTAACACTGATGATCCACCTACAAATGTGAACTGACGTTCAAAAATAAAACATTTGAAAACGGACCATTTTCCACATTTCTGAAGAATGACGTAATGGGGGGGTGTTATCTCTTTTGTCGAAAATCAGCCGTTTTTGCTCGAACATTAAATGCCTCCAAATGGTATTTAATTAACTTCCCGGGGTGAAGAAACCCTTTTTGAGAACTCAGAGTGAGTAAATTGGCCATTTTCATGCACTTTTAACCATTCCATAAATCTTGTGTTTTGGGCCCCTGGAAGCATGAAAATCACTTTAAACATGCTAATTTTAGCTCTAACACTGATGATCCACCTACAAATGTGAACTGACGTTCAAAAATAAAACATTTGAAAACGGACCATTTTCCACATTTCTGAAGCATGACGTAATGGGGGGGTGTTATCTCTTTTGTCGAAAATCAGCCGTTTTTGCTTGAACATTAAATGCCTCCAAATGGTATTTAATTAACTTCCCAAGCCCCTGGAAGCATGAAAATCACTTTAAACATGCTAATTTTAGCTCTAACACTGATGATCCACCTACAAATGTGAACTGACGTTCAAAAATGAAACATTTGAAAACGGACCATTTTCCACATTTCTGAAGCATGACGTAATGGGGGGGTGTTATCTCTTTTGTCGAAAATCAGCCGTTTTTGCTCGAACATTAAATGCCTCCAAATGGTATTTATTTCACTTCCCGAGCCCCTGGAAGCATGAAAATCACTTTAAACATGCTAATTTTAGCTCTAACACTGATGATCCACCTACAAATGTGAACTGACGTTCAAAAATGAAACATTTGAAAAAGGACCATTTTCCACATTTCTGAAGCATGACGTAATGGGGGGGTGTTATCTCTTTTGTCGAAAATCAGCCGTTTTTGCTCGAACATTAAATGCCTCCAAATGGTATTTATTTCACTTCCCGAGCCCCTGGAAGCATGAAAATCACTTTAAACATGCTAATTTTAGCTCTAACACTGATGATCCACCTACAAATGTGAACTGACGTTCAAAAATAAAACATTTGAAAACGGACCATTTTCCACATTTCTGAAGCATGACGTAATGGGGGGGTGTTATCTCTTTTGTCGAAAATCAGCCGTTTTTGCTCGAACATTAAATGCCTCCAAATGGTATTTATTTCACTTCCCGAGCCCCTGGAAGCATGAAAATCACTTTAAACATGCTAATTTTAGCTCTAACACTGATGATCCACCTACAAATGTGAACTGACGTTCAAAAATAAAACATTTGAAAACGGACCATTTTCCACATTTCTGAAGCATGACGTAATGGGGGGTGTTATCTCTTTTGTCGAAAATCAGCCGTTTTTGCTCGAACATTAAATGCATCCAAATGGTATTTAATTAACTTCCCGGGGTGAAGAAACCCTTTTTGAGAACTCAGAGTGAGTAAATTGGCCATTTTCATGCACTTTTAACCATTCCATAAATCTTGTGTTTTGGGCCCCTGGAAGCATGAAAATCACTTTAAACATGCTAATTTTAGCTCTAACACTGATGATCCACCTACAAATGTGAACTGACGTTCAAAAATAAAACATTTGAAAATGGACCATTTTCCACATTTCTGAAGCATGACGTAATGGGGGGGTGTTATCTCTTTTGTCGAAAATCAGCCGTTTTTGCTCGAACATTAAATGCCTCCAAATGGTATTTAATTAACTTCACGAGCCCCTGGAAGCATGAAAATCACTTTAAACATGCTAATTTTATCTCTAACACTGATGATCCACCTACAAATGTGAACTGACGTTCAAAAATAAAACATTTGAAAACGGACCATTTTCCACATTTCTGAAGCATGACGTAATGGGGGGGTGTTATCTCTTTTGTCGAAAATCAGCCGTTTTTGCTCGAACATTAAATGCCTCCAAATGGTATTTATTTCACTTCCCGAGCCCCTGGAAGCATGAAAATCACTTTAAACATGCTAATTTTAGCTCTAACACTGATGATCCACCTACAAATGTGAACTGACGTTCAAAAATAAAACATTTGAAAACGGACCATTTTCCACATTTCTGAAGCATGACGTAATGGGGGGGTGTTATCTCTTTTGTCGAAAATCAGCCGTTTTTGCTCGAACATTAAATGCCTCCAAATGGTATTTAATTAACTTCCCGAGCCCCTGGAAGCATGAAAATCACTTTAAACATGCTAATTTTAGCTCTAACACTGATGATCCACCTACAAATGTGAACTGACGTTCAAAAATAAAACATTTGAAAACGGACCACTTTCCACATTTCTGAAGCATGACGTAATGGGGGGGGTGTTATCTCTTTTGTCGAAAATCAGCCGTTTTTGCTCTAACATTAAATGCCTCCAAATGGTATTTAATTAACTTCCCGGGGTGAAGAAACCCTTTTTGAGAACTCAGATTGAGTAAATTGGCCATTTTCATGCACTTTTAACCATTCCATAAATCTTGTGTTTTGGGCCCCTGGAAGCATGAAAATCACTATAAACATGCTAATTTTAGCTCTAACACTGATGATCCACCTACAAATGTGAACTGACGTTCAAAAATAAAACATTTGAAAACAGACCATTTTCCACATTTCTGAAGCATGACGTAATGGGGGGGTGTTATCTCTTTTGTCGAAAATCAGCCATTTTTGCTCTAACATTAAATGCCTCCAAATGGTATTTAAGTAACTTCCCGAGCCCCTGGAAGCATGAAAATCACTTTAAACATGCTAATTTTAGCTCTAACACTGATGATCCACCTACAAATGTGAACTGACGTTCAAAAATAAAACATTTGAAAACGGACCATTTTCCACATTTCTGAAGCATGACGTAATGGGGGGGTGTTATCTCTTTTGTCGAAAATCAGCCGTTTTTGCTCTAACATTAAATGCCTCCAAATGGTATTTAATTAACTTCCCGGGGTGAAGAAACCCTTTTTGAGAACTCAGAGTGAGTAAATTGGCCATTTTCATGCACTTTTAACCATTCCATAAATCTTGTGTTTTGGGCCCCTGGAAGCATGAAAATCACTTTAAACATGCTAATTTTAGCTCTAACACTGATGATCCACCTACAAATGTGAACTGACGTTCAAAAATAAAACATTTGAAAACGGACCATTTTCCACATTTCTGAAGCATGACGTAATGGGGGGGTGTTATCTCTTTTGTCGAAAATCAGCCGTTTTTGCTCGAACATTAAATGCTTCCAAATGGTATTTAATTAACTTCCCGGGGTGAAGAAACCCTTTTTGAGAACTCAGAGTGAGTAAATTGGCCATTTTCATGCACTTTTAACCATTCCATAAATCTTGTGTTTTGGGCCCCTGGAAGCATGAAAATCACTTTAAACATGCTAATTTTAGCTCTAACACTGATGATCCACCTACAAATGTGAACTGACGTTCAAAAATAAAACATTTGAAAACGGACCATTTTCCACATTTCTGAAGCATGACGTAATGGGGGGGTGTTATCTCTTTTGTCGAAAATCAGCCGTTTTTTGCTCGAACATTAAATGCCTCCAAATGGTATTTATTTCACTTCCCGAGCCCCTGGAAGCATGAAAATCACTTTAAACATGCTAATTTTAGCTCTAACACTGATGATCCACCTACAAATGTGAAGTGACGTTCAAAAATAAAACATTTGAAAACGGACCATTTTCCACATTTCTGAAGCATGACGTAATGGGGGGGTGTTATCTCTTTTGTCGAAAATCAGCCGTTTTTGCTCGAACATTAAATGCCTCCAAATGGTATTTAATTAACTTCCCGAGCCCCTGGAAGCATGAAAATCACTTTAAACATGCTAATTTTAGCTCTAACACTGATGATCCACCTACAAATGTGAACTGACGTTCAAAAATAAAACATTTGAAAACGGACCACTTTCCACATTTCTGAAGCATGACGTAATGGGGGGGTGTTATCTCTTTTGTCGAAAATCAGCCGTTTTTGCTCTAACATTAAATGCCTCCAAATGGTATTTAATTAACTTCCCGGGGTGAAGAAACCCTTTTTGAGAACTCAGAGTGAGTAAATTGGCCATTTTCATGCACTTTTAACCATTCCATAAATCTTGTGTTTTGGGCCCCTGGAAGCATGAAAATCACTATAAACATGCTAATTTTAGCTCTAACACTGATGATCCACCTACAAATGTGAACTGACGTTCAAAAATAAAACATTTGAAAACGGACCATTTTCCACATTTCTGAAGCATGACGTGATGGGGGGGTGTTATCTCTTTTGTCGAAAATCAGCCGTTTTTGCTCGAACATTAAATGCCTCCAAATGGTATTTAATTAACTTCCCGAGCCCCTGGAAGCATGAAAATCACTTTAAACATGCTAATTTTAGCTCTAACACTGATGATCCACCTACAAATGTGAACTGACGTTCAAAAATAAACCATTTGAAAACGGACCATTTTCCACATTTCTGAAGCATGACGTAATGGGGGTGTTATCTCTTTTGTCGAAAATCAGCCGTTTTTGCTCGAACATTAAATGCCTCCAAATGGTATTTAATTAACTTCCCGGGGTGAAGAAACCCTTTTTGAGAACTCAGAGTGAGTAAATTGGCCATTTTCATGCACTTTTAACCATTCCATAAATCTTGTGTTTTGGGCCCCTGGAAGCATGAAAATCACTTTAAACATGCTAATTTTAGCTCTAACACTGATGATCCACCTACAAATGTGAACTGACGTTCAAAAATGAAACATTTGAAAACGGACCATTTTCCACATTTCTGAAGCATGACGTAATGGGGGGGTGTTATCTCTTTTGTCGAAAATCAGCCGTTTTTGCTCGAACATTAAATGCCTCCAAATGGTATTTATTTCACTTCCCGAGCCCCTGGAAGCATGAAAATCACTTTAAACATGCTAATTTTAGCTCTAACACTGATGATCCACCTACAAATGTGAACTGACGTTCAAAAATAAAACATTTGAAAACGGACCATTTTCCACATTTCTGAAGCATGACGTAATGGGGGGTGTTATCTCTTTTGTCGAAAATCAGCCGTTTTTGCTCGAACATTAAATGCATCCAAATGGTATTTAATTAACTTCCCGGGGTGAAGAAACCCTTTTTGAGAACTCAGAGTGAGTAAATTGGCCATTTTCATGCACTTTTAACCATTCCATAAATCTTGTGTTTTGGGCCCCTGGAAGCATGAAAATCACTTTAAACATGCTAATTTTAGCTCTAACACTGATGATCCACCTACAAATGTGAACTGACATTCAAAAATAAAACATTTGAAAACGGACCATTTTCCACATTTCTGAAGCATGACGTAATGGGGGGGTGTTATCTCTTTTGTCGAAAATCAGCCGTTTTTGCTCGAACATTAAATGCCTCCAAATGGTATTTAATTAACTTCCCGAGCCCCTGGAAGCATGAAAATCACTTTAAACATGCTAATTTTAGCTCTAACACTGATGATCCACCTACAAATGTGAACTGACGTTCAAAAATAAAACATTTGAAAACGGACCATTTTCCACATTTCTGAAGCATGACGTAATGGGGGGGTGTTATCTCTTTTGTCGAAAATCAGCCGTTTTTGCTCGAACATTAAATGCCTCCAAATGGTATTTAATTAACTTCCCGGGGTGAAGAAACCCTTTTTGAGAACTCAGAGTGAGTAAATTGGCCATTTTCATACACTTTTAACCATTCCATAAATCTTGTGTTTTGGGCCCCTGGAAGCATGAAAATCACTTTAAACATGCTAATTTTAGCTCTAACACTGATGATCCACCTACAAATGTGAACTGACGTTCAAAAATAAAACATTTGAAAACGGACCATTTTCCACATTTCTGAAGCATGACGTAATGGGGGGGTGTTATCTCTTTTGTCGAAAATCAGCCGTTTTTGCTCTAACATTAAATGCCTCCAAATGGTATTTAATTAACTTCCCGGGGTGAAGAAACCCTTTTTGAGAACTCAGAGTGAGTAAATTGGCCATTTTCATGCACTTTTAACCATTCCATAAATCTTGTGTTTTGGGCCCCTGGAAGCATGAAAATCACTTTAAACATGCTGATTTTAGCTCTAACACTGATGATCCACCTACAAATGTGAACTGACGTTCAAAAATAAAACATTTGAAAACGGACCATTTTCCACATTTCTGAAGCATGACGTAATGGGGGGGTGTTATCTCTTTTGTCGAAAATCAGCCGTTTTTGCTCGAACATTAAATTCCTCCAAATGGTATTTAATTAACTTCCCGAGCCCCTGGAAGCATGAAAATCACTTTAAACATGCTAATTTTAGCTCTAACACTGATGATCCACCTACAAATGTGAACTGACGTTCAAAAATAAAACATTTGAAAACGGACCATTTTCCACATTTCTGAAGCATGACGTAATGGGGGGGGTGTTATCTCTTTTGTCAAAAATCAGCCGTTTTTGCTCGAACATTAAATGCCTCCAAATGGTATTTATTTAACTTCCCGAGCACCTGGAAGCATGAAAATCACTTTAAACATGCTAATTTTAGCTCTAACACTGATGATCCACCTACAAATGTGAACTGACGTTCAAAAATAAAACATTTGAAAACGGACCATTTTCCACATTTCTGAAGCATGACGTAATGGGGGGTGTTATCTCTTTTGTCGAAAATCAGCCGTTTTTGCTCGAACATTAAATGCCTCCAAATGGTATTTAATTAACTTCCCGGGGTGAAGAAACCCTTTTTGAGAACTCAGAGTGAGTAAATTGGCCATTTTCATGCACTTTTAACCATTCCATAAATCTTGTGTTTTGGGCCCCTGGAAGCATGAAAATCACTTTAAACATGCTAATTTTAGCTCTAACACTGATGATCCACCTACGAATGTGAACTGACGTTCAAAAATAAAACATTTGAAAACGGACCATTTTCCACATTTCTGAAGCATGACGTGATGGGGGGGTGTTATCTCTTTTGTCGAAAATCAGCCGTTTTTGCTTGAACATTAAATGCCTCCAAATGGTATTTAATTAACTTCCCAAGCCCCTGGAAGCATGAAAATCACTTTAAACATGCTAATTTTAGCTCTAACACTGATGATCCACCTACAAATGTGAACTGACGTTCAAAAATGAAACATTTGAAAACGGACCATTTTCCACATTTCTGAAGCATGACGTAATGGGGGGGTGTTATATCTTTTGTCGAAAATCAGCCGTTTTTGCTCGAACATTAAATGCCTCCAAATGGTATTTATTTCACTTCCCGAGCCCCTGGAAGCATGAAAATCACTTTAAACATGCTAATTTTAGCTCTAACACTGATGATCCACCTACAAATGTGAACTGACGTTCAAAAATAAAACATTTGAAAACAGACCATTTTCCACATTTCTGAAGCATGACGTAATGGGGGGGTGTTATCTCTTTTGTCGAAAATCAACCGTTTTTGCTTGAACATTAAATGCCTCCAAATGGTATTTAATTAACTTCCCGAGCCCCTGGAAGCATGAAAATCACTTTAAACATGCTAATTTTAGCTCTAACACTGATGATCCACCTACAAATGTGAACTGACGTTCAAAAATAAAACATTTGAAAACGGACCATTTTCCACATTTCTGAAGCATGACGTAATGGGGGGGTGTTATCTCTTTTGTCGAAAATCAGCCGTTTTTGCTCTAACATTAAATGCCTCCAAATGGTATTTAATTAACTTCCCGAGCCCCTGGAAGCATGAAAATCACTTTAAACATGCTAATTTTAGCTCTAACACTGATGATCCACCTACAAATGTGAACTGACGTTCAAAAATAAAACATTTGAAAACGGACCATTTTCCACATTTCTGAAGCATGACGTAATGAGGGGTGTTATCTCTTTTGTCGAAAATCAGCCGTTTTTGCTCTAACATTAAATGCCTCCAAATGGTATTTAATTAACTTCCCGGGGTGAAGAAACCCTTTTTGAGAACTCAGAGTGAGTAAATTGGCCATTTGCATGCACTTTTAACCATTCCATAAATCTTGTGTTTTGGGCCCCTGGAAGCATGAAAATCACTTTAAACATGCTAATTTTAGCTCTAACACTGATGATCCACCTACAAATGTGAACTGACGTTCAAAAATAAAATATTTGAAAACGGACCATTTTCCACATTTCTGAAGCATGACGTAATGGGGGGGTGTTATCTCTTTTGTCGAAAATCAGCCGTTTTTGCTCTAACATTAAATGCCTCCAAATGGTATTTAATTAACTTCCCGGGGTGAAGAAACCCTTTTTGAGAACTCAGAGTGAGTAAATTGGCCATTTTCATGCACTTTTAACCATTCCATAAATCTTGTGTTTTGGGCCCCTGGAAGCATGAAAATCACTATAAACATGCTAATTTTAGCTCTAACACTGATGATCCACCTACAAATGTGAACTGACGTTCAAAAATGAAACATTTGAAAACGGACCATTTTCCACATTTCTGAAGCATGACGTAATGGGGGGGTGTTATCTCTTTTGTCGAAAATCAGCCGTTTTTGCTCTAACATTAAATGCCTCCAAATGGTATTTAATTAACTTCCCGGGGTGAAGAAACCCTTTTTGAGAACTCAGAGTGAGTAAATTGGCCATTTTCATGCACTTTTAACCATTCCATAAATCTTGTGTTTTGGGCCCCTGGAAGCATGAAAATCACTTTAAACATGCTAATTTTAGCTCTAACACTGATGATCCACCTACAAATGTGAACTGACGTTCAAAAATAAAACATTTGAAAACGGACCATTTTCCACATTTCTGAAGCATGACGTAATGGGGGGGTGTTATCTCTTTTGTCGAAAATCAGCCGTTTTTGCTCGAACATTAAATGCTTCCAAATGGTATTTAATTAACTTCCCGGGGTGAAGAAACCCTTTTTGAGAACTCAGAGTGAGTAAATTGGCCATTTTCATGCACTTTTAACCATTCCATAAATCTTGTGTTTTGGGCCCCTGGAAGCATGAAAATCACTTTAAACATGCTAATTTTAGCTCTAACACTGATGATCCACCTACAAATGTGAACTGACGTTCAAAAATAAAACATTTGAAAACGGACCATTTTCCACATTTCTGAAGCATGACGTAATGGGGGGGTGTTATCTCTTTTGTCGAAAATCAGCCGTTTTTTGCTCGAACATTAAATGCCTCCAAATGGTATTTATTTCACTTCCCGAGCCCCTGGAAGCATGAAAATCACTTTAAACATGCTAATTTTAGCTCTAACACTGATGATCCACCTACAAATGTGAAGTGACGTTCAAAAATAAAACATTTGAAAACGGACCATTTTCCACATTTCTGAAGCATGACGTAATGGGGGGGTGTTATCTCTTTTGTCGAAAATCAGCCGTTTTTGCTCGAACATTAAATGCCTCCAAATGGTATTTAATTAACTTCCCGAGCCCCTGGAAGCATGAAAATCACTTTAAACATGCTAATTTTAGCTCTAACACTGATGATCCACCTACAAATGTGAACTGACGTTCAAAAATAAAACATTTGAAAACGGACCACTTTCCACATTTCTGAAGCATGACGTAATGGGGGGGTGTTATCTCTTTTGTCGAAAATCAGCCGTTTTTGCTCTAACATTAAATGCCTCCAAATGGTATTTAATTAACTTCCCGGGGTGAAGAAACCCTTTTTGAGAACTCAGAGTGAGTAAATTGGCCATTTTCATGCACTTTTAACCATTCCATAAATCTTGTGTTTTGGGCCCCTGGAAGCATGAAAATCACTATAAACATGCTAATTTTAGCTCTAACACTGATGATCCACCTACAAATGTGAACTGACGTTCAAAAATAAAACATTTGAAAACGGACCATTTTCCACATTTCTGAAGCATGACGTGATGGGGGGGTGTTATCTCTTTTGTCGAAAATCAGCCGTTTTTGCTCGAACATTAAATGCCTCCAAATGGTATTTAATTAACTTCCCGAGCCCCTGGAAGCATGAAAATCACTTTAAACATGCTAATTTTAGCTCTAACACTGATGATCCACCTACAAATGTGAACTGACGTTCAAAAATAAACCATTTGAAAACGGACCATTTTCCACATTTCTGAAGCATGACGTAATGGGGGTGTTATCTCTTTTGTCGAAAATCAGCCGTTTTTGCTCGAACATTAAATGCCTCCAAATGGTATTTAATTAACTTCCCGGGGTGAAGAAACCCTTTTTGAGAACTCAGAGTGAGTAAATTGGCCATTTTCATGCACTTTTAACCATTCCATAAATCTTGTGTTTTGGGCCCCTGGAAGCATGAAAATCACTTTAAACATGCTAATTTTAGCTCTAACACTGATGATCCACCTACAAATGTGAACTGACGTTCAAAAATGAAACATTTGAAAACGGACCATTTTCCACATTTCTGAAGCATGACGTAATGGGGGGGTGTTATCTCTTTTGTCGAAAATCAGCCGTTTTTGCTCGAACATTAAATGCCTCCAAATGGTATTTATTTCACTTCCCGAGCCCCTGGAAGCATGAAAATCACTTTAAACATGCTAATTTTAGCTCTAACACTGATGATCCACCTACAAATGTGAACTGACGTTCAAAAATAAAACATTTGAAAACGGACCATTTTCCACATTTCTGAAGCATGACGTAATGGGGGGTGTTATCTCTTTTGTCGAAAATCAGCCGTTTTTGCTCGAACATTAAATGCATCCAAATGGTATTTAATTAACTTCCCGGGGTGAAGAAACCCTTTTTGAGAACTCAGAGTGAGTAAATTGGCCATTTTCATGCACTTTTAACCATTCCATAAATCTTGTGTTTTGGGCCCCTGGAAGCATGAAAATCACTTTAAACATGCTAATTTTAGCTCTAACACTGATGATCCACCTACAAATGTGAACTGACATTCAAAAATAAAACATTTGAAAACGGACCATTTTCCACATTTCTGAAGCATGACGTAATGGGGGGGTGTTATCTCTTTTGTCGAAAATCAGCCGTTTTTGCTCGAACATTAAATGCCTCCAAATGGTATTTAATTAACTTCCCGAGCCCCTGGAAGCATGAAAATCACTTTAAACATGCTAATTTTAGCTCTAACACTGATGATCCACCTACAAATGTGAACTGACGTTCAAAAATAAAACATTTGAAAACGGACCATTTTCCACATTTCTGAAGCATGACGTAATGGGGGGGTGTTATCTCTTTTGTCGAAAATCAGCCGTTTTTGCTCGAACATTAAATGCCTCCAAATGGTATTTAATTAACTTCCCGGGGTGAAGAAACCCTTTTTGAGAACTCAGAGTGAGTAAATTGGCCATTTTCATACACTTTTAACCATTCCATAAATCTTGTGTTTTGGGCCCCTGGAAGCATGAAAATCACTTTAAACATGCTAATTTTAGCTCTAACACTGATGATCCACCTACAAATGTGAACTGACGTTCAAAAATAAAACATTTGAAAACGGACCATTTTCCACATTTCTGAAGCATGACGTAATGGGGGGGTGTTATCTCTTTTGTCGAAAATCAGCCGTTTTTGCTCTAACATTAAATGCCTCCAAATGGTATTTAATTAACTTCCCGGGGTGAAGAAACCCTTTTTGAGAACTCAGAGTGAGTAAATTGGCCATTTTCATGCACTTTTAACCATTCCATAAATCTTGTGTTTTGGGCCCCTGGAAGCATGAAAATCACTTTAAACATGCTGATTTTAGCTCTAACACTGATGATCCACCTACAAATGTGAACTGACGTTCAAAAATAAAACATTTGAAAACGGACCATTTTCCACATTTCTGAAGCATGACGTAATGGGGGGGTGTTATCTCTTTTGTCGAAAATCAGCCGTTTTTGCTCGAACATTAAATTCCTCCAAATGGTATTTAATTAACTTCCCGAGCCCCTGGAAGCATGAAAATCACTTTAAACATGCTAATTTTAGCTCTAACACTGATGATCCACCTACAAATGTGAACTGACGTTCAAAAATAAAACATTTGAAAACGGACCATTTTCCACATTTCTGAAGCATGACGTAATGGGGGGGGTGTTATCTCTTTTGTCAAAAATCAGCCGTTTTTGCTCGAACATTAAATGCCTCCAAATGGTATTTATTTAACTTCCCGAGCACCTGGAAGCATGAAAATCACTTTAAACATGCTAATTTTAGCTCTAACACTGATGATCCACCTACAAATGTGAACTGACGTTCAAAAATAAAACATTTGAAAACGGACCATTTTCCACATTTCTGAAGCATGACGTAATGGGGGGTGTTATCTCTTTTGTCGAAAATCAGCCGTTTTTGCTCGAACATTAAATGCCTCCAAATGGTATTTAATTAACTTCCCGGGGTGAAGAAACCCTTTTTGAGAACTCAGAGTGAGTAAATTGGCCATTTTCATGCACTTTTAACCATTCCATAAATCTTGTGTTTTGGGCCCCTGGAAGCATGAAAATCACTTTAAACATGCTAATTTTAGCTCTAACACTGATGATCCACCTACGAATGTGAACTGACGTTCAAAAATAAAACATTTGAAAACGGACCATTTTCCACATTTCTGAAGCATGACGTGATGGGGGGGTGTTATCTCTTTTGTCGAAAATCAGCCGTTTTTGCTTGAACATTAAATGCCTCCAAATGGTATTTAATTAACTTCCCAAGCCCCTGGAAGCATGAAAATCACTTTAAACATGCTAATTTTAGCTCTAACACTGATGATCCACCTACAAATGTGAACTGACGTTCAAAAATGAAACATTTGAAAACGGACCATTTTCCACATTTCTGAAGCATGACGTAATGGGGGGGTGTTATATCTTTTGTCGAAAATCAGCCGTTTTTGCTCGAACATTAAATGCCTCCAAATGGTATTTATTTCACTTCCCGAGCCCCTGGAAGCATGAAAATCACTTTAAACATGCTAATTTTAGCTCTAACACTGATGATCCACCTACAAATGTGAACTGACGTTCAAAAATAAAACATTTGAAAACAGACCATTTTCCACATTTCTGAAGCATGACGTAATGGGGGGGTGTTATCTCTTTTGTCGAAAATCAACCGTTTTTGCTTGAACATTAAATGCCTCCAAATGGTATTTAATTAACTTCCCGAGCCCCTGGAAGCATGAAAATCACTTTAAACATGCTAATTTTAGCTCTAACACTGATGATCCACCTACAAATGTGAACTGACGTTCAAAAATAAAACATTTGAAAACGGACCATTTTCCACATTTCTGAAGCATGACGTAATGGGGGGGTGTTATCTCTTTTGTCGAAAATCAGCCGTTTTTGCTCTAACATTAAATGCCTCCAAATGGTATTTAATTAACTTCCCGAGCCCCTGGAAGCATGAAAATCACTTTAAACATGCTAATTTTAGCTCTAACACTGATGATCCACCTACAAATGTGAACTGACGTTCAAAAATAAAACATTTGAAAACGGACCATTTTCCACATTTCTGAAGCATGACGTAATGAGGGGTGTTATCTCTTTTGTCGAAAATCAGCCGTTTTTGCTCTAACATTAAATGCCTCCAAATGGTATTTAATTAACTTCCCGGGGTGAAGAAACCCTTTTTGAGAACTCAGAGTGAGTAAATTGGCCATTTGCATGCACTTTTAACCATTCCATAAATCTTGTGTTTTGGGCCCCTGGAAGCATGAAAATCACTTTAAACATGCTAATTTTAGCTCTAACACTGATGATCCACCTACAAATGTGAACTGACGTTCAAAAATAAAATATTTGAAAACGGACCATTTTCCACATTTCTGAAGCATGACGTAATGGGGGGGTGTTATCTCTTTTGTCGAAAATCAGCCGTTTTTGCTCTAACATTAAATGCCTCCAAATGGTATTTAATTAACTTCCCGGGGTGAAGAAACCCTTTTTGAGAACTCAGAGTGAGTAAATTGGCCATTTTCATGCACTTTTAACCATTCCATAAATCTTGTGTTTTGGGCCCCTGGAAGCATGAAAATCACTATAAACATGCTAATTTTAGCTCTAACACTGATGATCCACCTACAAATGTGAACTGACGTTCAAAAATAAAACATTTGAAAACAGACCATTTTCCACATTTCTGAAGCATGACGTAATGGGGGGGTGTTATCTCTTTTGTCGAAAATCAGCCATTTTTGCTCTAACATTAAATGCCTCCAAATGGTATTTAAGTAACTTCCCGAGCCCCTGGAAGCATGAAAATCACTTTAAACATGCTAATTTTAGCTCTAACACTGATGATCCACCTACAAATGTGAACTGACGTTCAAAAATAAAACATTTGAAAACGGACCATTTTCCACATTTCTGAAGCATGACGTAATGGGGGGGTGTTATCTCTTTTGTCGAAAATCAGCCGTTTTTGCTCTAACATTAAATGCCTCCAAATGGTATTTAATTAACTTCCCGGGGTGAAGAAACCCTTTTTGAGAACTCAGAGTGAGTAAATTGGCCATTTTCATGCACTTTTAACCATTCCATAAATCTTGTGTTTTGGGCCCCTGGAAGCATGAAAATCACTTTAAACATGCTAATTTTAGCTCTAACACTGATGATCCACCTACAAATGTGAACTGACGTTCAAAAATAAAACATTTGAAAACGGACCATTTTCCACATTTCTGAAGCATGACGTAATGGGGGGGTGTTATCTCTTTTGTCGAAAATCAGCCGTTTTTGCTCGAACATTAAATGCTTCCAAATGGTATTTAATTAACTTCCCGGGGTGAAGAAACCCTTTTTGAGAACTCAGAGTGAGTAAATTGGCCATTTTCATGCACTTTTAACCATTCCATAAATCTTGTGTTTTGGGCCCCTGGAAGCATGAAAATCACTTTAAACATGCTAATTTTAGCTCTAACACTGATGATCCACCTACAAATGTGAACTGACGTTCAAAAATAAAACATTTGAAAACGGACCATTTTCCACATTTCTGAAGCATGACGTAATGGGGGGGTGTTATCTCTTTTGTCGAAAATCAGCCGTTTTTTGCTCGAACATTAAATGCCTCCAAATGGTATTTATTTCACTTCCCGAGCCCCTGGAAGCATGAAAATCACTTTAAACATGCTAATTTTAGCTCTAACACTGATGATCCACCTACAAATGTGAAGTGACGTTCAAAAATAAAACATTTGAAAACGGACCATTTTCCACATTTCTGAAGCATGACGTAATGGGGGGGTGTTATCTCTTTTGTCGAAAATCAGCCGTTTTTGCTCGAACATTAAATGCCTCCAAATGGTATTTAATTAACTTCCCGAGCCCCTGGAAGCATGAAAATCACTTTAAACATGCTAATTTTAGCTCTAACACTGATGATCCACCTACAAATGTGAACTGACGTTCAAAAATAAAACATTTGAAAACGGACCACTTTCCACATTTCTGAAGCATGACGTAATGGGGGGGTGTTATCTCTTTTGTCGAAAATCAGCCGTTTTTGCTCTAACATTAAATGCCTCCAAATGGTATTTAATTAACTTCCCGGGGTGAAGAAACCCTTTTTGAGAACTCAGAGTGAGTAAATTGGCCATTTTCATGCACTTTTAACCATTCCATAAATCTTGTGTTTTGGGCCCCTGGAAGCATGAAAATCACTATAAACATGCTAATTTTAGCTCTAACACTGATGATCCACCTACAAATGTGAACTGACGTTCAAAAATAAAACATTTGAAAACGGACCATTTTCCACATTTCTGAAGCATGACGTGATGGGGGGGTGTTATCTCTTTTGTCGAAAATCAGCCGTTTTTGCTCGAACATTAAATGCCTCCAAATGGTATTTAATTAACTTCCCGAGCCCCTGGAAGCATGAAAATCACTTTAAACATGCTAATTTTAGCTCTAACACTGATGATCCACCTACAAATGTGAACTGACGTTCAAAAATAAACCATTTGAAAACGGACCATTTTCCACATTTCTGAAGCATGACGTAATGGGGGTGTTATCTCTTTTGTCGAAAATCAGCCGTTTTTGCTCGAACATTAAATGCCTCCAAATGGTATTTAATTAACTTCCCGGGGTGAAGAAACCCTTTTTGAGAACTCAGAGTGAGTAAATTGGCCATTTTCATGCACTTTTAACCATTCCATAAATCTTGTGTTTTGGGCCCCTGGAAGCATGAAAATCACTTTAAACATGCTAATTTTAGCTCTAACACTGATGATCCACCTACAAATGTGAACTGACGTTCAAAAATGAAACATTTGAAAACGGACCATTTTCCACATTTCTGAAGCATGACGTAATGGGGGGGGTGTTATCTCTTTTGTGGAAAATCAGCCGTTTTTGCTCTAACATTAAATGCCTCCAAATGGTATTTAATTAACTTCCCGGGGTGAAGAAACCCTTTTTGAGAACTCAGAGTGAGTAAATTGGCCATTTTCATACACTTTTAACCATTCCATAAATCTTGTGTTTTGGGCCCCTGGAAGCATGAAAATCACTTTAAACATGCTAATTTTAGCTCTAACACTGATGATCCACCTACAAATGTGAACTGACGTTCAAAAATAAAACATTTGAAAACGGACCATTTTCCACATTTCTGAAGCATGACGTAATGGGGGGGTGTTATCTCTTTTGTCGAAAATCAGCCGTTTTTGCTCTAACATTAAATGCCTCCAAATGGTATTTAATTAACTTCCCGGGGTGAAGAAACCCTTTTTGAGAACTCAGAGTGAGTAAATTGGCCATTTTCATGCACTTTTAACCATTCCATAAATCTTGTGTTTTGGGCCCCTGGAAGCAAGAAAATCACTTTAAACATGCTGATTTTAGCTCTAACACTGATGATCCACCTACAAATGTGAACTGACGTTCAAAAATAAAACATTTGAAAATGGACCATTTTCCACATTTCTGAAGCATGACGTAATGGGGGGGTGTTATCTCTTTTGTCGAAAATCAGCCGTTTTTGCTCGAACATTAAATTCCTCCAAATGGTATTTAATTAACTTCCCGAGCCCCTGGAAGCATGAAAATCACTTTAAACATGCTAATTTTAGCTCTAACACTGATGATCCACCTACAAATGTGAGCTGACGTTCAAAAATAAAACATTTGAAAACGGACCATTTTCCACATTTCTGAAGCATGACGTAATGGGGGGGTGTTATCTCTTTTGTCGAAAATCAGCCGTTTTTGCTCGAACATTAAATGCCTCCAAATGGTATTTATTTCACTTCCCGAGCCCCTGGAAGCATGAAAATCACTTTAAACATGCTAATTTTAGCTCTAACACTGATGATCCACCTACAAATGTGAACTGACGTTCAAAAATAAAACATTTGAAAACGGACCATTTTCCACATTTCTGAAGCATGACGTAATGGGGGGGTGTTATCTCTTTTGTCGAAAATCAGCCGTTTTTGCTCGAACATTAAATGCCTCCAAATGGTATTTAATTAACTTCCCGAGCCCCTGGAAGCATGAAAATCACTTTAAACATGCTAATTTTAGCTCTAACACTGATGATCCACCTACAAATGTGAACTGACGTTCAAAAATAAAACATTTGAAAACGGACCACTTTCCACATTTCTGAAGCATGACGTAATGGGGGGGTGTTATCTCTTTTGTCGAAAATCAGCCGTTTTTGCTCTAACATTAAATGCCTCCAAATGGTATTTAATTAACTTCCCGGGGTGAAGAAACCCTTTTTGAGAACTCAGATTGAGTAAATTGGCCATTTTCATGCACTTTTAACCATTCCATAAATCTTGTGTTTTGGGCCCCTGGAAGCATGAAAATCACTATAAACATGCTAATTTTAGCTCTAACACTGATGATCCACCTACAAATGTGAACTGACGTTCAAAAATAAAACATTTGAAAACAGACCATTTTCCACATTTCTGAAGCATGACGTAATGGGGGGGTGTTATCTCTTTTGTCGAAAATCAGCCATTTTTGCTCTAACATTAAATGCCTCCAAATGGTATTTAAGTAACTTCCCGAGCCCCTGGAAGCATGAAAATCACTTTAAACATGCTAATTTTAGCTCTAACACTGATGATCCACCTACAAATGTGAACTGACGTTCAAAAATAAAACATTTGAAAACGGACCATTTTCCACATTTCTGAAGCATGACGTAATGGGGGGGTGTTATCTCTTTTGTCGAAAATCAGCCGTTTTTGCTCTAACATTAAATGCCTCCAAATGGTATTTAATTAACTTCCCGGGGTGAAGAAACCCTTTTTGAGAACTCAGAGTGAGTAAATTGGCCATTTTCATGCACTTTTAACCATTCCATAAATCTTGTGTTTTGGGCCCCTGGAAGCATGAAAATCACTTTAAACATGCTAATTTTAGCTCTAACACTGATGATCCACCTACAAATGTGAACTGACGTTCAAAAATAAAACATTTGAAAACGGACCATTTTCCACATCTCTGAAGCATGACGTAATGGGGGGGTGTTATCTCTTTTGTCGAAAATCAGCCGTTTTTGCTCGAACATTAAATGCTTCCAAATGGTATTTAATTAACTTCCCGGGGTGAAGAAACCCTTTTTGAGAACTCAGAGTGAGTAAATTGGCCATTTTCATGCACTTTTAACCATTCCATAAATCTTGTGTTTTGGGCCCCTGGAAGCATGAAAATCACTTTAAACATGCTAATTTTAGCTCTAACACTGATGATCCACCTACAAATGTGAACTGACGTTCAAAAATAAAACATTTGAAAACGGACCATTTTCCACATTTCTGAAGCATGACGTAATGGGGGGGGTGTTATCTCTTTTGTCAAAAATCAGCCGTTTTTGCTCGAACATTAAATGCCTCCAAATGGTATTTATTTAACTTCCCGAGCCCCTGGAAGCATGAAAATCACTTTAAACATGCTAATTTTAGCTCTAACACTGATGATCCACCTACGAATGTGAACTGACGTTCAAAAATAAAACATTTGAAAACGGACCATTTTCCACATTTCTGAAGCATGACGTAATGGGGGGGTGTTATCTCTTTTGTCGAAAATCAGCCGTTTTTGCTTGAACATTAAATGCCTCCAAATGGTATTTAATTAACTTCCCAAGCCCCTGGAAGCATGAAAATCACTTTAAACATGCTAATTTTAGCTCTAACACTGATGATCCACCTACAAATGTGAACTGACGTTCAAAAATGAAACATTTGAAAACGGACCATTTTCCACATTTCTGAAGCATGACGTAATGGGGGGGTGTTATATCTTTTGTCGAAAATCAGCCGTTTTTGCTCGAACATTAAATGCCTCCAAATGGTATTTATTTCACTTCCCGAGCCCCTGGAAGCATGAACATCACTTTAAACATGCTAATTTTAGCTCTAACACTGATGATCCACCTACAAATGTGAACTGACGTTCAAAAATAAAACATTTGAAAACAGACCATTTTCCACATTTCTGAAGCATGACGTAATGGGGGGGTGTTATCTCTTTTGTCGAAAATCAGCCGTTTTTGCTTGAACATTAAATGCCTCCAAATGGTATTTAATTAACTTCCCGAGCCCCTGGAAGCATGAAAATCACTTTAAACATGCTAATTTTAGCTCTAACACTGATGATCCACCTACAAATGTGAACTGACGTTCAAAAATAAAACATTTGAAAACGGACCATTTTCCACATTTCTGAAGCATGACGTAATGGGGGGGTGTTATCTCTTTTGTCGAAAATCAGCCGTTTTTGCTCTAACATTAAATGCCTCCAAATGGTATTTAATTAACTTCCCGAGCCCCTGGAAGCATGAAAATCACTTTAAACATGCTAATTTTAGCTCTAACACTGATGATCCACCTACAAATGTGAACTGACGTTCAAAAATAAAACATTTGAAAACGGACCATTTTCCACATTTCTGAAGCATGACGTAATGAGGGGTGTTATCTCTTTTGTCGAAAATCAGCCGTTTTTGCTCTAACATTAAATGCCTCCAAATGGTATTTAATTAACTTCCCGGGGTGAAGAAACCCTTTTTGAGAACTCAGAGTGAGTAAATTGGCCATTTGCATGCACTTTTAACCATTCCATAAATCTTGTGTTTTGGGCCCCTGGAAGCATGAAAATCACTCTAAACATGCTAATTTTAGCTCTAACACTGATGATCCACCTACAAATGTGAACTGACGTTCAAAAATAAAATATTTGAAAACGGACCATTTTCCACATTTCTGAAGCATGACGTAATGGGGGGGTGTTATCTCTTTTGTCGAAAATCAGCCGTTTTTGCTCTAACATTAAATGCCTCCAAATGGTATTTAATTAACTTCCCGGGGTGAAGAAACCCTTTTTGAGAACTCAGAGTGAGTAAATTGGCCATTTTCATGCACTTTTAACAATTCCATAAATCTTGTGTTTTGGGCCCCTGGAAGCATGAAAATCACTTTAAACATGCTAATTTTAGCTCTAACACTGATGATCCACCTACAAATGTGAACTGACGTTCAAAAATAAAACATTTGAAAACGGACCATTTTCCACATTTCTGAAGCATGACGTAATGGGGGGGTGTTATCTCTTTTGTCGAAAATCAGCCGTTTTTGCTCTAACATTAAATGCCTCCAAATGGTATTTAATTAACTTCCCGGGGTGAAGAAACCCTTTTTGAGAACTCAGAGTGAGTAAATTTGCCATTTTCATGCACTTTTAACCATTCCATAAATCTTGTGTTTTGGGCCCCTGGAAGCATGAAAATCACTTTAAACATGCTAATTTTAGCTCTAACACTGATGATCCACCTACAAATGTGAACTGACGTTCAAAAATAAAACATTTGAAAACGGACCATTTTCCACATTTCTGAAGCATGACGTAATGGGGGGGTGTTATCTCTTTTGTCGAAAATCAGCCGTTTTTGCTCGAACATTAAATGCCTCCAAATGGTATTTAATTAACTTCCCGGGGTGAAGAAACCCTTTTTGAGAACTCAGAGTGAGTAAATTGGCCATTTTCATGCACTTTTAACCATTCCATAAATCTTGTGTTTTGGGCCCCTGGAAGCATGAAAATCACTTTAAACATGCTAATTTTAGCTCTAACACTGATGATCCACCTACAAATGTGAACTGACGTTCAAAAATAAAACATTTGAAAACGGACCATTTTCCACATTTCTGAAGCATGACGTAATGGGGGGGTGTTATCTCTTTTGTCGAAAATCAGCCGTTTTTGCTCTAACATTAAATGCCTCCAAATGGTATTTAATTAACTTCCCGGGGTGAAGAAACCCTTTTTGAGAACTCAGAGTGAGTAAATTGGCCATTTTCATGCACTTTTAACCATTCCATAAATCTTGTGTTTTGGGCCCCTGGAAGCATGAAAATCACTTTAAACATGCTAATTTTAGCTCTAACACTGATGATCCACCTACAAATGTGAACTGACGTTCAAAAATAAAACATTTGAAAACGGACCATTTTCCACATTTCTGAAGCATGACGTAATGGGGGGGTGTTATCTCTTTTGTCGAAAATCAGCCGTTTTTGCTCTAACATTAAATGCCTCCAAATGGTATTTAATTAACTTCCCGGGGTGAAGAAACCCTTTTTGAGAACTCAGAGTGAGTAAATTGGCCATTTTCATGCACTTTTAACCATTCCATAAATCTTGTGTTTTGGGCCCCTGGAAGCATGAAAATCACTTTAAACATGCTAATTTTAGCTCTAACACTGATGATCCACCTACAAATGTGAACTGACGTTCAAAAATAAAACATTTGAAAACGGACCATTTTCCACATTTCTGAAGCATGACGTAATGGGGGGGTGTTATCTCTTTTGTCGAAAATCAGCCGTTTTTGCTCGAACATTAAATGCCTCCAAATGGTATTTATTTCACTTCCCGGGGTGAAGAAACCCTTTTTGAGAACTCAGAGTGAGTAAATTGGCCATTTTCATGCACTTTTAACCATTCCATAAATCTTGTGTTTTGGGCCCCTGGAAGCATGAAAATCACTTTAAACATGCTAATTTTAGCTCTAACACTGATGATCCACCTACAAATGTGAACTGACGTTCAAAAATAAAACATTTGAAAACGGACCATTTTCCACATTTCTGAAGCATGACGTAATGGGGGGGTGTTATCTCTTTTGTCGAAAATCAGCCGTTTTTGCTCTAACATTAAATGCCTCCAAATGGTATTTAATTAACTTCCCGGGGTGAAGAAACCCTTTTTGAGAACTCAGAGTGAGTAAATTGGCCATTTTCATGCACTTTTAACCATTCCATAAATCTTGTGTTTTGGGCCCCTGGAAGCATGAACATCACTTTAAACATGCTAATTTTAGCTCTAACACTGATGATCCACCTACAAATGTGAACTGACGTTCAAAAATAAACATTTGAAAACGGACCATTTTCCACATTTCTGAAGCATGACGTAATGGGGGGGTGTTATCTCTTTTGTCGAAACTCAGCCGTTTTTGCTCTAACATTAAATGCCTCCAAATGGTATTTAATTAACTTCCCGGGGTGAAGAAACCCTTTTTGAGAACTCAGAGTGAGTAAATTGGCCATTTGCATGCACTTTTAACCATTCCATAAATCTTGTGTTTTGGGCCCCTGGAAGCATGAAAATCACTTTAAACATGCTAATTTTAGCTCTAACACTGATGATCCACCTACAAATGTGAACTGACGTTCAAAAATAAAATATTTGAAAACGGACCATTTTCCACATTTCTGAAGCATGACGTAATGGGGGGGTGTTATCTCTTTTGTCGAAAATCAGCCGTTTTTGCTCTAACATTAAATGCCTCCAAATGGTATTTAATTAACTTCCCGGGGTGAAGAAACCCTTTTTGAGAACTCAGAGTGAGTAAATTGGCCATTTTCATGCACTTTTAACAATTCCATAAATCTTGTGTTTTGGGCCCCTGGAAGCATGAAAATCACTTTAAACATGCTAATTTTAGCTCTAACACTGATGATCCACCTACAAATGTGAACTGACGTTCAAAAATAAAACATTTGAAAACGGACCATTTTCCACATTTCTGAAGCATGACGTAATGGGGGGGTGTTATCTCTTTTGTCGAAAATCAGCCGTTTTTGCTCTAACATTAAATGCCTCCAAATGGTATTTAATTAACTTCCCGGGGTGAAGAAACCCTTTTTGAGAACTCAGAGTGAGTAAATTTGCCATTTTCATGCACTTTTAACCATTCCATAAATCTTGTGTTTTGGGCCCCTGGAAGCATGAAAATCACTTTAAACATGCTAATTTTAGCTCTAACACTGATGATCCACCTACAAATGTGAACTGACGTTCAAAAATAAAACATTTGAAAACGGACCATTTTCCACATTTCTGAAGCATGACGTAATGGGGGGTGTTATCTCTTTTGTCGAAAATCAGCCGTTTTTGCTCGAACATTAAATGCCTCCAAATGGTATTTAATTAACTTCCCGGGGTGAAGAAACCCTTTTTGAGAACTCAGAGTGAGTAAATTGGCCATTTTCATGCACTTTTAACCATTCCATAAATCTTGTGTTTTGGGCCCCTGGAAGCATGAAAATCACTTTAAACATGCTAATTTTAGCTCTAACACTGATGATCCACCTACAAATGTGAACTGACGTTCAAAAATAAAACATTTGAAAACGGACCATTTTCCACATTTCTGAAGCATGACGTAATGGGGGGGTGTTATCTCTTTTGTCGAAAATCAGCCGTTTTTGCTCTAACATTAAATGCCTCCAAATGGTATTTAATTAACTTCCCGGGGTGAAGAAACCCTTTTTGAGAACTCAGAGTGAGTAAATTGGCCATTTTCATGCACTTTTAACCATTCCATAAATCTTGTGTTTTGGGCCCCTGGAAGCATGAAAATCACTTTAAACATGCTAATTTTAGCTCTAACACTGATGATCCACCTACAAATGTGAACTGACGTTCAAAAATAAAACATTTGAAAACGGACCATTTTCCACATTTCTGAAGCATGACGTAATGGGGGGGTGTTATCTCTTTTGTCGAAAATCAGCCGTTTTTGCTCTAACATTAAATGCCTCCAAATGGTATTTAATTAACTTCCCGGGGTGAAGAAACCCTTTTTGAGAACTCAGAGTGAGTAAATTGGCCATTTTCATGCACTTTTAACCATTCCATAAATCTTGTGTTTTGGGCCCCTGGAAGCATGAAAATCACTTTAAACATGCTAATTTTAGCTCTAACACTGATGATCCACCTACAAATGTGAACTGACGTTCAAAAATAAAACATTTGAAAACGGACCATTTTCCACATTTCTGAAGCATGACGTAATGGGGGGGTGTTATCTCTTTTGTCGAAAATCAGCCGTTTTTGCTCTAACATTAAATGCCTCCAAATGGTATTTAATTAACTTCCCGGGGTGAAGAAACCCTTTTTGAGAACTCAGAGTGAGTAAATTGGCCATTTTCATGCACTTTTAACAATTCCATAAATCTTGTGTTTTGGGCCCCTGGAAGCATGAAAATCACTTTAAACATGCTAATTTTAGCTCTAACACTGATGATCCACCTACAAATGTGAACTGACGTTCAAAAATAAAACATTTGAAAACGGACCATTTTCCACATTTCTGAAGCATGACGTAATGGGGGGGTGTTATCTCTTTTGTCGAAAATCAGCCGTTTTTGCTCTAACATTAAATGCCTCCAAATGGTATTTAATTAACTTCCCGGGGTGAAGAAACCCTTTTTGAGAACTCAGAGTGAGTAAATTTGCCATTTTCATGCACTTTTAACCATTCCATAAATCTTGTGTTTTGGGCCCCTGGAAGCATGAAAATCACTTTAAACATGCTAATTTTAGCTCTAACACTGATGATCCACCTACAAATGTGAACTGACGTTCAAAAATAAAACATTTGAAAACGGACCATTTTCCACATTTCTGAAGCATGACGTAATGGGGGGGTGTTATCTCTTTTGTCGAAAATCAGCCGTTTTTGCTCGAACATTAAATGCCTCCAAATGGTATTTAATTAACTTCCCGGGGTGAAGAAACCCTTTTTGAGAACTCAGAGTGAGTAAATTGGCCATTTTCATGCACTTTTAACCATTCCATAAATCTTGTGTTTTGGGCCCCTGGAAGCATGAAAATCACTTTAAACATGCTAATTTTAGCTCTAACACTGATGATCCACCTACAAATGTGAACTGACGTTCAAAAATAAAACATTTGAAAACGGACCATTTTCCACATTTCTGAAGCATGACGTAATGGGGGGGTGTTATCTCTTTTGTCGAAAATCAGCCGTTTTTGCTCTAACATTAAATGCCTCCAAATGGTATTTAATTAACTTCCCGGGGTGAAGAAACCCTTTTTGAGAACTCAGAGTGAGTAAATTGGCCATTTTCATGCACTTTTAACCATTCCATAAATCTTGTGTTTTGGGCCCCTGGAAGCATGAAAATCACTTTAAACATGCTAATTTTAGCTCTAACACTGATGATCCACCTACAAATGTGAACTGACGTTCAAAAATAAAACATTTGAAAACGGACCATTTTCCACATTTCTGAAGCATGACGTAATGGGGGGGTGTTATCTCTTTTGTCGAAAATCAGCCGTTTTTGCTCTAACATTAAATGCCTCCAAATGGTATTTAATTAACTTCCCGGGGTGAAGAAACCCTTTTTGAGAACTCAGAGTGAGTAAATTGGCCATTTTCATGCACTTTTAACCATTCCATAAATCTTGTGTTTTGGGCCCCTGGAAGCATGAAAATCACTTTAAACATGCTAATTTTAGCTCTAACACTGATGATCCACCTACAAATGTGAACTGACGTTCAAAAATAAAACATTTGAAAACGGACCATTTTCCACATTTCTGAAGCATGACGTAATGGGGGGGTGTTATCTCTTTTGTCGAAAATCAGCCGTTTTTGCTCGAACATTAAATGCCTCCAAATGGTATTTATTTCACTTCCCGGGGTGAAGAAACCCTTTTTGAGAACTCAGAGTGAGTAAATTGGCCATTTTCATGCACTTTTAACCATTCCATAAATCTTGTGTTTTGGGCCCCTGGAAGCATGAAAATCACTTTAAACATGCTAATTTTAGCTCTAACACTGATGATCCACCTACAAATGTGAACTGACGTTCAAAAATAAAACATTTGAAAACGGACCATTTTCCACATTTCTGAAGCATGACGTAATGGGGGGGTGTTATCTCTTTTGTCGAAAATCAGCCGTTTTTGCTCTAACATTAAATGCCTCCAAATGGTATTTAATTAACTTCCCGGGGTGAAGAAACCCTTTTTGAGAACTCAGAGTGAGTAAATTGGCCATTTTCATGCACTTTTAACCATTCCATAAATCTTGTGTTTTGGGCCCCTGGAAGCATGAACATCACTTTAAACATGCTAATTTTAGCTCTAACACTGATGATCCACCTACAAATGTGAACTGACGTTCAAAAATAAACATTTGAAAACGGACCATTTTCCACATTTCTGAAGCATGACGTAATGGGGGGGTGTTATCTCTTTTGTCGAAAATCAGCCGTTTTTGCTCTAACATTAAATGCCTCCAAATGGTATTTAATTAACTTCCCGGGGTGAAGAAACCCTTTTTGAGAACTCAGAGTGAGTAAATTGGCCATTTGCATGCACTTTTAACCATTCCATAAATCTTGTGTTTTGGGCCCCTGGAAGCATGAAAATCACTTTAAACATGCAAATTTTAGCTCTAACACTGATGATCCACCTACAAATGTGAACTGACGTTCAAAAATAAAATATTTGAAAACGGACCATTTTCCACATTTCTGAAGCATGACGTAATGGGGGGGTGTTATCTCTTTTGTCGAAAATCAGCCATTTTTGCTCTAACATTAAATGCCTCCAAATGGTATTTAATTAACTTCCCGGGGTGAAGAAACCCTTTTTGAGAACTCAGAGTGAGTAAATTGGCCATTTTCATGCACTTTTAACAATTCCATAAATCTTGTGTTTTGGGCCCCTGGAAGCATGAAAATCACTTTAAACATGCTAATTTTAGCTCTAACACTGATGATCCACCTACAAATGTGAACTGACGTTCAAAAATAAAACATTTGAAAACGGACCATTTTCCACATTTCTGAAGCATGACGTAATGGGGGGGTGTTATCTCTTTTGTCGAAAATCAGCCGTTTTTGCTCTAACATTAAATGCCTCCAAATGGTATTTAATTAACTTCCCGGGGTGAAGAAACCCTTTTTGAGAACTCAGAGTGAGTAAATTTGCCATTTTCATGCACTTTTAACCATTCCATAAATCTTGTGTTTTGGGCCCCTGGAAGCATGAAAATCACTTTAAACATGCTAATTTTAGCTCTAACACTGATGATCCACCTACAAATGTGAACTGACGTTCAAAAATAAAACATTTGAAAATGGACCATTTTCCACATTTCTGAAGCATGACGTAATGGGGGGGTGTTATCTCTTTTGTCGAAAATCAGCCGTTTTTGCTCGAACATTAAATGCCTCCAAATGGTATTTAATTAACTTCCCGGGGTGAAGAAACCCTTTTTGAGAACTCAGAGTGAGTAAATTGGCCATTTTCATGCACTTTTAACCATTCCATAAATCTTGTGTTTTGGGCCCCTGGAAGCATGAAAATCACTTTAAACATGCTAATTTTAGCTCTAACACTGATGATCCACCTACAAATGTGAACTGACGTTCAAAAATAAAACATTTGAAAACGGACCATTTTCTACATTTCTGAAGCATGACGTAATGGGGGGGTGTTATCTCTTTTGTCGAAAATCAGCCGTTTTTGCTCTAACATTAAATGCCTCCAAATGGTATTTAATTAACTTCCCGGGGTGAAGAAACCCTTTTTGAGAACTCAGAGTGAGTAAATTGGCCATTTTCATGCACTTTTAACCATTCCATAAATCTTGTGTTTTGGGCCCCTGGAAGCATGAAAATCACTTTAAACATGCTAATTTTAGCTCTAACACTGATGATCCACCTACAAATGTGAACTGACGTTCAAAAATAAAACATTTGAAAACGGACCATTTTCCACATTTCTGAAGCATGACGTAATGGGGGGGTGTTATCTCTTTTGTCGAAAATCAGCCGTTTTTGCTCTAACATTAAATGCCTCCAAATGGTATTTAATTAACTTCCCGGGGTGAAGAAACCCTTTTTGAGAACTCAGAGTGAGTAAATTGGCCATTTTCATGCACTTTTAACCATTCCATAAATCTTGTGTTTTGGGCCCCTGGAAGCATGAAAATCACTTTAAACATGCTAATTTTAGCTCTAACACTGATGATCCACCTACAAATGTGAACTGACGTTCAAAAATAAAACATTTGAAAACGGACCATTTTCCACATTTCTGAAGCATGACGTAATGGGGGGGTGTTATCTCTTTTGTCGAAAATCAGCCGTTTTTGCTCGAACATTAAATGCCTCCAAATGGTATTTATTTCACTTCCCGGGGTGAAGAAACCCTTTTTGAGAACTCAGAGTGAGTAAATTGGCCATTTTCATGCACTTTTAACCATTCCATAAATCTTGTGTTTTGGGCCCCTGGAAGCATGAAAATCACTTTAAACATGCTAATTTTAGCTCTAACACTGATGATCCACCTACAAATGTGAACTGACGTTCAAAAATAAAACATTTGAAAACGGACCATTTTCCACATTTCTGAAGCATGACGTAATGGGGGGGTGTTATCTCTTTTGTCGAAAATCAGCCGTTTTTGCTCTAACATTAAATGCCTCCAAATGGTATTTAATTAACTTCCCGGGGTGAAGAAACCCTTTTTGAGAACTCAGAGTGAGTAAATTGGCCATTTTCATGCACTTTTAACCATTCCATAAATCTTGTGTTTTGGGCCCCTGGAAGCATGAACATCACTTTAAACATGCTAATTTTAGCTCTAACACTGATGATCCACCTACAAATGTGAACTGACGTTCAAAAATAAACATTTGAAAACGGACCATTTTCCACATTTCTGAAGCATGACGTAATGGGGGGGTGTTATCTCTTTTGTCGAAAATCAGCCGTTTTTGCTCGAACATTAAATGCCTCCAAATGGTATTTAATTAACTTCCCGGGGTGAAGAAACCCTTTTTGAGAACTCAGAGTGAGTAAATTGGCCATTTTCATGCACTTTTAACCATTCCATAAATCTTGTGTTTTGGGCCCCTGGAAGCATGAAAATCACTTTAAACATGCTAATTTTAGCTCTAACACTGATGATCCACCTACAAATGTGAACTGACGTTCAAAAATAAAACATTTGAAAACGGACAATTTTCCACATTTCTGAAGCATGACGTAATGGGGGGGTGTTATCTCTTTTGTCGAAAATCAGCCGTTTTTGCTCTAACATTAAATGCCTCCAAATGGTATTTAATTAACTTCCCGGGGTGAAGAAACCCTTTTTGAGAACTCAGAGTGAGTAAATTGGCCATTTTCATGCACTTTTAACCATTCCATAAATCTTGTGTTTTGGGCCTTGGAAGCATGAAAATCACTTTAAACATGCTAATTTTAGCTCTAACACTGATGATCCACCTACAAATGTGAACTGACGTTCAAAAATAAAACATTTGAAAACGGACCATTTTCCACATTTCTGAAGCATGACGTAATGGGGGGGTGTTATCTCTTTTGTCGAAAATCAGCCGTTTTTGCTCGAACATTAAATGCCTCCAAATGGTATTTAATTAACTTCCCGGGGTGAAGAAACCCTTTTTGAGAACTCAGAGTGAGTAAATTGGCCATTTTCATGCACTTTTAACCATTCCATAAATCTTGTGTTTTGGGCCCCTGGAAGCATGAAAATCACTTTAAACATGCTAATTTTAGCTCTAACACTGATGATCCACCTACAAATGTGAACTGACGTTCAAAAATAAAACATTTGAAAACGGACCATTTTCCACATTTCTGAAGCATGACGTAATGGGGGGGTGTTATCTCTTTTGTCGAAAATCAGCCGTTTTTGCTCGAACATTAAATGCCTCCAAATGGTATTTATTTCACTTCCCGGGGTGAAGAAACCCTTTTTGAGAACTCAGAGTGAGTAAATTGGCCATTTTCATGCACTTTTAACCATTCCATAAATCTTGTGTTTTGGGCCCCTGGAAGCATGAAAATCACTTTAAACATGCTAATTTTAGCTCTAACACTGATGATCCACCTACAAATGTGAACTGACGTTCAAAAATAAAACATTTGAAAACGGACCATTTTCCACATTTCTGAAGCATGACGTAATGGGGGGGTGTTATCTCTTTTGTCGAAAATCAGCCGTTTTTGCTCTAACATTAAATGCCTCCAAATGGTATTTAATTAACTTCCCGGGGTGAAGAAACCCTTTTTGAGAACTCAGAGTGAGTAAATTGGCCATTTTCATGCACTTTTAACCATTCCATAAATCTTGTGTTTTGGGCCCCTGGAAGCATGAACATCACTTTAAACATGCTAATTTTAGCTCTAACACTGATGATCCACCTACAAATGTGAACTGACGTTCAAAAATAAACATTTGAAAACGGACCATTTTCCACATTTCTGAAGCATGACGTAATGGGGGGGTGTTATCTCTTTTGTCGAAAATCAGCCGTTTTTGCTCTAACATTAAATGCCTCCAAATGGTATTTAATTAACTTCCCGGGGTGAAGAAACCCTTTTTGAGAACTCAGAGTGAGTAAATTGGCCATTTGCATGCACTTTTAACCATTCCATAAATCTTGTGTTTTGGGCCCCTGGAAGCATGAAAATCACTTTAAACATGCTAATTTTAGCTCTAACACTGATGATCCACCTACAAATGTGAACTGACGTTCAAAAATAAAATATTTGAAAACGGACCATTTTCCACTTTTCTGAAGCATGACGTAATGGGGGGGTGTTATCTCTTTTGTCGAAAATCAGCCGTTTTTGCTCTAACATTAAATGCCTCCAAATGGTATTTAATTAACTTCCCGGGGTGAAGAAACCCTTTTTGAGAACTCAGAGTGAGTAAATTTGCCATTTTCATGCACTTTTAACCATTCCATAAATCTTGTGTTTTGGGCCCCTGGAAGCATGAAAATCACTTTAAACATGCTAATTTTAGCTCTAACACTGATGATCCACCTACAAATGTGAACTGACGTTCAAAAATAAAACATTTGAAAACGGACCATTTTCCACATTTCTGAAGCATGACGTAATGGGGGGGTGTTATCTCTTTTGTCGAAAATCAGCCGTTTTTGCTCGAACATTAAATGCCTCCAAATGGTATTTAATTAACTTCCCGGGGTGAAGAAACCCTTTTTGAGAACTCAGAGTGAGTAAATTGGCCATTTTCATGCACTTTTAACCATTCCATAAATCTTGTGTTTTGGGCCCCTGGAAGCATGAAAATCACTTTAAACATGCTAATTTTAGCTCTAACACTGATGATCCACCTACAAATGTGAACTGACGTTCAAAAATAAAACATTTGAAAACGGACCATTTTCCACATTTCTGAAGCATGACGTAATGGGGGGGTGTTATCTCTTTTGTCGAAAATCAGCCGTTTTTGCTCTAACATTAAATGCCTCCAAATGGTATTTAATTAACTTCCCGGGGTGAAGAAACCCTTTTTGAGAACTCAGAGTGAGTAAATTGGCCATTTTCATGCACTTTTAACCATTCCATAAATCTTGTGTTTTGGGCCCCTGGAAGCATGAAAATCACTTTAAACATGCTAATTTTAGCTCTAACACTGATGATCCACCTACAAATGTGAACTGACGTTCAAAAATAAAACATTTGAAAACGGACCATTTTCCACATTTCTGAAGCATGACGTAATGGGGGGGTGTTATCTCTTTTGTCGAAAATCAGCCGTTTTTGCTCTAACATTAAATGCCTCCAAATGGTATTTAATTAACTTCCCGGGGTGAAGAAACCCTTTTTGAGAACTCAGAGTGAGTAAATTGGCCATTTTCATGCACTTTTAACCATTCCATAAATCTTGTGTTTTGGGCCCCTGGAAGCATGAAAATCACTTTAAACATGCTAATTTTAGCTCTAACACTGATGATCCACCTACAAATGTGAACTGACGTTCAAAAATAAAACATTTGAAAACGGACCATTTTCCACATTTCTGAAGCATGACGTAATGGGGGGGTGTTATCTCTTTTATCGAAAATCAGCCGTTTTTGCTCGAACATTAAATGCCTCCAAATGGTATTTAATTAACTTCCCGGGGTGAAGAAACCCTTTTTGAGAACTCAGAGTGAGTAAATTGGCCATTTTCATGCACTTTTAACCATTCCATAAATCTTGTGTTTTGGGCCCCTGGAAGCATGAAAATCACTTTAAACATGCTAATTTTAGCTCTAACACTGATGATCCACCTACAAATGTGAACTGACGTTCAAAAATAAAACGTTTGAAAACGGACCATTTTCCACATTTCTGAAGCATGACGTAATGGGGGGTGTTATCTCTTTTGTCGAAAATCAGCCGTTTTTGCTCTAACATTAAATGCCTCCAAATGGTATTTAATTAACTTCCCGGGGTGAAGAAACCCTTTTTGAGAACTCAGAGTGAGTAAATTGGCCATTTTCATGCACTTTTAACCATTCCATAAATCTTGTGTTTTGGGCCCCTGGAAGCATGAACATCACTTTAAACATGCTAATTTTAGCTCTAACACTGATGATCCACCTACAAATGTGAACTGACGTTCAAAAATAAACATTTGAAAACGGACCATTTTCCACATTTCTGAAGCATGACGTAATGGGGGGGTGTTATCTCTTTTGTCGAAAATCAGCCGTTTTTGCTCGAACATTAAATTCCTCCAAATGGTATTTAATTAACTTCCCGGGGTGAAGAAACCCTTTTTGAGAACTCAGAGTGAGTAAATTGGCCATTTTCATGCACTTTTAACCATTCCATAAATCTTGTGTTTTGGGCCCCTGGAAGCATGAAAATCACTTTAAACATGCTAATTTTAGCTCTAACACTGATGATCCACCTACAAATGTGAACTGACGTTCAAAAATAAAACATTTGAAAACGGACCATTTTCCACATTTCTGAAGCATGACGTAATGGGGGGGTGTTATCTCTTTTGTCGAAAATCAGCCGTTTTTGCTCTAACATTAAATGCCTCCAAATGGTATTTAATTAACTTCCCGGGGTGAAGAAACCCTTTTTGAGAACTCAGAGTGAGTAAATTGGCCATTTTCATGCACTTTTAACCATTCCATAAATCTTGTGTTTTGGGCCTTGGAAGCATGAAAATCACTTTAAACATGCTAATTTTAGCTCTAACACTGATGATCCACCTACAAATGTGAACTGACGTTCAAAAATAAAACATTTGAAAACGGACCATTTTCCACATTTCTGAAGCATGACGTAATGGGGGGGTGTTATCTCTTTTTTCGAAAATCAGCCGTTTTTGCTCGAACATTAAATGCCTCCAAATGGTATTTAATTAACTTCCCGGGGTGAAGAAACCCTTTTTGAGAACTCAGAGTGAGTAAATTGGCCATTTTCATGCACTTTTAACCATTCCATAAATCTTGTGTTTTGGGCCCCTGGAAGCATGAAAATCACTTTAAACATGCTAATTTTAGCTCTAACACTGATGATCCACCTACAAATGTGAACTGACGTTCAAAAAGAAAACATTTGAAAACGGACCATTTTCCACATTTCTGAAGCATGACGTAATGGGGGGGGTGTTATCTCTTTTGTCGAAAACCAGCCGTTTTTGCTCAAACATTAAATGCCTCCAAATGGTATTTAATTAACTTCCCAGGGTGAAGAAACCCTTTTTGAGAACTCAGAGTGAGTAAATTGGCCATTTTCATGCACTTTTAACCATTCCATAAATCTTGTGTTTTGGGCCCCTGGAAGCATGAAAATCACTTTAAACATGCTAATTTTAGCTCTAACACTGATGATCCACCTACAAATGTGAACTGACGTTCAAAAATAAAACATTTGAAAACGGACCATTTTCCACATTTCTGAAGCATGACGTAATGGGGGGGTGTTATCTCTTTTGTCGAAAATCAGCCGTTTTTGCTCGAACATTAAATGCCTCCAAATGGTATTTAATTAACTTCCCGGGGTGAAGAAACCCTTTTTGAGAACTCAGAGTGAGTAAATTGGCCATTTTCATGCACTTTTAACCATTCCATAAATCTTGTGTTTTGGGCCCCTGGAAGCATGAAAATCACTTTAAACATGCTAATTTTAGCTCTAACACTGATGATCCACCTACAAATGTGAACTGACGTTCAAAAATAAAACATTTGAAAACGGACCATTTTCCACATTTCTGAAGCATGACGTAATGGGGGGGTGTTATCTCTTTTGTCGAAAATCAGCCGTTTTTGCTCGAACATTAAATGCCTCCAAATGGTATTTATTTCACTTCCCGAGCCCCTGGAAGCATGAAAATCACTTTAAACATGCTAATTTTAGCTCTAACACTGATGATCCACCTACAAATGTGAACTGACGTTCAAAAATAAAACATTTGAAAACGGACCATTTTCCACATTTCTGAAGCATGACGTAATGGGGGGGTGTTATCTCTTTTGTCAAAAATCAGCCGTTTTTGCTCTAACATTAAATGCCTCCAAATGGTATTTAATTAACTTCCCGGGGTGAAGAAACCCTTTTTGAGAACTCAGAGTGAGTAAATTGGCCATTTTCATGCACTTTTAACCATTCCATAAATCTTGTGTTTTGGGCCCCTGGAAGCATGAAAATCACTTTAAACATGCTAATTTTAGCTCTAACACTGATGATCCACCTACAAATGTGAACTGACGTTCAAAAATAAAACATTTGAAAACGGACCATTTTCCACATTTCTGAAGCATGACGTAATGGGGGGGTGTTATCTCTTTTGTCGAAAACCAGCCGTTTTTGCTCGAACATTAAATGCCTCCAAATGGTATTTAATTAACTTCCCGGGGTGAAGAAACCCTTTTTGAGAACTCAGAGTGAGTAAATTGGCCATTTTCATGCACTTTTAACCATTCCATAAATCTTGTGTTTTGGGCCCCTGGAAGCATGAAAATCACTTTAAACATGCTAATTTTAGCTCTAACACTGATGATCCACCTACAAATGTGAACTGACGTTCAAAAATAAAACATTTGAAAACGGACCATTTTCCACATTTCTGAAGCATGACGTAATGGGGGGGTGTTATCTCTTTTGTCGAAAACCAGCCGTTTTTGCTCGAACATTAAATGCCTCCAAATGGTATTTAATTAACTTCCCGGGGTGAAGAAACCCTTTTTGAGAACTCAGAGTGAGTAAATTGGCCATTTTCATGCACTTTTAACCATTCCATAAATCTTGTGTTTTGGGCCCCTGGAAGCATGAAAATCACTTTAAACATGCTAATTTTAGCTCTAACACTGATGATCCACCTACAAATGTGAACTGACGTTCAAAAATAAAACATTTGAAAACGGACCATTTTCCACATTTCTGAAGCATGACGTAATGGGGGGGTGTTATCTCTTTTGTCGAAAATCAGCCGTTTTTGCTCGAACATTAAATGCCTCCAAATGGTATTTATTTCACTTCCCGAGCCCCTGGAAGCATGAAAATCACTTTAAACATGCTAATTTTAGCTCTAACACTGATGATCCACCTACAAATGTGAACTGACGTTCAAAAATAAAACATTTGAAAACGGACCATTTTCCACATTTCTGAAGCATGACGTAATGGGGGGGTGTTATCTCTTTTGTCGAAAATCAGCCGTTTTTGCTCTAACATTAAATGCCTCCAAATGGTATTTAATTAACTTCCCGGGGTGAAGAAACCCTTTTTGAGAACTCAGAGTGAGTAAATTGGCCATTTTCATGCACTTTTAACCATTCCATAAATCTTGTGTTTTGGGCCCCTGGAAGCATGAAAATCACTTTAAACATGCTAATTTTAGCTCTAACACTGATGATCCACCTACAAATGTGAACTGACGTTCAAAAATAAAACATTTGAAAACGGACCATTTTCCACATTTCTGAAGCATGACGTAAAGGGGGGGTGTTATCTCTTTTGTCGAAAATCAGCCGTTTTTGCTCGAACATTAAATGCCTCCAAATGGTATTTAATTAACTTCCCGAGCCCCTGGAAGCATGAAAATCACTTTAAACATGCTAATTTTAGCTCTAACACTGATGATCCACCTACAAATGTGAACTGACGTTCAAAAATAAACTATTTGAAAACGGACCATTTTCCACATTTCTGAAGCATGACGTAATGGGGGGTGTTATCTCTTTTGTCGAAAATCAGCCGTTTTTGCTCTAACATTAAATGCCTCCAAATGGTATTTATTTCACTTCCCGAGCCCCTGGAAGCATGAAAATCACTTTAAACATGCTAATTTTAGCTCTAACACTGATGATCCACCTACAAATGTGAACTGACGTTCAAAAATAAAACATTTGAAAACGGACCATTTTCCACATTTCTGAAGCATGACGTAATGGGGGGTGTTATCTCTTTTGTCGAAAATCAGCCGTTTTTGCTCTAACATTAAATGCCTCCAAATGGTATTTAATTAACTTCCCGGGGTGAAGAAACCCTTTTTGAGAACTCAGAGTGAGTAAATTGGCCATTTTCATGCACTTTTAACCATTCCATAAATCTTGTGTTTTGGGCCCCTGGAAGCATGAAAATCACTTTAAACATGCTAATTTTAGCTCTAACACTGATGATCCACCTACAAATGTGAACTGACGTTCAAAAATAAAACATTTGAAAACGGACCATTTTCCACATTTCTGAAGCATGACGTAATGGGGGGGTGTTATCAATTTTGTAGAAAATCAGCCGTTTTTGCTCGAACATTAAATGCCTCCAAATGGTATTTAATTAACTTCCCGAGCCCCTGGAAGCATGAAAATCACTTTAAACATGCTAATTTTAGCTCTAACACTGATGATCCACCTACAAATGTGAACTGACGTTCAAAAATAAAACATTTGAAAACGGACCATTTTCCACATTTCTGAAGCATGACGTAATGGGGGGGTGTTATCTCTTTTGTCGAAAATCAGCTGTTTTTGCTCTAACATTAAATGCCTCCAAATGGTATTTAATTAACTTCCCGAGCCCCTGGAAGCATGAAAATCACTTTAAACATGCTAATTTTAGCTCTAACACTGATGATCCACCTACAAATGTGAACTGACGTTCAAAAATAAAACATTTGAAAACGGACCATTTTCCACATTTCTGAAGCATGACGTAATGGGGGGGGTGTTATCTCTTTTGTCGAAAATCAGCCGTTTTTGCTCTAACATTAAATGCCTCCAAATGGTATTTAATTAACTTCCCGGGGTGAAGAAACCCTTTTTGAGAACTCAGAGTGAGTAAATTGGCCATTTTCATGCACTTTTAACCATTCCATAAATCTTGTGTTTTGGGCCCCTGGAAGCATGAAAATCACTTTAAACATGCTAATTTTAGCTCTAACACTGATGATCCACCTACAAATGTGAACTGACGTTCAAAAATAAAACATTTGAAAACGGACCATTTTCCACATTTCTGAAGCATGACGTAATAGGGGGGTGTTATCTCTTTTGTCGAAAATCAGCCGTTTTTGCTCTAACATTAAATGCCTCCAAATGGTATTTAATTAACTTCCCGGGGTGAAGAAACCCTTTTTGAGAACTCAGAGTGAGTAAATTGGCCATTTTCATGCACTTTTAACCATTCCATAAATCTTGTGTTTTGGGCCCCTGGAAGCATGAAAATCACTTTAAACATGCTAATTTTAGCTCTAACACTGATGATCCACCTACAAATGTGAACTGACGTTCAAAAATAAAACATTTGAAAACGGACCATTTTCCACATTTCTGAAGCATGACGTAATGGGGGGGTGTTATCTCTTTTGTCGAAAATCAGCCGTTTTTGCTCGAACATTAAATGCCTCCAAATGGTATTTAATTAACTTCCCGAGCCCCTGGAAGCATGAAAATCACTTTAAACATGCTAATTTTAGCTCTAACACTGATGATCCACCTACAAATGTGAACTGACGTTCAAAAATAAAACATTTGAAAACGGACCATTTTCCACATTTCTGAAGCATGACGTAATGGGGGGGTGTTATCTCTTTTGTCGAAAATCAGCTGTTTTTGCTCTAACATTAAATGCCTCCAAATGGTATTTAATTAACTTCCCGAGCCCCTGGAAGCATGAAAATCACTTTAAACATGCTAATTTTAGCTCTAACACTGATGATCCACCTACAAATGTGAACTGACGTTCAAAAATAAAACATTTGAAAACGGACCATTTTCCACATTTCTGAAGCATGACGTAATGGGGGGGTGTTATCTCTTTTGTCGAAAATCAGCCGTTTTTGCTCTAACATTAAATGCCTCCAAATGGTATTTAATTAACTTCCCGGGGTGAAGAAACCCTTTTTGAGAACTCAGAGTGAGTAAATTGGCCATTTTCATGCACTTTTAACCATTCCATAAATCTTGTGTTTTGGGCCCCTGGAAGCATGAAAATCACTTTAAACATGCTAATTTTAGCTCTAACACTGATGATCCACCTACAAATGTGAACTGACGTTCAAAAATAAAACATTTGAAAACGGACCATTTTCCACATTTCTGAAGCATGACGTAATGGGGGGGTGTTATCTCTTTTGTCGAAAATCAGCCGTTTTTGCTCTAACATTAAATGCCTCCAAATGGTATTTAATTAACTTCCCGGGGTGAAGAAACCCTTTTTGAGAACTCAGAGTGAGTAAATTGGCCATTTTCATGCACTTTTAACCATTCCATAAATCTTGTGTTTTGGGCCCCTGGAAGCATGAAAATCACTTTAAACATGCTAATTTTAGCTCTAACACTGATGATCCACCTACAAATGTGAACTGACGTTCAAAAATAAAACATTTGAAAACGGACCATTTTCCACAATTCTGAAGCTTGACGTTATGGGGGGGTGTTATCTCTTTTGTCGAAAATCAGCTGTTTTTGCTCGAACATTAAATGCCTCCAAATGGTATTTAATTAACTTCCCGAGCCCCTGGAAGCATGAAAATCACTTTAAACATGCTAATTTTAGCTCTAACACTGATGATCCACCTACAAATGTGAACTGACGTTCAAAAATAAAACATTTGAAAACGGACCATTTTCCACATTTCTGAAGCATGACGTAATGGGGGGGTGTTATCTCTTTTGTCGAAAATCAGCCGTTTTTGCTCTAACATTAAATGCCTCCAAATGGTATTTAATTAACTTCCCGGGGTGATGAAACCCTTTTTGAGAACTCAGAGTGAGTAAATTGGCCATTTTCATGCACTTTTAACCATTCCATAAATCTTGTGTTTTGGGCCCCTGGAAGCATGAAAATCACTTTAAACATGCTAATTTTAGCTCTAACACTGATGATCCACCTACAAATGTGAACTGACGTTCAAAAATAAAACATTTGAAAACGGACCATTTTCCACATTTCTGAAGCATGACGTAATGGGGGGGTGTTATCTCTTTTGTCGAAAATCAGCCGTTTTTGCTCGAACATTAAATGCCTCCAAATGGTATTTAATTAACTTCCCGGGGTGAAGAAACCCTTTTTGAGAACTCAGAGTGAGTAAATTGGCCATTTTCATGCACTTTTAACCATTCCATAAATCTTGTGTTTTGGGCCCCTGGAAGCATGAAAATCACTTTAAACATGCTAATTTTAGCTCTAACACTGATGATCCACCTACAAATGTGAACTGACGTTCAAAAATAAAACATTTGAAAACGGACCATTTTCCACATTTCTGAAGCATGACGTAATGGGAGGATGTTATCTCTTTTGTCGAAAATCAGCCGTTTTTGCTCTAACATTAAATGCCTCCAAATGGTATTTAATTAACTTCCCGGGGTGAAGAAACCCTTTTTGAGAACTCAGAGTGAGTAAATTGGCCATTTTCATGCACTTTTAACCATTCCATAAATCTTGTGTTTTGGGCCCCTGGAAGCATGAAAATCACTTTAAACATGCTAATTTTAGCTCTAACACTGATGATCCACCTACAAATGTGAACTGACGTTCAAAAATAAAACATTTGAAAACGGACCATTTTCCACATTTCTGAAGCATGACGTAATGAAGGGGTGTTATCTCTTTTGTGGAAAATCAGCCTTTTTTGCTCGAACATTAAATGCCTCCAAATGGTATTTATTTCACTTCCCGAGCCCCTGGAAGCATGAAAATCACTTTAAACATGCTAATTTTAGCGCTAACACTGATGATCCACCTACAAATGTGAACTGACGTTCAAAAATAAACCATTTGAAAACGGACCATTTTCCACATTTCTGAAGCATGACGTAATGGGGGGGTGTTATCTATTTTGTCGAAAATCAGCCGTTTTTGCTCGAACATTAAATGCCTCCAAATGGTATTTAATTAACTTCCCGGGGTGAAGAAACCCTTTTTGAGAACTCAGAGTGAGTAAATTGGCCATTTTCATGCACTTTTAACCATTCCATAAATCTTGTGTTTTGGGCCCCTGGAAGCATGAAAATCACTTTAAACATGCTAATTTTAGCTCTAACACTGATGATCCACCTACAAATGTGAACTGACGTTCAAAAATAAAACATTTGAAAACGGACCATTTTCCACATTTCTGAAGCATGACGTAATGGGGGGGTGTTATCTCTTTTGTCGAAAATCAGCTGTTTTTGCTCTAACATTAAATGCCTCCAAATGGTATTTAATTAACTTCCCGAGCCCCTGGAAGCATGAAAATCACTTTAAACATGCTAATTTTAGCTCTAACACTGATGATCCACCTACAAATGTGAACTGACGTTCAAAAATAAAACATTTGAAAACGGACCATTTTCCACATTTCTGAAGCATGACGTAATGGGGGGGTGTTATCTCTTTTGTCGAAAATCAGCCGTTTTTGCTCTAACATTAAATGCCTCCAAATGGTATTTAATTAACTTCCCGGGGTGAAGAAACCCTTTTTGAGAACTCAGAGTGAGTAAATTGGCCATTTTCATGCACTTTTAACCATTCCATAAATCTTGTGTTTTGGGCCCCTGGAAGCATGAAAATCACTTTAAACATGCTAATTTTAGCTCTAACACTGATGATCCACCTACAAATGTGAACTGACGTTCAAAAATAAAACATTTGAAAACGGACCATTTTCCACATTTCTGAAGCATGACGTAATGGGGGGGTGTTATCTCTTTTGTCGAAAATCAGCCGTTTTTGCTCTAACATTAAATGCCTCCAAATGGTATTTAATTAACTTCCCGGGGTGAAGAAACCCTTTTTGAGAACTCAGAGTGAGTAAATTGGCCATTTTCATGCACTTTTAACCATTCCATAAATCTTGTGTTTTGGGCCCCTGGAAGCATGAAAATCACTTTAAACATGCTAATTTTAGCTCTAACACTGATGATCCACCTACAAATGTGAACTGACGTTCAAAAATAAAACATTTGAAAACGGACCATTTTCCACATTTCTGAAGCATGACGTAATGGGGGGGGTGTTATCTCTTTTGTCGAAAATCAGCCGTTTTTGCTCGAACATTAAATGCCTCCAAATGGTATTTAATTAACTTCCCGAGCCCCTGGAAGCATGAAAATCACTTTAAACATGCTAATTTTAGCTCTAACACTGATGATCCACCTACAAATGTGAACTGACGTTCAAAAATAAAACATTTGAAAACGGACCATTTTCCACATTTCTGAAGCATGACGTAATGGGGGGGTGTTATCTCTTTTGTCGAAAATCAGCCGTTTTTGCTCTAACATTAAATGCCTCCAAATGGTATTTAATTAACTTCCCGGGGTGATGAAACCCTTTTTGAGAACTCAGAGTGAGTAAATTGGCCATTTTCATGCACTTTTAACCATTCCATAAATCTTGTGTTTTGGGCCCCTGGAAGCATGAAAATCACTTTAAACATGCTAATTTTAGCTCTAACACTGATGATCCACCTACAAATGTGAACTGACGTTCAAAAATAAAACATTTGAAAACGGACCATTTTCCACATTTCTGAAGCATGACGTAATGGGGGGGTGTTATCTCTTTTGTCGAAAATCAGCCGTTTTTGCTCGAACATTAAATGCCTCCAAATGGTATTTAATTAACTTCCCGGGGTGAAGAAACCCTTTTTGAGAACTCAGAGTGAGTAAATTGGCCATTTTCATGCACTTTTAACCATTCCATAAATCTTGTGTTTTGGGCCCCTGGAAGCATGAAAATCACTTTAAACATGCTAATTTTAGCTCTAACACTGATGATCCACCTACAAATGTGAACTGACGTTCAAAAATAAAACATTTGAAAACGGACCATTTTCCACATTTCTGAAGCATGACGTAATGGGGGGGTGTTATCTCTTTTGTCGAAAATCAGCCGTTTTTGCTCGAACATTAAATGCCTCCAAATGGTATTTAATTAACTTCCCGAGCCCCTGGAAGCATGAAAATCACTTTAAACATGCTAATTTTAGCTCTAACACTGATGATCCACCTACAAATGTGAACTGACGTTCAAAAATAAAACATTTGAAAACGGACCATTTTCCACATTTCTGAAGCATGACGTAATGGGGGGGTGTTATCTCTTTTGTCGAAAATCAGCCGTTTTTGCTCTAACATTAAATGCCTCCAAATGGTATTTAATTAACTTCCCGGGGTGATGAAACCCTTTTTGAGAACTCAGAGTGAGTAAATTGGCCATTTTCATGCACTTTTAACCATTCCATAAATCTTGTGTTTTGGGCCCCTGGAAGCATGAAAATCACTTTAAACATGCTAATTTTAGCTCTAACACTGATGATCCACCTACAAATGTGAACTGACGTTCAAAAATAAAACATTTGAAAACGGACCATTTTCCACATTTCTGAAGCATGACGTAATGGGGGGGTGTTATCTCTTTTGTCGAAAATCAGCCGTTTTTGCTCGAACATTAAATGCCTCCAAATGGTATTTAATTAACTTCCCGGGGTGAAGAAACCCTTTTTGAGAACTCAGAGTGAGTAAATTGGCCATTTTCATGCACTTTTAACCATTCCATAAATCTTGTGTTTTGGGCCCCTGGAAGCATGAAAATCACTTTAAACATGCTAATTTTAGCTCTAACACTGATGATCCACCTACAAATGTGAACTGACGTTCAAAAATAAAACATTTGAAAACGGACCATTTTCCACATTTCTGAAGCATGACGTAATGGGAGGATGTTATCTCTTTTGTCGAAAATCAGCCGTTTTTGCTCTAACATTAAATGCCTCCAAATGGTATTTAATTAACTTCCCGGGGTGAAGAAACCCTTTTTGAGAACTCAGAGTGAGTAAATTGGCCATTTTCATGCACTTTTAACCATTCCATAAATCTTGTGTTTTGGGCCCCTGGAAGCATGAAAATCACTTTAAACATGCTAATTTTAGCTCTAACACTGATGATCCACCTACAAATGTGAACTGACGTTCAAAAATAAAACATTTGAAAACGGACCATTTTCCACATTTCTGAAGCATGACGTAATGAAGGGGTGTTATCTCTTTTGTGGAAAATCAGCCTTTTTTGCTCGAACATTAAATGCCTCCAAATGGTATTTATTTCACTTCCCGAGCCCCTGGAAGCATGAAAATCACTTTAAACATGCTAATTTTAGCGCTAACACTGATGATCCACCTACAAATGTGAACTGACGTTCAAAAATAAACCATTTGAAAACGGACCATTTTCCACATTTCTGAAGCATGACGTAATGGGGGGGTGTTATCTATTTTGTCGAAAATCAGCCGTTTTTGCTCGAACATTAAATGCCTCCAAATGGTATTTAATTAACTTCCCGGGGTGAAGAAACCCTTTTTGAGAACTCAGAGTGAGTAAATTGGCCATTTTCATGCACTTTTAACCATTCCATAAATCTTGTGTTTTGGGCCCCTGGAAGCATGAAAATCACTTTAAACATGCTAATTTTAGCTCTAACACTGATGATCCACCTACAAATGTGAACTGACGTTCAAAAATAAAACATTTGAAAACGGACCATTTTCCACATTTCTGAAGCATGACGTAATGGGGGGGTGTTATCTCTTTTGTCGAAAATCAGCTGTTTTTGCTCTAACATTAAATGCCTCCAAATGGTATTTAATTAACTTCCCGAGCCCCTGGAAGCATGAAAATCACTTTAAACATGCTAATTTTAGCTCTAACACTGATGATCCACCTACAAATGTGAACTGACGTTCAAAAATAAAACATTTGAAAACGGACCATTTTCCACATTTCTGAAGCATGACGTAATGGGGGGGTGTTATCTCTTTTGTCGAAAATCAGCCGTTTTTGCTCTAACATTAAATGCCTCCAAATGGTATTTAATTAACTTCCCGGGGTGAAGAAACCCTTTTTGAGAACTCAGAGTGAGTAAATTGGCCATTTTCATGCACTTTTAACCATTCCATAAATCTTGTGTTTTGGGCCCCTGGAAGCATGAAAATCACTTTAAACATGCTAATTTTAGCTCTAACACTGATGATCCACCTACAAATGTGAACTGACGTTCAAAAATAAAACATTTGAAAACGGACCATTTTCCACATTTCTGAAGCATGACGTAATGGGGGGGTGTTATCTCTTTTGTCGAAAATCAGCCGTTTTTGCTCTAACATTAAATGCCTCCAAATGGTATTTAATTAACTTCCCGGGGTGAAGAAACCCTTTTTGAGAACTCAGAGTGAGTAAATTGGCCATTTTCATGCACTTTTAACCATTCCATAAATCTTGTGTTTTGGGCCCCTGGAAGCATGAAAATCACTTTAAACATGCTAATTTTAGCTCTAACACTGATGATCCACCTACAAATGTGAACTGACGTTCAAAAATAAAACATTTGAAAACGGACCATTTTCCACATTTCTGAAGCATGACGTAATGGGGGGGTGTTATCTCTTTTGTCGAAAATCAGCCGTTTTTGCTCGAACATTAAATGCCTCCAAATGGTATTTAATTAACTTCCCGAGCCCCTGGAAGCATGAAAATCACTTTAAACATGCTAATTTTAGCTCTAACACTGATGATCCACCTACAAATGTGAACTGACGTTCAAAAATAAAACATTTGAAAACGGACCATTTTCCACATTTCTGAAGCATGACGTAATGGGGGGGTGTTATCTCTTTTGTCGAAAATCAGCCGTTTTTGCTCTAACATTAAATGCCTCCAAATGGTATTTAATTAACTTCCCGGGGTGATGAAACCCTTTTTGAGAACTCAGAGTGAGTAAATTGGCCATTTTCATGCACTTTTAACCATTCCATAAATCTTGTGTTTTGGGCCCCTGGAAGCATGAAAATCACTTTAAACATGCTAATTTTAGCTCTAACACTGATGATCCACCTACAAATGTGAACTGACGTTCAAAAATAAAACATTTGAAAACGGACCATTTTCCACATTTCTGAAGCATGACGTAATGGGGGGGTGTTATCTCTTTTGTCGAAAATCAGCCGTTTTTGCTCGAACATTAAATGCCTCCAAATGGTATTTAATTAACTTCCCGGGGTGAAGAAACCCTTTTTGAGAACTCAGAGTGAGTAAATTGGCCATTTTCATGCACTTTTAACCATTCCATAAATCTTGTGTTTTGGGCCCCTGGAAGCATGAAAATCACTTTAAACATGCTAATTTTAGCTCTAACACTGATGATCCACCTACAAATGTGAACTGACGTTCAAAAATAAAACATTTGAAAACGGACCATTTTCCACATTTCTGAAGCATGACGTAATGGGAGGATGTTATCTCTTTTGTCGAAAATCAGCCGTTTTTGCTCTAACATTAAATGCCTCCAAATGGTATTTAATTAACTTCCCGGGGTGAAGAAACCCTTTTTGAGAACTCAGAGTGAGTAAATTGGCCATTTTCATGCACTTTTAACCATTCCATAAATCTTGTGTTTTGGGCCCCTGGAAGCATGAAAATCACTTTAAACATGCTAATTTTAGCTCTAACACTGATGATCCACCTACAAATGTGAACTGACGTTCAAAAATAAAACATTTGAAAACGGACCATTTTCCACATTTCTGAAGCATGACGTAATGAAGGGGTGTTATCTCTTTTGTGGAAAATCAGCCTTTTTTGCTCGAACATTAAATGCCTCCAAATGGTATTTATTTCACTTCCCGAGCCCCTGGAAGCATGAAAATCACTTTAAACATGCTAATTTTAGCTCTAACACTGATGATCCACCTACAAATGTGAACTGACGTTCAAAAATAAAACATTTGAAAACGGACCATTTTCCACATTTCTGAAGCATGACGTAATGGGGGGGTGTTATCTCTTTTGTCGAAAACCAGCCGTTTTTGCTCGAACATTAAATGCCTCCAAATGGTATTTAATTAACTTCCCGGGGTGAAGAAACCCTTTTTGAGAACTCAGAGTGAGTAAATTGGCCATTTTCATGCACTTTTAACCATTCCATAAATCTTGTGTTTTGGGCCCCTGGAAGCATGAAAATCACTTTAAACATGCTAATTTTAGCTCTAACACTGATGATCCACCTACAAATGTGAACTGACGTTCAAAAATAAAACATTTGAAAACGGACCATTTTCCACATTTCTGAAGCATGACGTAATGGGGGGGTGTTATCTCTTTTGTCGAAAATCAGCCGTTTTTGCTCGAACATTAAATGCCTCCAAATGGTATTTATTTCACTTCCCGAGCCCCTGGAAGCATGAAAATCACTTTAAACATGCTAATTTTAGCTCTAACACTGATGATCCACCTACAAATGTGAACTGACGTTCAAAAATAAAACATTTGAAAACGGACCATTTTCCACATTTCTGAAGCATGACGTAATGGGGGGGTGTTATCTCTTTTGTCGAAAATCAGCCGTTTTTGCTCTAACATTAAATGCCTCCAAATGGTATTTAATTAACTTCCCGGGGTGAAGAAACCCTTTTTGAGAACTCAGAGTGAGTAAATTGGCCATTTTCATGCACTTTTAACCATTCCATAAATCTTGTGTTTTGGGCCCCTGGAAGCATGAAAATCACTTTAAACATGCTAATTTTAGCTCTAACACTGATGATCCACCTACAAATGTGAACTGACGTTCAAAAATAAAACATTTGAAAACGGACCATTTTCCACATTTCTGAAGCATGACGTAAAGGGGGGGTGTTATCTCTTTTGTCGAAAATCAGCCGTTTTTGCTCGAACATTAAATGCCTCCAAATGGTATTTAATTAACTTCCCGAGCCCCTGGAAGCATGAAAATCACTTTAAACATGCTAATTTTAGCTCTAACACTGATGATCCACCTACAAATGTGAACTGACGTTCAAAAATAAACTATTTGAAAACGGACCATTTTCCACATTTCTGAAGCATGACGTAATGGGGGGTGTTATCTCTTTTGTCGAAAATCAGCCGTTTTTGCTCTAACATTAAATGCCTCCAAATGGTATTTATTTCACTTCCCGAGCCCCTGGAAGCATGAAAATCACTTTAAACATGCTAATTTTAGCTCTAACACTGATGATCCACCTACAAATGTGAACTGACGTTCAAAAATAAAACATTTGAAAACGGACCATTTTCCACATTTCTGAAGCATGACGTAATGGGGGGTGTTATCTCTTTTGTCGAAAATCAGCCGTTTTTGCTCTAACATTAAATGCCTCCAAATGGTATTTAATTAACTTCCCGGGGTGAAGAAACCCTTTTTGAGAACTCAGAGTGAGTAAATTGGCCATTTTCATGCACTTTTAACCATTCCATAAATCTTGTGTTTTGGGCCCCTGGAAGCATGAAAATCACTTTAAACATGCTAATTTTAGCTCTAACACTGATGATCCACCTACAAATGTGAACTGACGTTCAAAAATAAAACATTTGAAAACGGACCATTTTCCACATTTCTGAAGCATGACGTAATGGGGGGGTGTTATCAATTTTGTAGAAAATCAGCCGTTTTTGCTCGAACATTAAATGCCTCCAAATGGTATTTAATTAACTTCCCGAGCCCCTGGAAGCATGAAAATCACTTTAAACATGCTAATTTTAGCTCTAACACTGATGATCCACCTACAAATGTGAACTGACGTTCAAAAATAAAACATTTGAAAACGGACCATTTTCCACATTTCTGAAGCATGACGTAATGGGGGGGTGTTATCTCTTTTGTCGAAAATCAGCTGTTTTTGCTCTAACATTAAATGCCTCCAAATGGTATTTAATTAACTTCCCGAGCCCCTGGAAGCATGAAAATCACTTTAAACATGCTAATTTTAGCTCTAACACTGATGATCCACCTACAAATGTGAACTGACGTTCAAAAATAAAACATTTGAAAACGGACCATTTTCCACATTTCTGAAGCATGACGTAATGGGGGGGGTGTTATCTCTTTTGTCGAAAATCAGCCGTTTTTGCTCTAACATTAAATGCCTCCAAATGGTATTTAATTAACTTCCCGGGGTGAAGAAACCCTTTTTGAGAACTCAGAGTGAGTAAATTGGCCATTTTCATGCACTTTTAACCATTCCATAAATCTTGTGTTTTGGGCCCCTGGAAGCATGAAAATCACTTTAAACATGCTAATTTTAGCTCTAACACTGATGATCCACCTACAAATGTGAACTGACGTTCAAAAATAAAACATTTGAAAACGGACCATTTTCCACATTTCTGAAGCATGACGTAATAGGGGGGTGTTATCGCTTTTGTCGAAAATCAGCCGTTTTTGCTCTAACATTAAATGCCTCCAAATGGTATTTAATTAACTTCCCGGGGTGAAGAAACCCTTTTTGAGAACTCAGAGTGAGTAAATTGGCCATTTTCATGCACTTTTAACCATTCCATAAATCTTGTGTTTTGGGCCCCTGGAAGCATGAAAATCACTTTAAACATGCTAATTTTAGCTCTAACACTGATGATCCACCTACAAATGTGAACTGACGTTCAAAAATAAAACATTTGAAAACGGACCATTTTCCACATTTCTGAAGCATGACGTAATGGGGGGGTGTTATCTCTTTTGTCGAAAATCAGCCGTTTTTGCTCGAACATTAAATGCCTCCAAATGGTATTTAATTAACTTCCCGAGCCCCTGGAAGCATGAAAATCACTTTAAACATGCTAATTTTAGCTCTAACACTGATGATCCACCTACAAATGTGAACTGACGTTCAAAAATAAAACATTTGAAAACGGACCATTTTCCACATTTCTGAAGCATGACGTAATGGGGGGGTGTTATCTCTTTTGTCGAAAATCAGCTGTTTTTGCTCTAACATTAAATGCCTCCAAATGGTATTTAATTAACTTCCCGAGCCCCTGGAAGCATGAAAATCACTTTAAACATGCTAATTTTAGCTCTAACACTGATGATCCACCTACAAATGTGAACTGACGTTCAAAAATAAAACATTTGAAAACGGACCATTTTCCACATTTCTGAAGCATGACGTAATGGGGGGGTGTTATCTCTTTTGTCGAAAATCAGCCGTTTTTGCTCTAACATTAAATGCCTCCAAATGGTATTTAATTAACTTCCCGGGGTGAAGAAACCCTTTTTGAGAACTCAGAGTGAGTAAATTGGCCATTTTCATGCACTTTTAACCATTCCATAAATCTTGTGTTTTGGGCCCCTGGAAGCATGAAAATCACTTTAAACATGCTAATTTTAGCTCTAACACTGATGATCCACCTACAAATGTGAACTGACGTTCAAAAATAAAACATTTGAAAACGGACCATTTTCCACATTTCTGAAGCATGACGTAATGGGGGGGTGTTATCTCTTTTGTCGAAAATCAGCCGTTTTTGCTCTAACATTAAATGCCTCCAAATGGTATTTAATTAACTTCCCGGGGTGAAGAAACCCTTTTTGAGAACTCAGAGTGAGTAAATTGGCCATTTTCATGCACTTTTAACCATTCCATAAATCTTGTGTTTTGGGCCCCTGGAAGCATGAAAATCACTTTAAACATGCTAATTTTAGCTCTAACACTGATGATCCACCTACAAATGTGAACTGACGTTCAAAAATAAAACATTTGAAAACGGACCATTTTCCACATTTCTGAAGCATGACGTAATGGGGGGGTGTTATCTCTTTTGTCGAAAATCAGCCGTTTTTGCTCGAACATTAAATGCCTCCAAATGGTATTTAATTAACTTCCCGAGCCCCTGGAAGCATGAAAATCACTTTAAACATGCTAATTTTAGCTCTAACACTGATGATCCACCTACAAATGTGAACTGACGTTCAAAAATAAAACATTTGAAAACGGACCATTTTCCACATTTCTGAAGCATGACGTAATGGGGGGGTGTTATCTCTTTTGTCGAAAATCAGCCGTTTTTGCTCTAACATTAAATGCCTCCAAATGGTATTTAATTAACTTCCCGGGGTGATGAAACCCTTTTTGAGAACTCAGAGTGAGTAAATTGGCCATTTTCATGCACTTTTAACCATTCCATAAATCTTGTGTTTTGGGCCCCTGGAAGCATGAAAATCACTTTAAACATGCTAATTTTAGCTCTAACACTGATGATCCACCTACAAATGTGAACTGACGTTCAAAAATAAAACATTTGAAAACGGACCATTTTCCACATTTCTGAAGCATGACGTAATGGGGGGGTGTTATCTCTTTTGTCGAAAATCAGCCGTTTTTGCTCGAACATTAAATGCCTCCAAATGGTATTTAATTAACTTCCCGGGGTGAAGAAACCCTTTTTGAGAACTCAGAGTGAGTAAATTGGCCATTTTCATGCACTTTTAACCATTCCATAAATCTTGTGTTTTGGGCCCCTGGAAGCATGAAAATCACTTTAAACATGCTAATTTTAGCTCTAACACTGATGATCCACCTACAAATGTGAACTGACGTTCAAAAATAAAACATTTGAAAACGGACCATTTTCCACATTTCTGAAGCATGACGTAATGGGAGGATGTTATCTCTTTTGTCGAAAATCAGCCGTTTTTGCTCTAACATTAAATGCCTCCAAATGGTATTTAATTAACTTCCCGGGGTGAAGAAACCCTTTTTGAGAACTCAGAGTGAGTAAATTGGCCATTTTCATGCACTTTTAACCATTCCATAAATCTTGTGTTTTGGGCCCCTGGAAGCATGAAAATCACTTTAAACATGCTAATTTTAGCTCTAACACTGATGATCCACCTACAAATGTGAACTGACGTTCAAAAATAAAACATTTGAAAACGGACCATTTTCCACATTTCTGAAGCATGACGTAATGAAGGGGTGTTATCTCTTTTGTGGAAAATCAGCCTTTTTTGCTCGAACATTAAATGCCTCCAAATGGTATTTATTTCACTTCCCGAGCCCCTGGAAGCATGAAAATCACTTTAAACATGCTAATTTTAGCGCTAACACTGATGATCCACCTACAAATGTGAACTGACGTTCAAAAATAAACCATTTGAAAACGGACCATTTTCCACATTTCTGAAGCATGACGTAATGGGGGGGTGTTATCTATTTTGTCGAAAATCAGCCGTTTTTGCTCGAACATTAAATGCCTCCAAATGGTATTTAATTAACTTCCCGGGGTGAAGAAACCCTTTTTGAGAACTCAGAGTGAGTAAATTGGCCATTTTCATGCACTTTTAACCATTCCATAAATCTTGTGTTTTGGGCCCCTGGAAGCATGAAAATCACTTTAAACATGCTAATTTTAGCTCTAACACTGATGATCCACCTACAAATGTGAACTGACGTTCAAAAATAAAACATTTGAAAACGGACCATTTTCCACATTTCTGAAGCATGACGTAATGGGGGGGTGTTATCTCTTTTGTCGAAAATCAGCTGTTTTTGCTCTAACATTAAATGCCTCCAAATGGTATTTAATTAACTTCCCGAGCCCCTGGAAGCATGAAAATCACTTTAAACATGCTAATTTTAGCTCTAACACTGATGATCCACCTACAAATGTGAACTGACGTTCAAAAATAAAACATTTGAAAACGGACCATTTTCCACATTTCTGAAGCATGACGTAATGGGGGGGTGTTATCTCTTTTGTCGAAAATCAGCCGTTTTTGCTCTAACATTAAATGCCTCCAAATGGTATTTAATTAACTTCCCGGGGTGAAGAAACCCTTTTTGAGAACTCAGAGTGAGTAAATTGGCCATTTTCATGCACTTTTAACCATTCCATAAATCTTGTGTTTTGGGCCCCTGGAAGCATGAAAATCACTTTAAACATGCTAATTTTAGCTCTAACACTGATGATCCACCTACAAATGTGAACTGACGTTCAAAAATAAAACATTTGAAAACGGACCATTTTCCACATTTCTGAAGCATGACGTAATGGGGGGGTGTTATCTCTTTTGTCGAAAATCAGCCGTTTTTGCTCTAACATTAAATGCCTCCAAATGGTATTTAATTAACTTCCCGGGGTGAAGAAACCCTTTTTGAGAACTCAGAGTGAGTAAATTGGCCATTTTCATGCACTTTTAACCATTCCATAAATCTTGTGTTTTGGGCCCCTGGAAGCATGAAAATCACTTTAAACATGCTAATTTTAGCTCTAACACTGATGATCCACCTACAAATGTGAACTGACGTTCAAAAATAAAACATTTGAAAACGGACCATTTTCCACATTTCTGAAGCATGACGTAATGGGGGGGGTGTTATCTCTTTTGTCGAAAATCAGCCGTTTTTGCTCGAACATTAAATGCCTCCAAATGGTATTTAATTAACTTCCCGAGCCCCTGGAAGCATGAAAATCACTTTAAACATGCTAATTTTAGCTCTAACACTGATGATCCACCTACAAATGTGAACTGACGTTCAAAAATAAAACATTTGAAAACGGACCATTTTCCACATTTCTGAAGCATGACGTAATGGGGGGGTGTTATCTCTTTTGTCGAAAATCAGCCGTTTTTGCTCTAACATTAAATGCCTCCAAATGGTATTTAATTAACTTCCCGGGGTGATGAAACCCTTTTTGAGAACTCAGAGTGAGTAAATTGGCCATTTTCATGCACTTTTAACCATTCCATAAATCTTGTGTTTTGGGCCCCTGGAAGCATGAAAATCACTTTAAACATGCTAATTTTAGCTCTAACACTGATGATCCACCTACAAATGTGAACTGACGTTCAAAAATAAAACATTTGAAAACGGACCATTTTCCACATTTCTGAAGCATGACGTAATGGGGGGGTGTTATCTCTTTTGTCGAAAATCAGCCGTTTTTGCTCGAACATTAAATGCCTCCAAATGGTATTTAATTAACTTCCCGGGGTGAAGAAACCCTTTTTGAGAACTCAGAGTGAGTAAATTGGCCATTTTCATGCACTTTTAACCATTCCATAAATCTTGTGTTTTGGGCCCCTGGAAGCATGAAAATCACTTTAAACATGCTAATTTTAGCTCTAACACTGATGATCCACCTACAAATGTGAACTGACGTTCAAAAATAAAACATTTGAAAACGGACCATTTTCCACATTTCTGAAGCATGACGTAATGGGGGGGTGTTATCTCTTTTGTCGAAAATCAGCCGTTTTTGCTCGAACATTAAATGCCTCCAAATGGTATTTAATTAACTTCCCGAGCCCCTGGAAGCATGAAAATCACTTTAAACATGCTAATTTTAGCTCTAACACTGATGATCCACCTACAAATGTGAACTGACGTTCAAAAATAAAACATTTGAAAACGGACCATTTTCCACATTTCTGAAGCATGACGTAATGGGGGGGTGTTATCTCTTTTGTCGAAAATCAGCCGTTTTTGCTCTAACATTAAATGCCTCCAAATGGTATTTAATTAACTTCCCGGGGTGATGAAACCCTTTTTGAGAACTCAGAGTGAGTAAATTGGCCATTTTCATGCACTTTTAACCATTCCATAAATCTTGTGTTTTGGGCCCCTGGAAGCATGAAAATCACTTTAAACATGCTAATTTTAGCTCTAACACTGATGATCCACCTACAAATGTGAACTGACGTTCAAAAATAAAACATTTGAAAACGGACCATTTTCCACATTTCTGAAGCATGACGTAATGGGGGGGTGTTATCTCTTTTGTCGAAAATCAGCCGTTTTTGCTCGAACATTAAATGCCTCCAAATGGTATTTAATTAACTTCCCGGGGTGAAGAAACCCTTTTTGAGAACTCAGAGTGAGTAAATTGGCCATTTTCATGCACTTTTAACCATTCCATAAATCTTGTGTTTTGGGCCCCTGGAAGCATGAAAATCACTTTAAACATGCTAATTTTAGCTCTAACACTGATGATCCACCTACAAATGTGAACTGACGTTCAAAAATAAAACATTTGAAAACGGACCATTTTCCACATTTCTGAAGCATGACGTAATGGGAGGATGTTATCTCTTTTGTCGAAAATCAGCCGTTTTTGCTCTAACATTAAATGCCTCCAAATGGTATTTAATTAACTTCCCGGGGTGAAGAAACCCTTTTTGAGAACTCAGAGTGAGTAAATTGGCCATTTTCATGCACTTTTAACCATTCCATAAATCTTGTGTTTTGGGCCCCTGGAAGCATGAAAATCACTTTAAACATGCTAATTTTAGCTCTAACACTGATGATCCACCTACAAATGTGAACTGACGTTCAAAAATAAACATTTGAAAACGGACCATTTTCCACATTTCTGAAGCATGACGTAATGAAGGGGTGTTATCTCTTTTGTGGAAAATCAGCCTTTTTGCTCGAACATTAAATGCCTCCAAATGGTATTTATTTCACTTCCCGAGCCCCTGGAAGCATGAAAATCACTTTAAACATGCTAATTTTAGCGCTAACACTGATGATCCACCTACAAATGTGAACTGACGTTCAAAAATAAACCATTTGAAAACGGACCATTTTCCACATTTCTGAAGCATGACGTAATGGGGGGGTGTTATCTATTTTGTCGAAAATCAGCCGTTTTTGCTCGAACATTAAATGCCTCCAAATGGTATTTAATTAACTTCCCGGGGTGAAGAAACCCTTTTTGAGAACTCAGAGTGAGTAAATTGGCCATTTTTCATGCACTTTTAACCATTCCATAAATCTTGTGTTTTGGGCCCCTGGAAGCATGAAAATCACTTTAAACATGCTAATTTTAGCTCTAACACTGATGATCCACCTACAAATGTGAACTGACGTTCAAAAATAAAACATTTGAAAACGGACCATTTTCCACATTTCTGAAGCATGACGTAATGGGGGGGTGTTATCTCTTTTGTCGAAAATCAGCTGTTTTTGCTCTAACATTAAATGCCTCCAAATGGTATTTAATTAACTTCCCGAGCCCCTGGAAGCATGAAAATCACTTTAAACATGCTAATTTTAGCTCTAACACTGATGATCCACCTACAAATGTGAACTGACGTTCAAAAATAAAACATTTGAAAACGGACCATTTTCCACATTTCTGAAGCATGACGTAATGGGGGGGTGTTATCTCTTTTGTCGAAAATCAGCCGTTTTTGCTCTAACATTAAATGCCTCCAAATGGTATTTAATTAACTTCCCGGGGTGAAGAAACCCTTTTGAGAACTCAGAGTGAGTAAATTGGCCATTTTCATGCACTTTTAACCATTCCATAAATCTTGTGTTTTGGGCCCCTGGAAGCATGAAAATCACTTTAAACATGCTAATTTTAGCTCTAACACTGATGATCCACCTACAAATGTGAACTGACGTTCAAAAATAAAACATTTGAAAACGGACCATTTTCCACATTTCTGAAGCATGACGTAATGGGGGGGTGTTATCTCTTTTGTCGAAAATCAGCCGTTTTTGCTCTAACATTAAATGCCTCCAAATGGTATTTAATTAACTTCCCGGGGTGAAGAAACCCTTTTTGAGAACTCAGAGTGAGTAAATTGGCCATTTTCATGCACTTTTAACCATTCCATAAATCTTGTGTTTTGGGCCCCTGGAAGCATGAAAATCACTTTAAACATGCTAATTTTAGCTCTAACACTGATGATCCACCTACAAATGTGAACTGACGTTCAAAAATAAAACATTTGAAAACGGACCATTTTCCACATTTCTGAAGCATGACGTAATGGGGGGGTGTTATCTCTTTTGTCGAAAATCAGCCGTTTTTGCTCGAACATTAAATGCCTCCAAATGGTATTTAATTAACTTCCCGAGCCCCTGGAAGCATGAAAATCACTTTAAACATGCTAATTTTAGCTCTAACACTGATGATCCACCTACAAATGTGAACTGACGTTCAAAAATAAAACATTTGAAAACGGACCATTTTCCACATTTCTGAAGCATGACGTAATGGGGGGGTGTTATCTCTTTTGTCGAAAATCAGCCGTTTTTGCTCTAACATTAAATGCCTCCAAATGGTATTTAATTAACTTCCCGGGGTGATGAAACCCTTTTTGAGAACTCAGAGTGAGTAAATTGGCCATTTTCATGCACTTTTAACCATTCCATAAATCTTGTGTTTTGGGCCCCTGGAAGCATGAAAATCACTTTAAACATGCTAATTTTAGCTCTAACACTGATGATCCACCTACAAATGTGAACTGACGTTCAAAAATAAAACATTTGAAAACGGACCATTTTCCACATTTCTGAAGCATGACGTAATGGGGGGGTGTTTATCTCTTTTGTCGAAAATCAGCCGTTTTTGCTCGAACATTAAATGCCTCCAAATGGTATTTAATTAACTTCCCGGGGTGAAGAAACCCTTTTTGAGAACTCAGAGTGAGTAAATTGGCCATTTTCATGCACTTTTAACCATTCCATAAATCTTGTGTTTTGGGGCCCCTGGAAGCATGAAAATCACTTTAAACATGCTAATTTTAGCTCTAACACTGATGATCCACCTACAAATGTGAACTGACGTTCAAAAATAAAACATTTGAAAACGGACCATTTTCCACATTTCTGAAGCATGACGTAATGGGAGGATGTTATCTCTTTTGTCGAAAATCAGCCGTTTTTGCTCTAACATTAAATGCCTCCAAATGGTATTTAATTAACTTCCCGAGGTGAAGAAACCCTTTTTGAGAACTCAGAGTGAGTAAATTGGCCATTTTCATGCACTTTTAACCATTCCATAAATCTTGTGTTTTGGGCCCCTGGAAGCATGAAAATCACTTTAAACATGCTAATTTTAGCTCTAACACTGATGATCCACCTACAAATGTGAACTGACGTTCAAAAATAAAACATTTGAAAACGGACCATTTTCCACATTTCTGAAGCATGACGTAATGAAGGGGTGTTATCTCTTTTGTGGAAAATCAGCCTTTTTTGCTCGAACATTAAATGCCTCCAAATGGTATTTATTTCACTTCCCGAGCCCCTGGAAGCATGAAAATCACTTTAAACATGCTAATTTTAGCGCTAACACTGATGATCCACCTACAAATGTGAACTGACGTTCAAAAATAAACCATTTGAAAACGGACCATTTTCCACATTTCTGAAGCATGACGTAATGGGGGGGTGTTATCTATTTTGTCGAAAATCAGCCGTTTTTGCTCGAACATTAAATGCCTCCAAATGGTATTTAATTAACTTCCCGGGGTGAAGAAACCCTTTTTGAGAACTCAGAGTGAGTAAATTGGCCATTTTCATGCACTTTTAACCATTCCATAAATCTTGTGTTTTGGGCCCCTGGAAGCATGAAAATCACTATAAACATGCTAATTTTAGCTCTAACACTGATGATCCACCTACAAATGTGAACTGACGTTCAAAAATAAAACATTTGAAAACGGACCATTTTCCACATTTCTGAAGCATGACGTAATGGGGGGGTGTTATCTCTTTTGTCGAAAATCAGCCGTTTTTGCTCGAACATTAAATGCCTCCAAATGGTATTTAATTAACTTCCCGAGCCCCTGGAAGCATGAAAATCACTTTAAACATGCTAATTTTAGCTCTAACACTGATGATCCACCTACAAATGTGAACTGACGTTCAAAAATAAAACATTTGAAAACGGACCATTTTCCACATTTCTGAAGCATGACGTAATGGGGGGGTGTTATCTCTTTTGTCGAAAATCAGCCGTTTTTGCTCTAACATTAAATGCCTCCAAATGGTATTTAATTAACTTCCCGGGGTGATGAAACCCTTTTTGAGAACTCAGAGTGAGTAAATTGGCCATTTTCATGCACTTTTAACCATTCCATAAATCTTGTGTTTTGGGCCCCTGGAAGCATGAAAATCACTTTAAACATGCTAATTTTAGCTCTAACACTGATGATCCACCTACAAATGTGAACTGACGTTCAAAAATAAAACATTTGAAAACGGACCATTTTCCACATTTCTGAAGCATGACGTAATGGGGGGGTGTTATCTCTTTTGTCGAAAATCAGCCGTTTTTGCTCGAACATTAAATGCCTCCAAATGGTATTTAATTAACTTCCCGGGGTGAAGAAACCCTTTTTGAGAACTCAGAGTGAGTAAATTGGCCATTTTCATGCACTTTTAACCATTCCATAAATCTTGTGTTTTGGGCCCCTGGAAGCATGAAAATCACTTTAAACATGCTAATTTTAGCTCTAACACTGATGATCCACCTACAAATGTGAACTGACGTTCAAAAATAAAACATTTGAAAACGGACCATTTTCCACATTTCTGAAGCATGACGTAATGGGGGGATGTTATCTCTTTTGTCGAAAATCAGCCGTTTTTGCTCTAACATTAAATGCCTCCAAATGGTATTTAATTAACTTCCCGGGGTGAAGAAACCCTTTTTGAGAACTCAGAGTGAGTAAATTGGCCATTTTCATGCACTTTTAACCATTCCATAAATCTTGTGTTTTGGGCCCCTGGAAGCATGAAAATCACTTTAAACATGCTAATTTTAGCTCTAACACTGATGATCCACCTACAAATGTGAACTGACGTTCAAAAATAAAACATTTGAAAACGGACCATTTTCCACATTTCTGAAGCATGACGTAATGAAGGGGTGTTATCTCTTTTGTGGAAAATCAGCCTTTTTTGCTCGAACATTAAATGCCTCCAAATGGTATTTATTTCACTTCCCGAGCCCCTGGAAGCATGAAAATCACTTTAAACATGCTAATTTTAGCGCTAACACTGATGATCCACCTACAAATGTGAACTGACGTTCAAAAATAAACCATTTGAAAACGGACCATTTTCCACATTTCTGAAGCATGACGTAATGGGGGGGTGTTATCTATTTTGTCGAAAATCAGCCGTTTTTGCTCGAACATTAAATGCCTCCAAATGGTATTTAATTAACTTCCCGGGGTGAAGAAACCCTTTTTGAGAACTCAGAGTGAGTAAATTGGCCATTTTCATGCACTTTTAACCATTCCATAAATCTTGTGTTTTGGGCCCCTGGAAGCATGAAAATCACTTTAAACATGCTAATTTTAGCTCTAACACTGATGATCCACCTACAAATGTGAACCGACGTTCAAAAATAAAACATTTGAAAACGGACCATTTTCCACATTTCTGAAGCATGACGTAATGGGGGGTGTTATCTCTTTTGTCGAAAATCAGCCGTTTTTGCTCGAACATTAAATGCCTCCAAATGGTATTTATTTCACTTCCCGAGCCCCTGGAAGCATGAAAATCACTTTAAACATGCTAATTTTAGCTCTAACACTGATGATCCACCTACAAATGTGAACTGACGTTCAAAAATAAAACATTTGAAAACGGACCATTTTCCACATTTCTGAAGCATGACGTAATGGGGGGGTGTTATCTCTTTTGTCGAAAATCAGCCGTTTTTGCTCTAACATTAAATGCCTCCAAATGGTATTTAATTAACTTCCCGAGCCCCTGGAAGCATGAAAATCACTTTAAACATGCTAATTTTAGCTCTAACACTGATGATCCACCTACAAATGTGAACTGACGTTCAAAAATAAAACATTTGAAAATGGACCATTTTCCACATTTCTGAAGCATGACGTAATGGGGGGGTGTTATCTCTTTTGTCGAAAATCAGCCGTTTTTGCTCGAACATTAAATGCCTCCAAATGGTATTTAATTAACTTCCCGGGGTGAAGAAACCCTTTTTGAGAACTCAGAGTGAGTAAATTGGCCATTTTCATGCACTTTTAACCATTCCATAAATCTTGTGTTTTGGGCCCCTGGAAGCATGAAAATCACTTTAAACATGCTAATTTTAGCTCTAACACTGATGATCCACCTACAAATGTGAACTGACGTTCAAAAATAAAACATTTGAAAACGGACCATTTTCCACATTTCTGAAGCATGACGTAATGGGGGGTGTTATCTCTTTTGTCGAAAATCAGCCGTTTTTGCTCTAACATTAAATGCCTCCAAATGGTATTTAATTAACTTCCCGGGGTGAAGAAACCCTTTTTGAGAACTCAGAGTGAGTAAATTGGCCATTTTCATGCACTTTTAACCATTCCATAAATCTTGTGTTTTGGGCCCCTGGAAGCATGAAAATCACTTTAAACATGCTAATTTTAGCTCTAACACTGATGATCCACCTACAAATGTGAACTGACGTTCAAAAATAAAACATTTGAAACCGGACCATTTTCCACATTTCTGAAGCATGACGTAATGGGGGGGTGTTATCTCTTTTGTCGAAAATCAGCCGTTTTTGCTCGAACATTAAATGCCTCCAAATGGTATTTAATTAACTTCCCGAGCCCCTGGAAGCATGAAAATCACTTTAAACATGCTAATTTTAGCTCTAACACTGATGATCCACCTACAAATGTGAACTGACGTTCAAAAATAAAACATTTGAAAACGGACCATTTTCCACATTTCTGAAGCATGACGTAATGGGGGGGTGTTATCTCTTTTGTCGAAAATCAGCCATTTTTGCTCTAACATTAAATGCCTCCAAATGGTATTTAATTAACTTCCCGGGGTGATGAAACCCTTTTTGAGAACTCAGAGTGAGTAAATTGGCCATTTTCATGCACTTTTAACCATTCCATAAATCTTGTGTTTTGGGCCCCTGGAAGCATGAAAATCACTTTAAACATGCTAATTTTAGCTCTAACACTGATGATCCACCTACAAATGTGAACTGACGTTCAAAAATAAAACATTTGAAAACGGACCATTTTCCACATTTCTGAAGCATGACGTAATGGGGGGGTGTTATCTCTTTTGTCGAAAATCAGCCGTTTTTGCTCGAACATTAAATGCCTCCAAATGGTATTTAATTAACTTCCCGGGGTGAAGAAACCCTTTTTGAGAACTCAGAGTGAGTAAATTGGCCATTTTCATGCACTTTTAACCATTCCATAAATCTTGTGTTTTGGGCCCCTGGAAGCATGAAAATCACTTTAAACATGCTAATTTTAGCTCTAACACTGATGATCCACCTACAAATGTGAACTGACGTTCAAAAATAAAACATTTGAAAACGGACCATTTTCCACATTTCTGAAGCATGACGTAATGAAGGGGTGTTATCTCTTTTGTGGAAAATCAGCCTTTTTTGCTCGAACATTAAATGCCTCCAAATGGTATTTATTTCACTTCCCGAGCCCCTGGAAGCATGAAAATCACTTTAAACATGCTAATTTTAGCTCTAACACTGATGATCCACCTACAAATGTGAACCGACGTTCAAAAATAAAACATTTGAAAACGGACCATTTTCCACATTTCTGAAGCATGACGTAATGGGGGGGTGTTATCTCTTTTGTCGAAAATCAGCCGTTTTTGCTCGAACATTAAATGCCTCCAAATGGTATTTATTTCACTTCCCGAGCCCCTGGAAGCATGAAAATCACTTTAAACATGCTAATTTTAGCTCTAACACTGATGATCCACCTACAAATGTGAACTGACGTTCAAAAATAAAACATTTGAAAACGGACCATTTTCCACATTTCTGAAGCATGACGTAATGGGGGGGGGTGTTATCTCTTTTGTCGAAAATCAGCCGTTTTTGCTCTAACATTAAATGCCTCCAAATGGTATTTAATTAACTTCCCGAGCCCCTGGAAGCATGAAAATCACTTTAAACATGCTAATTTTAGCTCTAACACTGATGATCCACCTACAAATGTGAACTGACGTTCAAAAATAAAACATTTGAAAATGGACCATTTTCCACATTTCTGAAGCATGACGTAATGGGGGGGTGTTATCTCTTTTGTCGAAAATCAGCCGTTTTTGCTCGAACATTAAATGCCTCCAAATGGTATTTAATTAACTTCCCGTGGTGAAGAAACCCTTTTTGAGAACTCAGAGTGAGTAAATTGGCCATTTTCATGCACTTTTAACCATTCCATAAATCTTGTGTTTTGGGCCCCTGGAAGCATGAAAATCACTTTAAACATGCTAATTTTAGCTCTAACACTGATGATCCACCTACAAATGTGAACTGACGTTCAAAAATAAAACATTTGAAAACGGACCATTTTCCACATTTCTGAAGCATGACGTAATGGGGGGGTGTTATCTCTTTTGTCGAAAATCAGCCGTTTTTGCTCGAACATTAAATGCCTCCAAATGGTATTTAATTAACTTCCCGGGGTGAAGAAACCCTTTTTGAGAACTCAGAGTGAGTAAATTGGCCATTTTCATGCACTTTTAACCATTCCATAAATCTTGTGTTTTGGGCCCCTGGAAGCATGAAAATCACTTTAAACATGCTAATTTTAGCTCTAACACTGATGATCCACCTACAAATGTGAACCGACGTTCAAAAATAAAACATTTGAAAACGGACCATTTTCCACATTTCTGAAGCATGACGTAATGGGGGGGTGTTATCTCTTTTGTCGAAAATCAGCCGTTTTTGCTCGATTATTAAATGCCTCCAAATGGTATTTATTTCACTTCCCGAGCCCCTGGAAGCATGAAAATCACTTTAAACATGCTAATTTTAGCTCTAACACTGATGATCCACCTACAAATGTGAACTGACGTTCAAAAATAAAACATTTGAAAACGGACCATTTTCCACATTTCTGAAGCATGACGTAATGGGGGGGTGTTATCTCTTTTGTCGAAAATCAGCCGTTTTTGCTCTAACATTAAATGCCTCCAAATGGTATTTAATTAACTTCCCGAGCCCCTGGAAGCATGAAAATCACTTTAAACATGCTAATTTTAGCTCTAACACTGATGATCCACCTACAAATGTGAACTGACGTTCAAAAATAAAACATTTGAAAACGGACCATTTTCCACATTTCTGAAGCATGACGTAATGGGGGGGTGTTATCTCTTTTGTCGAAAATCAGCCGTTTTTGCTCGAACATTAAATGCCTCCAAATGGTATTTAATTAACTTCCCGGGGTGAAGAAACCCTTTTTGAGAACTCAGAGTGAGTAAATTGGCCATTTTCATGCACTTTTAACCATTCCATAAATCTTGTGTTTTGGGCCCCTGGAAGCATGAAAATCACTTTAAACATGCTAATTTTAGCTCTAACACTGATGATCCACCTACAAATGTGAACTGACGTTCAAAAATAAAACATTTGAAAATGGACCATTTTCCACATTTCTGAAGCATGACGTAATGGGGGGGTGTTATCTCTTTTGTCGAAAATCAGCCGTTTTTGCTCGAACATTAAATGCCTCCAAATGGTATTTAATTAACTTCCCGAGCCCCTGGAAGCATGAAAATCACTTTAAACATGCTAATTTTAGCTCTAACACTGATGATCCACCTACAAATGTGAACTGACGTTCAAAAATAAAACATTTGAAAATGGACCATTTTCCACATTTCTGAAGCATGACGTAATGGGGGGGTGTTATCTCTTTTGTCGAAAATCAGCCGTTTTTGCTCGAACATTAAATGCCTCCAAATGGTATTTAATTAACTTCCCGGGGTGAAGAAACCCTTTTTGAGAACTCAGAGTGAGTAAATTGGCCATTTTCATGCACTTTTAACCATTCCATAAATCTTGTGTTTTGGGCCCCTGGAAGCATGAAAATCACTTTAAACATGCTAATTTTAGCTCTAACACTGATGATCCACCTACAAATGTGAACTGACGTTCAAAAATAAAACATTTGAAAACGGACCATTTTCCACATTTCTGAAGCATGACGTAATGGGGGGTGTTATCTCTTTTGTCGAAAATCAGCCGTTTTTGCTCTAACATTAAATGCCTCCAAATGGTATTTAATTAACTTCCCGGGGTGAAGAAACCCTTTTTGAGAACTCAGAGTGAGTAAATTGGCCATTTTCATGCACTTTTAACCATTCCATAAATCTTGTGTTTTGGGCCCCTGGAAGCATGAAAATCACTTTAAACATGCTAATTTTAGCTCTAACACTGATGATCCACCTACAAATGTGAACTGACGTTCAAAAATAAAACATTTGAAAACGGACCATTTTCCACATTTCTGAAGCATGACGTAATGGGGGGGTGTTATCTCTTTTGTCGAAAATCAGCCGTTTTTGCTCGAACATTAAATGCCTCCAAATGGTATTTAATTAACTTCCCGAGCCCCTGGAAGCATGAAAATCACTTTAAACATGCTAATTTTAGCTGTAACACTGATGATCCACCTACAAATGTGAACTGACGTTCAAAAATAAAACATTTGAAAACGGACCATTTTCCACATTTCTGAAGCATGACGTAATGGGGGGTGTTATCTCTTTTGTCGAAAATCAGCTGTTTTTGCTCTAACATTAAATGCCTCCAAATGGTATTTAATTAACTTCCCGAGCCCCTGGAAGCATGAAAATCACTTTAAACATGCTAATTTTAGCTCTAACACTGATGATCCACCTACAAATGTGAACTGACGTTCAAAAATAAAACATTTGAAAACGGACCATTTTCCACATTTCTGAAGCATGACGTAATGGGGGGGTGTTATCTCTTTTGTCGAAAATCAGCTGTTTTTGCTCTAACATTAAATGCCTCCAAATGGTATTTAATTAACTTCCCGGGGTGAAGAAACCCTTTTTGAGAACTCAGAGTGAGTAAATTGGCCATTTTCATGCACTTTTAACCATTCCATAAATCTTGTGTTTTGGGCCCCTGGAAGCATGAAAATCACTTTAAACATGCTAATTTTAGCTCTAACACTGATGATCCACCTACAAATGTGAACTGACGTTCAAAAATAAAACATTTGAAAACGGACCATTTTCCACATTTCTGAAGCATGACGTAATGGGGGGGTGTTATCTCTTTTGTCGAAAATCAGCCGTTTTTGCTCTAACATTAAATGCCTCCAAATGGTATTTAATTAACTTCCCGGGGTGAAGAAACCCTTTTTGAGAACTCAGAGTGAGTAAATTGGCCATTTTCATGCACTTTTAACCATTCCATAAATCTTGTGTTTTGGGCCCCTGGAAGCATGAAAATCACTTTAAACATGCTAATTTTAGCTCTAACACTGATGATCCACCTACAAATGTGAACTGACGTTCAAAAATAAAACATTTGAAAACGGACCATTTTCCACATTTCTGAAGCATGACGTAATGGGGGGGTGTTATCTCTTTTGTCGAAAATCAGCCGTTTTTGCTCGAACATTAAATGCCTCCAAATGGTATTTAATTAACTTCCCGAGCCCCTGGAAGCATGAAAATCACTTTAAACATGCTAATTTTAGCTCTAACACTGATGATCCACCTACAAATGTGAACTGACGTTCAAAAATAAAACATTTGAAAACGGACCATTTTCCACATTTCTGAAGCATGACGTAATGGGGGGGTGTTATCTCTTTTGTCGAAAATCAGCCGTTTTTGCTCTAAAATTAAATGCCTCCAAATGGTATTTAATTAACTTCCCGGGGTGATGAAACCCTTTTTGAGAACTCAGAGTGAGTAAATTGGCCATTTTCATGCACTTTTAACCATTCCATAAATCTTGTGTTTTGGGCCCCTGGAAGCATGAAAATCACTTTAAACATGCTAATTTTAGCTCTAACACTGATGATCCACCTACAAATGTGAACTGACGTTCAAAAATAAAACATTTGAAAACGGACCATTTTCCACATTTCTGAAGCATGACGTAATGGGGGGGTGTTATCTCTTTTGTCGAAAATCAGCCGTTTTTGCTCGAACATTAAATGCCTCCAAATGGTATTTAATTAACTTCCCGGGGTGAAGAAACCCTTTTTGAGAACTCAGAGTGAGTAAATTGGCCATTTTCATGCACTTTTAACCATTCCATAAATCTTGTGTTTTGGGCCCCTGGAAGCATGAAAATCACTTTAAACATGCTAATTTTAGCTCTAACACTGATGATCCACCTACAAATGTGAACTGACGTTCAAAAATAAAACATTTGAAAACGGACCATTTTCCACATTTCTGAAGCATGACGTAATGAAGGGGTGTTATCTCTTTTGTGGAAAATCAGCCTTTTTTGCTCGAACATTAAATGCCTCCAAATGGTATTTATTTCACTTCCCGAGCCCCTGGAAGCATGAAAATCACTTTAAACATGCTAATTTTAGCTCTAACACTGATGATCCACCTACAAATGTGAACTGACGTTCAAAAATAAACCATTTGAAAACGGACCATTTTCCACATTTCTGAAGCATGACGTAATGGGGGGGTGTTATCTATTTTGTCGAAAATCAGCCGTTTTTGCTCGAACATTAAATGCCTCCAAATGGTATTTAATTAACTTCCCGGGGTGAAGAAACCCTTTTTGAGAACTCAGAGTGAGTAAATTGGCCATTTTCATGCACTTTTAACCATTCCATAAATCTTGTGTTTTGGGCCCCTGGAAGCATGAAAATCACTTTAAACATGCTAATTTTAGCTCTAACACTGATGATCCACCTACAAATGTGAACCGACGTTCAAAAATAAAACATTTGAAAACGGACCATTTTCCACATTTCTGAAGCATGACGTAATGGGGGGGGTGTTATCTCTTTTGTCGAAAATCAGCCGTTTTTGCTCGAACATTAAATGCCTCCAAATGGTATTTATTTCACTTCCCGAGCCCCTGGAAGCATGAAAATCACTTTAAACATGCTAATTTTAGCTCTAACACTGATGATCCACCTACAAATGTGAACTGACGTTCAAAAATAAAACATTTGAAAACGGACCATTTTCCACATTTCTGAAGCATGACGTAATGGGGGGGGTGTTATCTCTTTTGTCGAAAATCAGCCGTTTTTGCTCTAACATTAAATGCCTCCAAATGGTATTTAATTAACTTCCCGAGCCCCTGGAAGCATGAAAATCACTTTAAACATGCTAATTTTAGCTCTAACACTGATGATCCACCTACAAATGTGAACTGACGTTCAAAAATAAAACATTTGAAAATGGACCATTTTCCACATTTCTGAAGCATGACGTAATGGGGGGGTGTTATCTCTTTTGTCGAAAATCAGCCGTTTTTGCTCGAACATTAAATGCCTCCAAATGGTATTTAATTAACTTCCCGGGGTGAAGAAACCCTTTTTGAGAACTCAGAGTGAGTAAATTGGCCATTTTCATGCACTTTTAACCATTCCATAAATCTTGTGTTTTGGGCCCCTGGAAGCATGAAAATCACTTTAAACATGCTAATTTTAGCTCTAACACTGATGATCCACCTACAAATGTGAACTGACGTTCAAAAATAAAACATTTGAAAACGGATCATTTTCCACATTTCTGAAGCATGACGTAATGGGGGGGTGTTATCTCTTTTGTCGAAAATCAGCCGTTTTTGCTCGAACATTAAATGCCTCCAAATGGTATTTAATTAACTTCCCGGGGTGAAGAAACCCTTTTTGAGAACTCAGAGTGAGTAAATTGGCCATTTTCATGCACTTTTAACCATTCCATAAATCTTGTGTTTTGGGCCCCTGGAAGCATGAAAATCACTTTAAACATGCTAATTTTAGCTCTAACACTGATGATCCACCTACAAATGTGAACCGACGTTCAAAAATAAAACATTTGAAAACGGACCATTTTCCACATTTCTGAAGCATGACGTAATGGGGGGGTGTTATCTCTTTTGTCGAAAATCAGCCGTTTTTGCTCGAACATTAAATGCCTCCAAATGGTATTTATTTCACTTCCCGAGCCCCTGGAAGCATGAAAATCACTTTAAACATGCTAATTTTAGCTCTAACACTGATGATCCACCTACAAATGTGAACTGACGTTCAAAAATAAAACATTTGAAAACGGACCATTTTCCACATTTCTGAAGCATGACGTAATGGGGGGGTGTTATCTCTTTTGTCGAAAATCAGCCGTTTTTGCTCTAACATTAAATGCCTCCAAATGGTATTTAATTAACTTCCCGAGCCCCTGGAAGCATGAAAATCACTTTAAACATGCTAATTTTAGCTCTAACACTGATGATCCACCTACAAATGTGAACTGACGTTCAAAAATAAAACATTTGAAAACGGACCATTTTCCACATTTCTGAAGCATGACGTAATGGGGGGGTGTTATCTCTTTTGTCGAAAATCAGCCGTTTTTGCTCGAACATTAAATGCCTCCAAATGGTATTTAATTAACTTCCCGGGGTGAAGAAACCCTTTTTGAGAACTCAGAGTGAGTAAATTGGCCATTTTCATGCACTTTTAACCATTCCATAAATCTTGTGTTTTGGGCCCCTGGAAGCATGAAAATCACTTTAAACATGCTAATTTTAGCTCTAACACTGATGATCCACCTACAAATGTGAACTGACGTTCAAAAATAAAACATTTGAAAACGGACCATTTTCCACATTTCTGAAGCATGACGTAATGGGGGGGTGTTATCTCTTTTGTCGAAAATCAGCCGTTTTTGCTCGAACATTAAATGCCTCCAAATGGTATTTAATTAACTTCCCGAGCCCCTGGAAGCATGAAAATCACTTTAAACATGCTAATTTTAGCTCTAACACTGATGATCCACCTACAAATGTGAACTGACGTTCAAAAATAAAACATTTGAAAACGGACCATTTTCCACATTTCTGAAGCATGACGTAATGGGGGGGTGTTATCTCTTTTGTCGAAAATCAGCCGTTTTTGCTCGAACATTAAATGCCTCCAAATGGTATTTAATTAACTTCCCGAGCCCCTGGAAGCATGAAAATCACTTTAAACATGCTAATTTTAGCTCTAACACTGATGATCCACCTACAAATGTGAACTGACGTTCAAAAATAAAACATTTGAAAACGGACCATTTTCCACATTTCTGAAGCATGACGTAATGGGGGGGTGTTATCTCTTTTGTCGAAAATCAGCCGTTTTTGCTCGAACATTAAATGCCTCCAAATGGTATTTAATTAACTTCCCGAGCCCCTGGAAGCATGAAAATCACTTTAAACATGCTAATTTTAGCTCTAACACTGATGATCCACCTACAAATGTGAACTGACGTTCAAAAATAAAACATTTGAAAACGGACCATTTTCCACATTTCTGAAGCATGACGTAATGGGGGGGTGTTATCTCTTTTGTCGAAAATCAGCCGTTTTTGCTCGAACATTAAATGCCTCCAAATGGTATTTAATTAACTTCCCGGGGTGAAGAAACCCTTTTTGAGAACTCAGAGTGAGTAAATTGGCCATTTTCATGCACTTTTAACCATTCCATAAATCTTGTGTTTTGGGCCCCTGGAAGCATGAAAATCACTTTAAACATGCTAATTTTAGCTCTAACACTGATGATCCACCTACAAATGAGAACTGACGTTCAAAAATAAAACATTTGAAAACGGACCATTTTCCACATTTCTGAAGCATGACGTAATGGGGGGGTGTTATCTCTTTTGTCGAAAATCAGCCGTTTTTGCTCGAACATTAATGGCCTCCAAATGGTATTTAATTAACTTCCCGAGCCCCTGGAAGTATGAAAATCACTTTAAACATGCTAATTTTAGCTCTAACACTGATGATCCACCTACAAATGTGAACTGACGTTCAAAAATAAAACATTTGAAAACGGACCATTTTCCACATTTCTGAAGCATGACGTAATGGGGGGGTGTTATCTCTTTTGTCGAAAATCAGCCGTTTTTGCTCGAACATTAAATGCCTCCAAATGGTATTTAATTAACTTCCCGAGCCCCTGGAAGCATGAAAATCACTTTAAACATGCTAATTTTAGCTCTAACACTGATGATCCACCTACAAATGTGAACTGACGTTCAAAAATAAAACATTTGAAAACGGACCATTTTCCACATTTCTGAAGCATGACGTAATGGGGGGGTGTTATCTCTTTTGTCGAAAATCAGCCGTTTTTGCTCGAACATTAAATGCCTCCAAATGGTATTTAATTAACTTCCCGAGCCCCTGGAAGCATGAAAATCACTTTAAACATGCTAATTTCAGCTCTAACACTGATGATCCACCTACAAATGTGAACTGACGTTCAAAAATAAAACATTTGAAAACGGACCATTTTCCACATTTCTGAAGCATGACGTAATGGGGGGGTGTTATCTCTTTTGTCGAAAATCAGCCATTTTTGCTCGAACATTAAATGCCTCCAAATGGTATTTAATTAACTTCCTGGGGTGAAGAAACCCTTTTTGAGAACTCAGAGTGAGTAAATTGGCCATTTTCATGCACTTTTAACCATTCCATAAATCTTGTGTTTTGGGCCCCAAGAAGCATGAAAATCACTTTAAACATGCTAATTTTAGCTCTAACACTGATGATCCACCTACAAATGTGAACTGACGTTCAAAAATAAAACATTTGAAAACGGACCATTTTCCACATTTCTGAAGCATGACGTAATGGGGGGGTGTTATCTCTTTTGTCGAAAATCAGCCGTTTTTGCTCGAATATTAAATGCCTCCAAATGGTATTTAATTAACTTCCCGAGCCCCTGGAAGCATGAAAATCACTTTAAACATGCTAATTTTAGCTCTAACACTGATGATCCACCTACAAATGTGAACTGACGTTCAAAAATAAAACATTTGAAAACGGACCATTTTCCACATTTCTGAAGCATGACGTAATGGGGGGGGTGTTATCTCTTTTGTCGAAAATCAGCCGTTTTTGCTCGAACATTAAATGCCTCCAAATGGTATTTATTTCACTTCCCGGGGTGAAGAAACCCTTTTTGAGAACTCAGAGTGAGTAAATTGGCCATTTTCATGCACTTTTAACCATTCCATAAATCTTGTGTTTTGGGCCCCTGGAAGCATGAAAATCACTTTAAACATGCTAATTTTAGCTCTAACACTGATGATCCACCTACAAATGTGAACTGACGTTCAAAAATGAAACATTTGAAAACGGACCATTTTCCACATTTCTGAAGCATGACGTAATGGGGGGGTGTTATCTCTTTTTTCGAAAATCAGCCGTTTTTGCTCGAACATTAAATGCCTCCAAATGGTATTTAATTAACTTCCCGGGGTGAAGAAACCCTTTTTGAGAACTCAGAGTGAGTAAATTGGCCATTTTCATGCACTTTTAACCATTCCATAAATCTTGTGTTTTGGGCCCCTGGAAGCATGAAAATCACTTTAAACATGCTAATTTTAGCTCTAACACTGATGATCCACCTACAAATGTGAACTGACGGTCAAAAATAAAACATTTGAAAACGGACCATTTTCCACATTTCTGAAGCATGACGTAATGGGGGGGTGTTATCTCTTTTGTCGAAAATCAGCCGTTTTTGCTCGAACATTAAATGCCTCCAAATGGTATTTAATTAACTTCCCGGGGTGAAGAAACCCTTTTTGAGAACTCAGAGTGAGTAAATTGGCCATTTTCATGCACTTTTAACCATTCCATAAATCTTGTGTTTTGGGCCCCTGGAAGCATGAAAATCACTTTAAACATGCTAATTTTAGCTCTAACACTGATGATCCACCTACAAATGTGAACTGACGTTCAAAAATAAAACATTTGAAAACGGACCATTTTCCACATTTCTGAAGCATGACGTAATGGGGGGGGGTGTTATCTCTTTTGTCGAAAATCAGCCGTTTTTGCTCGAACATTAAATGCCTCCAAATGGTATTTAATTAACTTCCCGAGCCCCTGGAAGCATGAAAATCACTTTAAACATGCTAATTTTAGCTCTAACACTGATGATCCACCTACAAATGTGAACTGACATTCAAAAATGAAACATTTGAAAACGGACCATTTTCCACATTTCTGAAGCATGACGTAATGGGGGGGTGTTATCTCTTTTGTCGAAAATCAGCCGTTTTTGCTCTAACATTAAATGCCTCCAAATGGTATTTAATTAACTTCCCGGGGTGAGGAAACCCTTTTTGAGAACTCAGAGTGAGTAAATTGGCCATTTTCATGCACTTTTAACAATTCCATAAATCTTGTGTTTTGGGCCCCTGGAAGCATGAAAATCACTTTAAACATGCTAATTTTAGCTCTAACACTGATGATCCACCTACAAATGTGAACTGACGTTCAAAAATAAAACATTTGAAAACGGACCATTTTCCACATTTCTGAAGCATGACGTAATGGGGGGGTGTTATCTCTTTTGTCGAAAATCAGCCATTTTTGCTCGAACATTAAATGCCTCCAAATGGTATTTAATTAACTTCCCGAGCCCCTGGAAGCATGAAAATCACTTTAAACATGCTAATTTTAGCTCTAACACTGATGATCCACCTACAAATGTGAACTGACGTTCAAAAATAAAACATTTGAAAACGGACCATTTTCCACATTTCTGAAGCATGACGTAATGGGGGGGTGTTATCTCTTTTGTCGAAAATCAGACGTTTTTGCTCGAACATTAAATGCCTCCAAATGGTATTTAATTAACTTCCCGGGGTGAAGAAACCCTTTTTGAGAACTCAGAGTGAGTAAATTGGCCATTTTCATGCACTTTTAACCATTCCATAAATCTTGTGTTTTGGGCCCCTGGAAGCATGAAAATCACTTTAAACATGCTAATTTTAGCTCTAACACTGATGATCCACCTACAAATGTGAACTGACGTTCAAAAATAAAACATTTGAAAACGGACCATTTTCCACATTTCTGAAGCATGACGTAATGGGGGGGTGTTATCTCTTTTGTCGAAAATCCGCTGTTTTTGCTCTAACATTAAATGCCTCCAAATGGTATTTAATTAACTTCCCGGGGTGAAGAAACCCTTTTTGAGAACTCAGAGTGAGTAAATTGGCCATTTTCATGCACTTTTAACCATTCCATAAATCTTGTGTTTTGGGCCCCTGGAAGCATGAAAATCACTTTAAACATGCTAATTTTAGCTCTAACACTGATGATCCACCTACAAATGTGAACTGACGTTCAAAAATAAAACATTTGAAAACGGACCATTTTCCACATTTCTGAAGCATGACGTAATGGGGGGGTGTTATCTCTTTTGTCGAAAATCAGCCGTTTTTGCTCGAACATTAAATGCCTCCAAATGGTATTTATTTCACTTCCCGAGCCCCTGGAAGCATGAAAATCACTTTAAACATGCTAATTTTATCTCTAACACTGATGATCCACCTACAAATGTGAACTGACGTTCAAAAATAAAACATTTGAAAACGGACCATTTTCCACATTTCTGAAGCATGACGTAATGGGGGGGTGTTATCTCTTTTGTCGAAAATCAGCCGTTTTTGCTCGAACATTAAATGCCTCCAAATGGTATTTATTTCACTTCCCGAGCCCCTGGAAGCATGAAAATCACTTTAAACATGCTAATTTTAGCTCTAACACTGATGATCCACCTACAAATGTGAACTGACGTTCAAAAATAAAACATTTGAAAACGGACCATTTTCCACATTTCTGAAGCATGACGTAATGGGGGGGTGTTATCTCTTTTGTCGAAAATCAGCCGTTTTTGCTCGAACATTAAATGCCTCCAAATGGTATTTATTTCACTTCCCGAGCCCCTGGAAGCATGAAAATCACTTTAAACATGCTAATTTTAGCTCTAACACTGATGATCCACCTACAAATGTGAACTGACGTTCAAAAATAAAACATTTGAAAACGGACCATTTTCCACATTTCTGAAGCATGACGTAATGGGGGGGTGTTATCTCTTTTGTCGAAAATCAGCCGTTTTTGCTCTAACATTAAATGCCTCCAAATGGTATTTAATTAACTTCCCGGGGTGAAGAAACCCTTTTTGAGAACTCAGAGTGAGTAAATTGGCCATTTTCATGCACTTTTAACCATTCCATAAATCTTGTGTTTTGGGCCCCAAGAAGCATGAAAATCACTTTAAACATGCTAATTTTAGCTCTAACACTGATGATCCACCTACAAATGTGAACTGACGTTCAAAAATAAAACATTTGAAAACGGACCATTTTCCACATTTCTGAAGCATGACGTAATGGGGGGGTGTTATCTCTTTTGTCGAAAATCAGCCGTTTTTGCTCGAACATTAAATGCCTCCAAATGGTATTTAATTAACTTCCCGAGCCCCTGGAAGCATGAAAATCACTTTAAACATGCTAATTTTAGCTCTAACACTGATGATCCACCTACAAATGTGAACTGACGTTCAAAAATGAAACATTTGAAAACGGACCATTTTCCACATTTCTGAAGCATGACGTAATGGGGGGGTGTTATCTCTTTTGTCGAAAATCAGCCGTTTTTGCTCTAACATTAAATGCCTCCAAATGGTATTTAATTAACTTCCCGGGGTGAAGAAACCCTTTTTGAGAACTCAGAGTGAGTAAATTGGCCATTTTCATGCACTTTTAACCATTCCATAAATCTTGTGTTTTGGGCCCCAAGAAGCATGAAAATCACTTTAAACATGCTAATTTTAGCTCTAACACTGATGATCCACCTACAAATGTGAACTGACGTTCAAAAATAAAACATTTGAAAACGGACCATTTTCCACATTTCTGAAGCATGACGTAATGGGGGGGTGTTATCTCTTTTGTCGAAAATCAGCCGTTTTTGCTCTAACATTAAATGCCTCCAAATGGTATTTAATTAACTTCCCGGGGTGAAGAAACCCTTTTTGAGAACTCAGAGTGAGTAAATTGGCCATTTTCATGCACTTTTAACCATTCCATAAATCTTGTGTTTTGGGCCCCAAGAAGCATGAAAATCACTTTAAACATGCTAATTTTAGCTCTAACACTGATGATCCACCTACAAATGTGAACTGACGTTCTAAAATAAAACATTTGAAAACGGACCATTTTCCACATTTCTGAAGCATGACGTAATGGGGGGGTGTTATCTCTTTTGTCGAAAATCAGCCGTTTTTGCTCGAACATTAAATGCCTCCAAATGGTATTTAATTAACTTCCCGGGCCCCTGGAAGCATGAAAATCACTTTAAACATGCTAATTTTAGCTCTAACACTGATGATCCACCTACAAATGTGAACTGACGTTCAAAAATAAAACATTTGAAAACGGACCATTTTCCACATTTCTGAAGCATGACGTAATGGGGGGGTGTTATCTCTTTTGTCGAAAATCAGCCGTTTTTGCTCGAACATTAAATGCCTCCAAATGGTATTTATTTCACTTCCCGAGCCCCTGGAAGCATGAAAATCACTTTAAACATGCTAATTTTAGCTCTAACACTGATGATCCACCTACAAATGTGAACTGACGTTCAAAAATGAAACATTTGAAAACGGACCATTTTCCACATTTCTGAAGCATGACGTAATGGGGGGGTGTTATCTCTTTTGTCGAAAATCAGCCGTTTTTGCTAGAACATTAAATGCCTCCAAATGGTATTTATTTCACTTCCCGAGCCCCTGGAAGCATGAAAATCACTTTAAACATGCTAATTTTAGCTCTAACACTGATGATCCACCTACAAATGTGAACTGACGTTCAAAAATAAAACATTTGAAAACGGACCATTTTCCACATTTCTGAAGCATGACGTAATGGGGGGGTGTTATCTCTTTTGTCGAAAATCAGCCGTTTTTGCTCGAACATTAAATGCCTCCAAATGGTATTTAATTAACTTCCCGGGGTGAAGAAACCCTTTTTGAGAACTCAGAGAGAGTAAATTGGCCATTTTCATGCACTTTTAACCATTCCATAAATCTTGTGTTTTGGGCCCCTGGAAGCATGAAAATCACTTTAAACATGCTAATTTTAGCTCTAACACTGATGATCCACCTACAAATGTGAACTGACGTTCAAAAATAAAACATTTGAAAACGGACCATTTTCCACATTTCTGAAGCATGACGTAATGGGGGGGTGTTATCTCTTTTGTCGAAAATCAGCCGTTTTTGCTCGAACATTAAATGCTCCAAATGGTATTTATTTCACTTCCCGAGCCCCTGGAAGCATGAAAATCACTTTAAACATGCTAATTTTAGCTCTAACACTGATGATCCACCTACAAATGTGAACTGACGTTCAAAAATAAAACATTTGAAAACGGACCATTTTCCACATTTCTGAAGCATGACGTAATGGGGGGTGTTATCTCTTTTGTCGAAAATCAGCCGTTTTTGCTCGAACATTAAATGCCTCCAAATGGTATTTAATTAACTTCCCGAGCCCCTGGAAGCATGAAAATCACTTTAAACATGCTAATTTTAGCTCTAACACTGATGATCCACCTACAAATGTGAACTGACGTTCAAAAATAAAACATTTGAAAACGGACCATTTTCCACATTTCTGAAGCATGACGTAATGGGGGGGTGTTATCTCTTTTGTCGAAAATCAGCCGTTTTTGCTCGAACATTAAATGCCTCCAAATGGTATTTAATTAACTTCCCGGGCCCCTGGAAGCATGAAAATCACTTTAAACATGCTAATTTTAGCTCTAACACTGATGATCCACCTACAAATGTGAACTGACGTTCAAAAATAAAACATTTGAAAACGGACCATTTTCCACATTTCTGAAGCATGACGTAATGGGGGGGGGTTATCTCTTTTGTCGAAAATCAGCCGTTTTTGCTCGAACATTAAATGCCTCCAAATGGTATTTATTTCACTTCCTGAGCCCCTGGAAGCATGAAAATCACTTTAAACATGCTAATTTTAGCTCTAACACTGATGATCCACCTACAAATGTGAACTGACGTTCAAAAATAAAACATTTGAAAACGGACCATTTTCCACATTTCTGAAGCATGACGTAATGGGGGGGTGTTATCTCTTTTGTCGAAAATCAGCCGTTTTTGCTAGAACATTAAATGCCTCCAAATGGTATTTATTTCACTTCCCGAGCCCCTGGAAGCATGAAAATCACTTTAAACATGCTAATTTTAGCTCTAACACTGATGATCCACCTACAAATGTGAACTGACGTTAAAAAAAAAAACATTTGAAAACGGACCATTTTCCACATTTCTGAAGCATAACGTAATGGGGGGGTGTTATCTCTTTTGTCGAAAATCAGCCGTTTTTGCTCGAACATTAAATGCCTCCAAATGGTATTTATTTCACTTCCCGAGCCCCTGGAAGCATGAAAATCACTTTAAACATGCTAATTTTAGCTCTAACACTGATGATCCACCTACAAATGTGAACTGACGTTCAAAAATAAAACATTTGAAAACGGACCATTTTCCACATTTCTGAAGCATGACGTAATGGGGGGGTGTTATCTCTTTTGTCGAAAATCAGCCGTTTTTGCTCGAACATTAAATGCCTCCAAATGGTATTTAATTAACTTCCCGAGCCCCTGGAAGCATGAAAATCACTTTAAACATGCTAATTTTAGCTCTAACACTGATGATCCACCTACAAATGTGAACTGACGTTCAAAAATAAAACATTTGAAAACGGACCATTTTCCACATTTCTGAAGCATGACGTAATGGGGGGGTGTTATCTCTTTTGTCGAAAATCAGCCGTTTTTGCTCGAACATTAAATGCCTCCAAATGGTATTTATTTCACTTCCCGAGCCCCTGGAAGCATGAAAATCACTTTAAACATGCTAATTTTAGCTCTAACACTGATGATCCACCTACAAATGTGAACTGACGTTCAAAAATAAAACATTTGAAAACGGACCATTTTCCACATTTCTGAAGCATGACGTAATGGGGGGGTGTTATCTCTTTTGTCGAAAATCAGCCGTTTTTGCTCGAACATTAAATGCCTCCAAATGGTATTTAATTAACTTCCCGAGCCCCTGGAAGCATGAAAATCACTTTAAACATGCTAATTTTAGCTCTAACACTGATGATCCACCTACAAATGTGAACTGACGTTCAAAAATAAAACATTTGAAAACGGACCATTTTCCACATTTCTGAAGCATGACGTAATGGGGGGGTGTTATCTCTTTTGTCGAAAATCAGCCGTTTTTGCTCGAACATTAAATGCCTCCAAATGGTATTTAATTAACTTCCTGGGCCCCTGGAAGCATGAAAATCACTTTAAACATGCTAATTTTAGCTCTAACACTGATGATCCACCTACAAATGTGAACTGACGTTCAAAAATAAAACATTTGAAAACGGACCATTTTCCACATTTCTGAAGCATGACGTAATGGGGGGGTGTTATCTCTTTTGTCGAAAATCAGCCGTTTTTGCTCGAACATTAAATGCCTCCAAATGGTATTTATTTCACTTCCCGAGCCCCTGGAAGCATGAAAATCACTTTAAACATGCTAATTTTAGCTCTAACACTGATGATCCACCTACAAATGTGAACTGACGTTCAAAAATAAAACATTTGAAAACGGACCATTTTCCACATTTCTGAAGCATGACGTAATGGGGGGGTGTTATCTCTTTTGTCGAAAATCAGCCGTTTTTGCTAGAACATTAAATGCCTCCAAATGGTATTTATTTCACTTCCCGAGCCCCTGGAAGCATGAAAATCACTTTAAACAAGCTAATTTTAGCTCTAACACTGATGATCCACCTACAAATGTGAACTGACGTTCAAAAATAAAACATTTGAAAACGGACCATTTTCCACATTTCTGAAGCATGACGTAATGGGGGGGTGTTATCTCTTTTGTCGAAAATCAGCCGTTTTTGCTCGAACATTAAATGCCTCCAAATGGTATTTAATTAACTTCCCGGGGTGAAGAAACCCTTTTTGAGAACTCAGAGTGAGTAAATTGGCCATTTTCATGCACTTTTAACCATTCCATAAATCTTGTGTTTTGGGCCCCTGGAAGCATGAAAATCACTTTAAACATGCTAATTTTAGCTCTAACACTGATGATCCACCTACAAATGTGAACTGACGTTCAAAAATAAAACATTTGAAAACGGACCATTTTCCACATTTCTGAAGCATGACGTAATGGGGGGGTGTTATCTCTTTTGTCGAAAATCAGCCGTTTTTGCTCGAACATTAAATGCCTCCAAATGGTATTTATTTCACTTCCCGAGCCCCTGGAAGCATGAAAATCACTTTAAACATGCTAATTTTAGCTCTAACACTGATGATCCACCTACAAATGTGAACTGACGTTCAAAAATAAAACATTTGAAAACGGACCATTTTCCACATTTCTGAAGCATGACGTAATGGGGGGGTGTTATCTCTTTTGTCAAAAATCAGCCGTTTTTGCTCGAACATTAAATGCCTCCAAATGGTATTTAATTAACTTCCAGAGCCCCTGGAAGCATGAAAATCACTTTAAACATGCTAATTTTAGCTCTAACACTGATGATCCACCTACAAATGTGAACTGACGTTCAAAAATAAAACATTTGAAAACGGACCATTTTCCACATTTCTGAAGCATGACGTAATGGGGGGGTGTTATCTCTTTTGTCGAAAATCAGCCGTTTTTGCTCGAACATTAAATGCCTCCAAATGGTATTTAATTAACTTCCCGAGCCCCTGGAAGCATGAAAATCACTTTAAACATGCTAATTTTAGCTCTAACACTGATGATCCACCTACAAATGTGAACTGACGTTCAAAAATAAAACATTTGAAAACGGACCATTTTCCACATTTCTGAAGCATGACGTAATGGGGGGGTGTTATCTCTTTTGTCGAAAATCAGCCGTTTTTGCTCTAAAATTAAATGCCTCCAAATGGTATTTAATTAACTTCCCGGGGTGATGAAACCCTTTTTGAGAACTCAGAGTGAGTAAATTGGCCATTTTCATGCACTTTTAACCATTCCATAAATCTTGTGTTTTGGGCCCCTGGAAGCATGAAAATCACTTTAAACATGCTAATTTTAGCTCTAACACTGATGATCCACCTACAAATGTGAACTGACGTTCAAAAATAAAACATTTGAAAACGGACCATTTTCCACATTTCTGAAGCATGACGTAATGGGGGGGTGTTATCTCTTTTGTCGAAAATCAGCCGTTTTTGCTCGAACATTAAATGCCTCCAAATGGTATTTATTTCACTTCCCGAGCCCCTGGAAGCATGAAAATCACTTTAAACAAGCTAATTTTAGCTCTAACACTGATGATCCACCTACAAATGTGAACTGACGTTCAAAAATAAAACATTTGAAAACGGACCATTTTCCACATTTCTGAAGCATGACGTAATGGGGGGGTGTTATCTCTTTGTCGAAAATCAGCCGTTTTTGCTCGAACATTAAATGCCTCCAAATGGTATTTAATTAACTTCCCGGGGTGAAGAAACCCTTTTTGAGAACTCAGAGTGAGTAAATTGGCCATTTTCATGCACTTTTAACCATTCCATAAATCTTGTGTTTTGGGCCCCTGGAAGCATGAAAATCACTTTAAACATGCTAATTTTAGCTCTAACACTGATGATCCACCTACAAATGTGAACTGACGTTCAAAAATAAAACATTTGAAAACGGACCATTTTCCACATTTCTGAAGCATGACGTAATGGGGGGGTGTTATCTCTTTTGTCGAAAATCAGCCGTTTTTGCTCGAACATTAAATGCCTCCAAATGGTATTTATTTCACTTCCCGAGCCCCTGGAAGCATGAAAATCACTTTAAACATGCTAATTTTAGCTCTAACACTGATGATCCACCTACAAATGTGAACTGACGTTCAAAAATAAAACATTTGAAAACGGACCATTTTCCACATTTCTGAAGCATGACGTAATGGGGGGGTGTTATCTCTTTTGTCAAAAATCAGCCGTTTTTGCTCGAACATTAAATGCCTCCAAATGGTATTTAATTAACTTCCAGAGCCCCTGGAAGCATGAAAATCACTTTAAACATGCTAATTTTAGCTCTAACACTGATGATCCACCTACAAATGTGAACTGACGTTCAAAAATAAAACATTTGAAAACGGACCATTTTCCACATTTCTGAAGCATGACGTAATGGGGGGGGTGTTATCTCTTTTGTCGAAAATCAGCCGTTTTTGCTCGAACATTAAATGCCTCCAAATGGTATTTAATTAACTTCCCGAGCCCCTGGAAGCATGAAAATCACTTTAAACATGCTAATTTTAGCTCTAACACTGATGATCCACCTACAAATGTGAACTGACGTTCAAAAATAAAACATTTGAAAACGGACCATTTTCCACATTTCTGAAGCATGACGTAATGGGGGGGTGTTATCTCTTTTGTCGAAAATCAGCCGTTTTTGCTCTAAAATTAAATGCCTCCAAATGGTATTTAATTAACTTCCCGGGGTGATGAAACCCTTTTTGAGAACTCAGAGTGAGTAAATTGGCCATTTTCATGCACTTTTAACCATTCCATAAATCTTGTGTTTTGGGCCCCTGGAAGCATGAAAATCACTTTAAACATGCTAATTTTAGCTCTAACACTGATGATCCACCTACAAATGTGAACTGACGTTCAAAAATAAAACATTTGAAAACGGACCATTTTCCACATTTCTGAAGCATGACGTAATGGGGGGGTGTTATCTCTTTTGTCGAAAATCAGCCGTTTTTGCTCGAACATTAAATGCCTCCAAATGGTATTTAATTAACTTCCCGGGGTGAAGAAACCCTTTTTGAGAACTCAGAGTGAGTAAATTGGCCATTTTCATGCACTTTTAACCATTCCATAAATCTTGTGTTTTGGGCCCCTGGAAGCATGAAAATCACTTTAAACATGCTAATTTTAGCTCTAACACTGATGATCCACCTACAAATGTGAACTGACGTTCAAAAATAAAACATTTGAAAACGGACCATTTTCCACATTTCTGAAGCATGACGTAATGAGGGGGTGTTATCTCTTTTGTGAAAATCAGCCTTTTTGCTCGAACATTAAATGCCTCCAAATGGTATTTATTTCACTTCCCGAGCCCCTGGAAGCATGAAAATCACTTTAAACATGCTAATTTTAGCTCTAACACTGATGATCCACCTACAAATGTGAACTGACGTTCAAAAATAAACCATTTGAAAACGGACCATTTTCCACATTTCTGAAGCATGACGTAATGGGGGGGTGTTATCTATTTTGTCGAAAATCAGCCGTTTTTGCTCGAACATTAAATGCCTCCAAATGGTATTTAATTAACTTCCCGGGGCTGGGAAGAAACCCTTTTTGAGAACTCAGAGTGAGTAAATTGGCCATTTTCATGCACTTTTAACCATTCCATAAATCTTGTGTTTCACTCTGGGTCCCCCTGGAAGCATGAAAATCACTTTAAACATGCTAATTTTAGCTCTAACACTGATGATCCACCTACAAATGTGAACCGACGTTCAAAAATAAAACATTTGAAAACGGACCATTTTCCACATTTCTGAAGCATGACGTAATGGGGGGGGTGTTATCTCTTTTGTCGAAAATCAGCCGTTTTTGCTCGAACATTAAATGCCTCCAAATGGTATTTATTTCACTTCCCGAGCCCCTGGAAGCATGAAAATCACTTTAAACATGCTAATTTTAGCTCTAACACTGATGATCCACCTACAAATGTGAACTGACGTTCAAAAATAAAACATTTGAAAACGGACCATTTTCCACATTTCTGAAGCATGACGTAATGGGGGGGGTGTTATCTCTTTTGTCGAAAATCAGCCGTTTTTGCTCTAACATTAAATGCCTCCAAATGGTATTTAATTAACTTCCCGAGCCCCTGGAAGCATGAAAATCACTTTAAACATGCTAATTTTAGCTCTAACACTGATGATCCACCTACAAATGTGAACTGACGTTCAAAAATAAAACATTTGAAAATGGACCATTTTCCACATTTCTGAAGCATGACGTAATGGGGGGGTGTTATCTCTTTTGTCGAAAATCAGCCGTTTTTGCTCGAACATTAAATGCCTCCAAATGGTATTTAATTAACTTCCCGGGGTGAAGAAACCCTTTTGAGAAATCAGAGTGAGTAAATTGGCCATTTTCATGCACTTTTAACATTCCATAAATCTTGTGTTTTTGGGCCCCTGGAAGCATGAAAATCACTTTAAACATGCTAATTTTAGCTCTAACACTGATGATCCACCTACAAATGTGAACTGACGTTCAAAAATAAAACATTTGAAAACGGATCATTTTCCACATTTCTGAAGCATGACGTAATGGGGGGGTGTTATCTCTTTTGTCGAAAATCAGCCGTTTTTGCTCGAACATTAAATGCCTCCAAATGGTATTTAATTAACTTCCCGGGGTGAAGAAACCCTTTTTGAGAACTCAGAGTGAGTAAATTGGCCATTTTCATGCACTTTTAACCATTCCATAAATCTTGTGTTTTTGGGCCCCTGGAAGCATGAAAATCACTTTAAACATGCTAATTTTAGCTCTAACACTGATGATCCACCTACAAATGTGAACGACGTTCAAAAATAAAACATTTGAAAACGGACCATTTTCCACATTTCTGAAGCATGACGTAATGGGGGGGTGTTATCTCTTTTGTCGAAAATCAGCCGTTTTTGCTCGAACATTAAATGCCTCCAAATGGTATTTATTTCACTTCCCGAGCCCCTGGAAGCATGAAAATCACTTTAAACATGCTAATTTTAGCTCTAACACTGATGATCCACCTACAAATGTGAACTGACGTTCAAAAATAAAACATTTGAAAACGGACCATTTTCCACATTTCTGAAGCATGACGTAATGGGGGGGTGTTATCTCTTTTGTCGAAAATCAGCCGTTTTTGCTCTAACATTAAATGCCTCCAAATGGTATTTAATTAACTTCCCGAGCCCCTGGAAGCATGAAAATCACTTTAAACATGCTAATTTTAGCTCTAACACTGATGATCCACCTACAAATGTGAACTGACGTTCAAAAATAAAACATTTGAAAACGGACCATTTTCCACATTTCTGAAGCATGACGTAATGGGGGGGTGTTATCTCTTTTGTCGAAAATCAGCCGTTTTTGCTCGAACATTAAATGCCTCCAAAATGGTATTTAATTAACTTCCCGGGGTGAAGAAACCCTTTTTGAGAACTCAGAGTGAGTAAATTGGCCATTTTCATGCACTTTTAACCATTCCATAAATCTTGTGTTTTGGGCCCCTGGAAGCATGAAAATCACTTTAAACATGCTAATTTTAGCTCTAACACTGATGATCCACCTACAAATGTGAACTGACGTTCAAAATAAAACATTTGAAAACGGACCATTTTCCACATTTCTGAAGCATGACGTAATGGGGGGGTGTTATCTCTTTTGTCGAAAATCAGCCGTTTTTGCTCGAACATTAAATGCCTCCAAATGGTATTTAATTAACTTCCCGAGCCCCTGGAAGCATGAAAATCACTTTAAACATGCTAATTTTAGCTCTAACACTGATGATCCACCTACAAATGTGAACTGACGTTCAAAAATAAAACATTTGAAAACGGACCATTTTCCACATTTCTGAAGCATGACGTAATGGGGGGTGTTATCTCTTTTGTCGAAAATCAGCCGTTTTTGCTCGAACATTAAATGCCTCCAAATGGTATTTAATTAACTTCCCGAGCCCCTGGAAGCATGAAAATCACTTTAAACATGCTAATTTTAGCTCTAACACTGATGATCCACCTACAAATGTGAACTGACGTTCAAAAATAAAACATTTGAAAACGGACCATTTTCCACATTTCTGAAGCATGACGTAATGGGGGGGTGTTATCTCTTTTGTCGAAAATCAGCCGTTTTTGCTCGAACATTAAATGCCTCCAAATGGTATTTAATTAACTTCCCGAGCCCCTGGAAGCATGAAAATCACTTTAAACATGCTAATTTTAGCTCTAACACTGATGATCCACCTACAAATGTGAACTGACGTTCAAAAATAAAACATTTGAAAACGGACCATTTTCCACATTTCTGAAGCATGACGTAATGGGGGGGTGTTATCTCTTTTGTCGAAAATCAGCCGTTTTTGCTCGAACATTAAATGCCTCCAAATGGTATTTAATTAACTTCCTGGGGTGAAGAAACCCTTTTTGAGAACTCAGAGTGAGTAAATTGGCCATTTTCATGCACTTTTAACCATTCCATAAATCTTGTGTTTTGGGCCCCAAGAAGCATGAAAATCACTTTAAACATGCTAATTTTAGCTCTAACACTGATGATCCACCTACAAATGTGAACTGACGTTCAAAAATAAAACATTTGAAAACGGACCATTTTCCACATTTCTGAAGCATGACGTAATGGGGGGGTGTTATCTCTTTTGTCGAAAATCAGCCGTTTTTGCTCGAACATTAAATGCCTCCAAATGGTATTTAATTAACTTCCCGAGCCCCTGGAAGCATGAAAATCACTTTAAACATGCTAATTTTAGCTCTAACACTGATGATCCACCTACAAATGTGAACTGACGTTCAAAAATAAAACATTTGAAAACGGACCATTTTCCACATTTTCTGAAGCATGACGTAATGGGGGGGTGTTATCTCTTTTGTCGAAAATCAGCCGTTTTTGCTCGAACATTAAATGCCTCCAAATGGTATTTAATTAACTTCCCGGGGTGAAGAAACCCTTTTTGAGAACTCAGAGTGAGTAAATTGGCCATTTTCATGCACTTTTAACCATTCCATAAATCTTGTGTTTGGGCCCCTGGAAGCATGAAAATCACTTTAAACATGCTAATTTTAGCTCTAACACTGATGATCGACCTACAAATGAGAACTGACGTTCAAAAATAAAACATTTGAAAACGGACCATTTTCCACATTTCTGAAGCATGACGTAATGGGGGGGTGTTATCTCTTTTGTCGAAAATCAGCCGTTTTTGCTCGAACATTAATGGCCTCCAAATGGTATTTAATTAACTTCCCGAGCCCCTGGAAGTATGAAAATCACTTTAAACATGCTAATTTTAGCTCTAACACTGATGATCCACCTACAAATGTGAACTGACGTTCAAAAATAAAACATTTGAAAACGGACCATTTTCCACATTTCTGAAGCATGACGTAATGGGGGGGTGTTATCTCTTTTGTCGAAAATCAGCCGTTTTTGCTCGAACATTAAATGCCTCCAAATGGTATTTAATTAACTTCCCGAGCCCCTGGAAGCATGAAAATCACTTTAAACATGCTAATTTTAGCTCTAACACTGATGATCCACCTACAAATGTGAACTGACGTTCAAAAATAAAACATTTGAAAACGGACCATTTTCCACATTTCTGAAGCATGACGTAATGGGGGGGTGTTATCTCTTTTGTCGAAAATCAGCCGTTTTTGCTCGAACATTAAATGCCTCCAAATGGTATTTAATTAACTTCCCGAGCCCCTGGAAGCATGAAAATCACTTTAAACATGCTAATTTCAGCTCTAACACTGATGATCCACCTACAAATGTGAACTGACGTTCAAAAATAAAACATTTGAAAACGGACCATTTTCCACATTTCTGAAGCATGACGTAATGGGGGGTGTTATCTCTTTTGTCGAAAATCAGCCATTTTTGCTCGAACATTAAATGCCTCCAAATGGTATTTAATTAACTTCCTGGGGTGAAGAAACCCTTTTTGAGAACTCAGAGTGAGTAATTGGCCATTTTCATGCACTTTTAACCATTCCATAAATCTTGTGTTTTGGGCCCCAAGAAGCATGAAAATCACTTTAAACATGCTAATTTTTAGCTCTAACACTGATGATCCACCTACAAATGTGAACTGACGTTCAAAAATAAAACATTTGAAAACGGACCATTTTCCACATTTCTGAAGCATGACGTAATGGGGGGGTGTTATCTCTTTTGTCGAAAATCAGCCGTTTTTGCTCGAATATTAAATGCCTCCAAATGGTATTTAATTAACTTCCCGAGCCCCTGGAAGCATGAAAATCACTTTAAACATGCTAATTTTAGCTCTAACACTGATGATCCACCTACAAATGTGAACTGACGTTCAAAAATAAAACATTTGAAAACGGACCATTTTCCACATTTCTGAAGCATGACGTAATGGGGGGGGGTGTTATCTCTTTTGTCGAAAATCAGCCGTTTTTGCTCGAACATTAAATGCCTCCAAATGGTATTTATTTCACTTCCCGGGGTGAAGAAACCCTTTTTGAGAACTCAGAGTGAGTAAATTGGCCATTTTCATGCACTTTTAACCATTCCATAAATCTTGTGTTTTGGGCCCCTGGAAGCATGAAAATCACTTTAAACATGCTAATTTTAGCTCTAACACTGATGATCCACCTACAAATGTGAACTGACGTTCAAAAATGAAACATTTGAAAACTGGACCATTTTCCACATTTCTGAAGCATGACGTAATGGGGGGGTGTTATCTCTTTTTTCGAAAATCAGCCGTTTTTGCTCGAACATTAAATGCCTCCAAATGGTATTTAATTAACTTCCCGGGGTGAAGAAACCCTTTTTGAGAACTCAGAGTGAGTAAATTGGCCATTTTCATGCACTTTTAACCATTCCATAAATCTTGTGTTTTGGGCCCCTGGAAGCATGAAAATCACTTTAAACATGCTAATTTTAGCTCTAACACTGATGATCCCACCTACAAATGTGAACTGACGGTCAAAAATAAAACATTTGAAAACGGACCATTTTCCACATTTCTGAAGCATGACGTAATGGGGGGTGTTATCTCTTTTGTCGAAAATCAGCCGTTTTTGCTCGAACATTAAATGCCTCCAAATGGTATTTAATTAACTTCCCGGGGTGAAGAAACCCTTTTTGAGAACTCAGAGTGAGTAAATTGGCCATTTTCATGCACTTTTAACCATTCCATAAATCTTGTGTTTTGGGCCCCTGGAAGCATGAAAATCACTTTAAACATGCTAATTTTAGCTCTAACACTGATGATCCACCTACAAATGTGAACTGACGTTCAAAAATAAAACATTTGAAACGGACCATTTTCCACATTTCTGAAGCATGACGTAATGGGGGGGGTGTTATCTCTTTTGTCGAAAATCAGCCGTTTTTGCTCGAACATTAAATGCCTCCAAATGGTATTTAATTAACTTCCCGAGCCCCTGGAAGCATGAAAATCACTTTAAACATGCTAATTTTAGCTCTAACACTGATGATCCACCTACAAATGTGAACTGACATTCAAAAATGAAACATTTGAAAACGGACCATTTTCCACATTTCTGAAGCATGACGTAATGGGGGGGTGTTATCTCTTTTGTCGAAAATCAGCCGTTTTTGCTCTAACATTAAATGCCTCCAAATGGTATTTAATTAACTTCCCGGGGTGAGAAACCCTTTTTGAGAACTCAGAGTGAGTAAATTGGCCATTTTCATGCACTTTTAACCATTCCATAAATCTTGTGTTTTGGGCCCCTGGAAGCATGAAAATCACTTTAAACATGCTAATTTTAGCTCTAACACTGATGATCCACCTACAAATGTGAACTGACGTTCAAAAATAAAACATTTGAAAACGGACCATTTTCCACATTTCTGAAGCATGACGTAATGGGGGGGTGTTATCTCTTTTGTCGAAAATCAGCCATTTTTGCTCGAACATTAAATGCCTCCAAATGGTATTTAATTAACTTCCCGAGCCCCTGGAAGCATGAAAATCACTTTAAACATGCTAATTTTAGCTCTAACACTGATGATCCACCTACAATGTGAACTGACGTTCAAAAATAAAACATTTGAAAACGGACCATTTTCCACATTTCTGAAGCATGACGTAATGGGGGTGTTATCTCTTTTGTCGAAAATCAGACGTTTTTGCTCGAACATTAAATGCCTCCAAATGGTATTTAATTAACTTCCCGGGGTGAAGAAACCCTTTTGAGAACTCAGAGTGAGTAAATTGGCCATTTTCATGCACTTTTAACCATTCCATAAATCTTGTGTTTTTGGGCCCCTGGAAGCATGAAAATCACTTTAAACATGCTAATTTAGCTCTAACCTCTAACACTGATGATCCACCTACAAATGTGAACTGACGTTCAAAAATAAAACATTTGAAAACGGACCATTTTCCACATTTCTGAAGCATGACGTAATGGGGGGGTGTTATCTCTTTTGTCGAAAATCCGCTGTTTTTGCTCTAACATTAAATGCCTCCAAATGGTATTTAATTAACTTCCCGGGGTGAAGAAACCCTTTTTGAGAACTCAGAGTGAGTAAATTGGCCATTTTCATGCACTTTTAACCATTCCATAAATCTTGTGTTTTGGGCCCCTGGAAGCATGAAAATCACTTTAAACATGCTAATTTTAGCTCTAACACTGATGATCCACCTACAAATGTGAACTGACGTTCAAAAATAAAACATTTGAAAACGGACCATTTTCCACATTTCTGAAGCATGACGTAATGGGGGGGTGTTATCTCTTTTGTCGAAAATCAGCCGTTTTTGCTCGAACATTAAATGCCTCCAAATGGTATTTATTTCACTTCCCGAGCCCCTGGAAGCATGAAAATCACTTTAAACATGCTAATTTTAGCTCTAACACTGATGATCCACCTACAAATGTGAACTGACGTTCAAAAATAAAACATTTGAAAACGGACCATTTTCCACATTTCTGAAGCATGACGTAATGGGGGGGTGTTATCTCTTTTGTCGAAAATCAGCCGTTTTTGCTCGAACATTAAATGCCTCCAAATGGTATTTATTTCACTTCCCGAGCCCCTGGAAGCATGAAAATCACTTTAAACATGCTAATTTTAGCTCTAACACTGATGATCCACCTACAAATGTGAACTGACGTTCAAAAATAAAACATTTGAAAACGGACCATTTTCCACATTTCTGAAGCATGACGTAATGGGGGGGTGTTATCTCTTTTGTCGAAAATCAGCCGTTTTTGCTCGAACATTAAATGCCTCCAAATGGTATTTATTTCACTTCCCGAGCCCCTGGAAGCATGAAAATCACTTTAAACATGCTAATTTTAGCTCTAACACTGATGATCCACCTACAAATGTGAACTGACGTTCAAAAATAAAACATTTGAAAACGGACCATTTTCCACATTTCTGAAGCATGACGTAATGGGGGGGTGTTATCTCTTTTGTCGAAAATCAGCCGTTTTTGCTCTAACATTAAATGCCTCCAAATGGTATTTAATTAACTTCCCGGGGTGAAGAAACCCTTTTTGAGAACTCAGAGTGAGTAAATTGGCCATTTTCATGCACTTTTAACCATTCCATAAATCTTGTGTTTTGGGCCCCAAGAAGCATGAAAATCACTTTAAACATGCTAATTTTAGCTCTAACACTGATGATCCACCTACAAATGTGAACTGACGTTCAAAAATAAAACATTTGAAAACGGACCATTTTCCACATTTCTGAAGCATGACGTAATGGGGGGGTGTTATCTCTTTTGTCGAAAATCAGCCGTTTTTGCTCGAACATTAAATGCCTCCAAATGGTATTTAATTAACTTCCCGAGCCCCTGGAAGCATGAAAATCACTTTAAACATGCTAATTTTAGCTCTAACACTGATGATCCACCTACAAATGTGAACTGACGTTCAAAAATGAAACATTTGAAAACGGACCATTTTCCACATTTCTGAAGCATGACGTAATGGGGGGGTGTTATCTCTTTTGTCGAAAATCAGCCGTTTTTGCTCTAACATTAAATGCCTCCAAATGGTATTTAATTAACTTCCCGGGGTGAAGAAACCCTTTTTGAGAACTCAGAGTGAGTAAATTGGCCATTTTCATGCACTTTTAACCATTCCATAAATCTTGTGTTTTGGGCCCCAAGAAGCATGAAAATCACTTTAAACATGCTAATTTTAGCTCTAACACTGATGATCCACCTACAAATGTGAACTGACGTTCAAAAATAAAACATTTGAAAACGGACCATTTTCCACATTTCTGAAGCATGACGTAATGGGGGGGTGTTATCTCTTTTGTCGAAAATCAGCCGTTTTTGCTCTAACATTAAATGCCTCCAAATGGTATTTAATTAACTTCCCGGGGTGAAGAAACCCTTTTTGAGAACTCAGAGTGAGTAAATTGGCCATTTTCATGCACTTTTAACCATTCCATAAATCTTGTGTTTTGGGCCCCAAGAAGCATGAAAATCACTTTAAACATGCTAATTTTAGCTCTAACACTGATGATCCACCTACAAATGTGAACTGACGTTCTAAAATAAAACATTTGAAAACGGACCATTTTCCACATTTCTGAAGCATGACGTAATGGGGGGGTGTTATCTCTTTTGTCGAAAATCAGCCGTTTTTGCTCGAACATTAAATGCCTCCAAATGGTATTTAATTAACTTCCCGGGCCCCTGGAAGCATGAAAATCACTTTAAACATGCTAATTTTAGCTCTAACACTGATGATCCACCTACAAATGTGAACTGACGTTCAAAAATAAAACATTTGAAAACGGACCATTTTCCACATTTCTGAAGCATGACGTAATGGGGGGGTGTTATCTCTTTTGTCGAAAATCAGCCGTTTTTGCTCGAACATTAAATGCCTCCAAATGGTATTTATTTCACTTCCCGAGCCCCTGGAAGCATGAAAATCACTTTAAACATGCTAATTTTAGCTCTAACACTGATGATCCACCTACAAATGTGAACTGACGTTCAAAAATGAAACATTTGAAAACGGACCATTTTCCACATTTCTGAAGCATGACGTAATGGGGGGGTGTTATCTCTTTTGTCGAAAATCAGCCGTTTTTGCTAGAACATTAAATGCCTCCAAATGGTATTTATTTCACTTCCCGAGCCCCTGGAAGCATGAAAATCACTTTAAACATGCTAATTTTAGCTCTAACACTGATGATCCACCTACAAATGTGAACTGACGTTCAAAAATAAAACATTTGAAAACGGACCATTTTCCACATTTCTGAAGCATGACGTAATGGGGGGGTGTTATCTCTTTTGTCGAAAATCAGCCGTTTTTGCTCGAACATTAAATGCCTCCAAATGGTATTTAATTAACTTCCCGGGGTGAAGAAACCCTTTTTGAGAACTCAGAGAGAGTAAATTGGCCATTTTCATGCACTTTTAACCATTCCATAAATCTTGTGTTTTGGGCCCCTGGAAGCATGAAAATCACTTTAAACATGCTAATTTTAGCTCTAACACTGATGATCCACCTACAAATGTGAACTGACGTTCAAAAATAAAACATTTGAAAACGGACCATTTTCCACATTTCTGAAGCATGACGTAATGGGGGGGTGTTATCTCTTTTGTCGAAAATCAGCCGTTTTTGCTCGAACATTAAATGCTCCAAATGGTATTTATTTCACTTCCCGAGCCCCTGGAAGCATGAAAATCACTTTAAACATGCTAATTTTAGCTCTAACACTGATGATCCACCTACAAATGTGAACTGACGTTCAAAAATAAAACATTTGAAAACGGACCATTTTCCACATTTCTGAAGCATGACGTAATGGGGGGTGTTATCTCTTTTGTCGAAAATCAGCCGTTTTTGCTCGAACATTAAATGCCTCCAAATGGTATTTAATTAACTTCCCGAGCCCCTGGAAGCATGAAAATCACTTTAAACATGCTAATTTTAGCTCTAACACTGATGATCCACCTACAAATGTGAACTGACGTTCAAAAATAAAACATTTGAAAACGGACCATTTTCCACATTTCTGAAGCATGACGTAATGGGGGGGTGTTATCTCTTTTGTCGAAAATCAGCCGTTTTTGCTCGAACATTAAATGCCTCCAAATGGTATTTAATTAACTTCCCGGGCCCCTGGAAGCATGAAAATCACTTTAAACATGCTAATTTTAGCTCTAACACTGATGATCCACCTACAAATGTGAACTGACGTTCAAAAATAAAACATTTGAAAACGGACCATTTTCCACATTTCTGAAGCATGACGTAATGGGGGGGGGTTATCTCTTTTGTCGAAAATCAGCCGTTTTTGCTCGAACATTAAATGCCTCCAAATGGTATTTATTTCACTTCCTGAGCCCCTGGAAGCATGAAAATCACGTTAAACATGCTAATTTTAGCTCTAACACTGATGATCCACCTACAAATGTGAACTGACGTTCAAAAATAAAACATTTGAAAACGGACCATTTTCCACATTTCTGAAGCATGACGTAATGGGGGGGTGTTATCTCTTTTGTCGAAAATCAGCCGTTTTTGCTAGAACATTAAATGCCTCCAAATGGTATTTATTTCACTTCCCGAGCCCCTGGAAGCATGAAAATCACTTTAAACATGCTAATTTTAGCTCTAACACTGATGATCCACCTACAAATGTGAACTGACGTTCAAAAAAAAAACATTTGAAAACGGACCATTTTCCACATTTCTGAAGCATAACGTAATGGGGGGGTGTTATCTCTTTTGTCGAAAATCAGCCGTTTTTGCTCGAACATTAAATGCCTCCAAATGGTATTTATTTCACTTCCCGAGCCCCTGGAAGCATGAAAATCACTTTAAACATGCTAATTTTAGCTCTAACACTGATGATCCACCTACAAATGTGAACTGACGTTCAAAAATAAAACATTTGAAAACGGACCATTTTCCACATTTCTGAAGCATGACGTAATGGGGGGGTGTTATCTCTTTTGTCGAAAATCAGCCGTTTTTGCTCGAACATTAAATGCCTCCAAATGGTATTTAATTAACTTCCCGAGCCCCTGGAAGCATGAAAATCACTTTAAACATGCTAATTTTAGCTCTAACACTGATGATCCACCTACAAATGTGAACTGACGTTCAAAAATAAAACATTTGAAAACGGACCATTTTCCACATTTCTGAAGCATGACGTAATGGGGGGGTGTTATCTCTTTTGTCGAAAATCAGCCGTTTTTGCTCGAACATTAAATGCCTCCAAATGGTATTTATTTCACTTCCCGAGCCCCTGGAAGCATGAAAATCACTTTAAACATGCTAATTTTAGCTCTAACACTGATGATCCACCTACAAATGTGAACTGACGTTCAAAAATAAAACATTTGAAAACGGACCATTTTCCACATTTCTGAAGCATGACGTAATGGGGGGGTGTTATCTCTTTTGTCGAAAATCAGCCGTTTTTGCTCGAACATTAAATGCCTCCAAATGGTATTTAATTAACTTCCCGAGCCCCTGGAAGCATGAAAATCACTTTAAACATGCTAATTTTAGCTCTAACACTGATGATCCACCTACAAATGTGAACTGACGTTCAAAAATAAAACATTTGAAAACGGACCATTTTCCACATTTCTGAAGCATGACGTAATGGGGGGGTGTTATCTCTTTTGTCGAAAATCAGCCGTTTTTGCTCGAACATTAAATGCCTCCAAATGGTATTTAATTAACTTCCTGGGCCCCTGGAAGCATGAAAATCACTTTAAACATGCTAATTTTAGCTCTAACACTGATGATCCACCTACAAATGTGAACTGACGTTCAAAAATAAAACATTTGAAAACGGACCATTTTCCACATTTCTGAAGCATGACGTAATGGGGGGGTGTTATCTCTTTTGTCGAAAATCAGCCGTTTTTGCTCGAACATTAAATGCCTCCAAATGGTATTTATTTCACTTCCCGAGCCCCTGGAAGCATGAAAATCACTTTAAACATGCTAATTTTAGCTCTAACACTGATGATCCACCTACAAATGTGAACTGACGTTCAAAAATAAAACATTTGAAAACGGACCATTTTCCACATTTCTGAAGCATGACGTAATGGGGGGGTGTTATCTCTTTTGTCGAAAATCAGCCGTTTTTGCTAGAACATTAAATGCCTCCAAATGGTATTTATTTCACTTCCCGAGCCCCTGGAAGCATGAAAATCACTTTAAACAAGCTAATTTTAGCTCTAACACTGATGATCCACCTACAAATGTGAACTGACGTTCAAAAATAAAACATTTGAAAACGGACCATTTTCCACATTTCTGAAGCATGACGTAATGGGGGGGTGTTATCTCTTTTGTCGAAAATCAGCCGTTTTTGCTCGAACATTAAATGCCTCCAAATGGTATTTAATTAACTTCCCGGGGTGAAGAAACCCTTTTTGAGAACTCAGAGTGAGTAAATTGGCCATTTTCATGCACTTTTAACCATTCCATAAATCTTGTGTTTTGGGCCCCTGGAAGCATGAAAATCACTTTAAACATGCTAATTTTAGCTCTAACACTGATGATCCACCTACAAATGTGAACTGACGTTCAAAAATAAAACATTTGAAAACGGACCATTTTCCACATTTCTGAAGCATGACGTAATGGGGGGGTGTTATCTCTTTTGTCGAAAATCAGCCGTTTTTGCTCGAACATTAAATGCCTCCAAATGGTATTTATTTCACTTCCCGAGCCCCTGGAAGCATGAAAATCACTTTAAACATGCTAATTTTAGCTCTAACACTGATGATCCACCTACAAATGTGAACTGACGTTCAAAAATAAAACATTTGAAAACGGACCATTTTCCACATTTCTGAAGCATGACGTAATGGGGGGGTGTTATCTCTTTTGTCAAAAATCAGCCGTTTTTGCTCGAACATTAAATGCCTCCAAATGGTATTTAATTAACTTCCAGAGCCCCTGGAAGCATGAAAATCACTTTAAACATGCTAATTTTAGCTCTAACACTGATGATCCACCTACAAATGTGAACTGACGTTCAAAAATAAAACATTTGAAAACGGACCATTTTCCACATTTCTGAAGCATGACGTAATGGGGGGGTGTTATCTCTTTTGTCGAAAATCAGCCGTTTTTGCTCGAACATTAAATGCCTCCAAATGGTATTTATTTCACTTCCCGAGCCCCTGGAAGCATGAAAATCACTTTAAACATGCTAATTTTAGCTCTAACACTGATGATCCACCTACAAATGTGAACTGACGTTCAAAAATAAAACATTTGAAAACGGACCATTTTCCACATTTCTGAAGCATGACGTAATGGGGGGGTGTTATCTCTTTTGTCGAAAATCAGCCGTTTTTGCTCGAACATTAAATGCCTCCAAATGGTATTTATTTCACTTCCCGAGCCCCTGGAAGCATGAAAATCACTTTAAACATGCTAATTTTAGCTCTAACACTGATGATCCACCTACAAATGTGAACTGACGTTCAAAAATAAAACATTTGAAAACGGACCATTTTCCACATTTCTGAAGCATGACGTAATGGGGGGGTGTTATCTCTTTTGTCGAAAATCAGCCATTTTTGCTCTAACATTAAATGCCTCCAAATGGTATTTAATTAACTTCCCGGGGTGAAGAAACCCTTTTTGAGAACTCAGAGTGAGTAAATTGGCCATTTTCATGCACTTTTAACCATTCCATAAATCTTGTGTTTTGGGCCCCTGGAAGCATGAAAATCACTTTAAACATGCTAATTTTAGCTCTAACACTGATGATCCACCTACAAATGTGAACTGACGTTCAAAAATAAAACATTTGAAAACGGACCATTTTCCACATTTCTGAAGCATGACGTAATGGGGGGGTGTTATCTCTTTTGTCGAAAATCAGCCGATTTTGCTCGAACATTAAATGCCTCCAAATGGTATTTAATTAACTTCCCGGGGTGAAGAAACCCTTTTTGAGAACTCAGAGTGAGTAAATTGGCCATTTTCATGCACTTTTAACCATTCCATAAATCTTGTGTTTTGGGCCCCTGGAAGCATGAAAATCACTTTAAACATGCTAATTTTAGCTCTAACACTGATGATCCACCTACAAATGTGAACTGACGTTCAAAAATGAAACATTTGAAAACGGACCATTTTCCACATTTCTGAAGCATGACGTAATGGGGGGGTGTTATCTCTTTTGTCGAAAATCAGCCGTTTTTGCTAGAACATTAAATGCCTCCAAATGGTATTTATTTCACTTCCCGAGCCCCTGGAAGCATGAAAATCACTTTAAACATGCTAATTTTAGCTCTAACACTGATGATCCACCTACAAATGTGAACTGACGTTCAAAAATAAAACATTTGAAAACGGACCATTTTCCACATTTCTGAAGCATGACGTAATGGGGGGGTGTTATCTCTTTTGTCGAAAATCAGCCGTTTTTGCTCGAACATTAAATGCCTCCAAATGGTATTTAATTAACTTCCCGGGGTGAAGAAACCCTTTTTGAGAACTCAGAGTGAGTAAATTGGCCATTTTCATGCACTTTTAACCATTCCATAAATCTTGTGTTTTGGGCCCCTGGAAGCATGAAAATCACTTTAAACATGCTAATTTTAGCTCTAACACTGATGATCCACCTACAAATGTGAACTGACGTTCAAAAATAAAACATTTGAAAACGGACCATTTTCCACATTTCTGAAGCATGACGTAATGGGGGGGTGTTATCTCTTTTGTCGAAAATCAGCCGTTTTTGCTCGAACATTAAATGCCTCCAAATGGTATTTATTTCACTTCCCGAGCCCCTGGAAGCATGAAAATCACTTTAAACATGCTAATTTTAGCTCTAACACTGATGATCCACCTACAAATGTGAACTGACGTTCAAAAATAAAACATTTGAAAACGGACCATTTTCCACATTTCTGAAGCATGACGTAATGGGGGGGTGTTATCTCTTTTGTCAAAAATCAGCCGTTTTTGCTCGAACATTAAATGCCTCCAAATGGTATTTAATTAACTTCCCGAGCCCCTGGAAGCATGAAAATCACTTTAAACATGCTAATTTTAGCTCTAACACTGATGATCCACCTACAAATGTGAACTGACGTTCAAAAATAAAACATTTGAAAACGGACCATTTTCCACATTTCTGAAGCATGACGTAATGGGGGGGTGTTATCTCTTTTGTCGAAAATCAGCCGTTTTTGCTCGAACATTAAATGCCTCCAAATGGTATTTATTTCACTTCCCGAGCCCCTGGAAGCATGAAAATCACTTTAAACATGCTAATTTTAGCTCTAACACTGATGATCCACCTACAAATGTGAACTGACGTTCAAAAATAAAACATTTGAAAACGGACCATTTTCCACATTTCTGAAGCATGACGTAATGGGGGGGTGTTATCTCTTTTGTCGAAAATCAGCCGTTTTTGCTCGAACATTAAATGCCTCCCAATGGTATTTAATTACCTTCCCGAGCCCCTGGAAGCATGAAAATCACTTTAAACATGCTAATTTTAGCTCTAACACTGATGATCCACCTACAAATGTGAACTGACGTTCAAAAATAAAACATTTGAAAACGGACCATTTTCCACATTTCTGAAGCATGACGTAATGGGGGGGTGTTCTCTCTTTTGTCGAAAATCAGCCGTTTTTGCTCGAACATTAAAGGCCTCCAAATGGTATTTAATTAACTTCCCGAGCCCCAGGAAGCATGAAAATCACTTTAAACATGCTAATTTTAGCTCTAACACTGATGATCCACCTACAAATGTGAACTGACGTTCAAAAATAAAACATTTGAAAACGGACCATTTTCCACATTTCTGAAGCATGACGTAATGGGGGGGTGTTATCTCTTTTGTCGAAAATCAGCCGTTTTTGCTCGAACATTAAATGCCTCCAAATGGTATTTATTTCACTTCCCGAGCCCCTGGAAGCATGAAAATCACTTTAAACATGCTAATTTTAGCTCTAACACTGATGATCCACCTACAAATGTGAACTGACGTTCAAAAATAAAACATTTGAAAACGGACCATTTTCCACATTTCTGAAGCATGACGTAATGGGGGGGTGTTATCTCTTTTGTCGAAAATCAGCCGTTTTTGCTCGAACATTAAATGCCTCCAAATGGTATTTAATTAACTTCCCGGGGTGAAGAAACCCTTTTTGAGAACTCAGAGTGAGTAAATTGGCCATTTTCATGTACTTTTAACCATTCCATAAATCTTGTGTTTTGGGCCCCTGGAAGCATGAAAATCACTTTAAACATGCTAATTTTAGCTCTAACACTGATGATCCACCTACAAATGTGAACTGACGTTCAAAAATAAAACATTTGAAAACGAACCATTTTCCACATTTCTGAAGCATGACGTAATGGGGGGGTGTTATCTCTTTTGTCGAAAATCAGCCGTTTTTGCTCGAACATTAAATGCCTCCAAATGGAATTTATTTCACTTCCCGAGCCCCTGGAAGCATGAAAATCACTTTAAACATGCTAATTTTAGCTCTAACACTGATGATCCACCTACAAATGTGAACTGACGTTCAAAAATAAAACATTTGAAAACGGACCATTTTCCACATTTCTGAAGCATGACGTAATGGGGGGGTGTTATCTCTTTTGTCGAAAATCAGCCGTTTTTGCTCGAACATTAAATGCCTCCAAATGGTATTTAATTAACTTCCCGAGCCCCTGGAAGCATGAAAATCACTTTAAACATGCTAATTTTAGCTCTAACACTGATGATCCACCTACAAATGTGAACTGACGTTCAAAAATAAAACATTTGAAAACGGACCATTTTCCACATTTCTGAAGCATGACGTAATGGGGGGGTGTTATCTCTTTTGTCGAAAATCAGCCGTTTTTGCTCGAACATTAAATGCCTCCAAATGGTATTTAATTAACTTCCCGGGGTGAAGAAACCCTTTTTGAGAACTCAGAGTGAGTAAATTGGCCATTTTCATGCACTTTTAACCATTCCATAAATCTTGTGTTTTGGGCCCCTGGAAGCATGAAAATCACTTTAAACATGCTAATTTTAGCTCTAACACTGATGATCCACCTACAAATGTGAACTGACGTTCAAAAATAAAACATTTGAAAACGGACCATTTTCCACATTTCTGAAGCATGACGTAATGGGGGGGTGTTATCTCTTTTGTCGAAAATCAGCCGTTTTTGCTCGAACATTAAATGCCTCCAAATGGTATTTATTTCACTTCCCGAGCCCCTGGAAGCATGAAAATCACTTTAAACATGCTAATTTTAGCTCTAACACTGATGATCCACCCACAAATGTGAACTGACGTTCAAAAATAAAACATTTGAAAACGGACCATTTTCCACATTTCTGAAGCATGACGTAATGGGGGGGTGTTATCTCTTTTGTCGAAAATCAGCCGTTTTTGCTCGAACATTAAATGCCTCCAAATGGTATTTATTTCACTTCCCGAGCCCCTGGAAGCATGAAAATCACTTTAAACATGCTGATTTTAGCTCTAACACTGATGATCCACCTACAAATGTGAACTGACGTTCAAAAATAAAACATTTGAAAACGGACCATTTTCCACATTTCTGAAGCATGACGTAATGGGGGGGTGTTATCTCTTTTGTCGAAAATCAGCCATTTTTGCTCGAACATTAAATGCCTCCAAATGGTATTTAATTAACTTCCCGAGCCCCTGGAAGCATGAAAATCACTTTAAACATGCTAATTTTAGCTCTAACACTGATGATCCACCTACAAATGTGAACTGATGTTCAAAAATAAAACATTTGAAAACGGACCATTTTCCACATTTCTGAAGCATGACGTAATGGGGGGGTGTTATCTCTTTTGTCGAAAATCAGCCGTTTTTGCTCGAACATTAAATGCCTCCAAATGGTATTTAATTAACTTCCCGGGGTGAAGAAACCCTTTTTGAGAACTCAGAGTGAGTAAATTGGCCATTTTCATGCACTTTTAACCATTCCATAAATCTTGTGTTTTGGGCCCCTGGAAGCATGAAAATCACTGTAAACATGCTAATTTTAGCTCTAACACTGATGATCCACCTACAAATGTGAACTGACGTTCAAAAATAAAACATTTGAAAACGGACCATTTTCCACATTTCTGAAGCATGACGTAATGGGGGGGTGTTATCTCTTTTGTCGAAAATCAGCCGTTTTTGCTCGAACATTAAATGCCTCCAAATGGTATTTATTTCACTTCCTGAGCCCCTGGAAGCATGAAAATCACTTTAAACATGCTAATTTTAGCTCTAACACTGATGATCCACCTACAAATGTGAACTGACGTTCAAAAATAAAACATTTGAAAACGGACCATTTTCCACATTTCTGAAGCATGACGTAATGGGGGGGTGTTATCTCTTTTGTCGAAAATCAGCCGTTTTTGCTCGAACATTAAATGCCTCCAAATGGTATTTAATTAACTTCCCGAGCCCCTGGAAGCATGAAAATCACTTTAAACATGCTAATTTTAGCTCTAACACTGATGATCCACCTACAAATGTGAACTGACGTTCAAAAATAAAACATTTGAAAACGGACCATTTTCCACATTTCTGAAGCATGACGTAATGGGGGGGTGTTATCTCTTTTGTCGAAAATCAGCCGTTTTTGCTCGAACATTAAATGCCTCCAAATGGTATTTAATTAACTTCCCGAGCCCCTGGAAGCACGAAAATCACTTTAAACATGCTAATTTTAGCTCTAACACTGATGATCCACCTACAAATGTGAACTGACGTTCAAAAATAAAACATTTGAAAACGGACCATTTTCCACATTTCTGAAGCATGACGTAATGGGGGGGTGTTATCTCTTTTGTCGAAATCAGCCGTTTTTGCTCTAACATTAAATGCCTCCAAATGGTATTTAATTAACTTCCCGGGGTGAAGAAACCCTTTTTGAGAACTCAGAGTGAGTAAATTGGCCATTTTCATGCACTTTTAACCATTCCATAAATCTTGTGTTTTGGGCCAATGGAAGCATGAAAATCACTTTAAACATGCTAATTTTAGCTCTAACACTGATGATCCACCTACAAATGTGAACTGACGTTCAAAAATAAAACATTTGAAAACGGACCATTTTTCACATTTCTGAAGCATGACGTAATGGGGGGGTGTTATCTCTTTTGTCGAAAATCAGCCGTTTTTGCTCGAACATTAAATGCCTCCAAATGGTATTTATTTCACTTCCCGAGCCCCTGGAAGCATGAAAATCACTTTAAACATGCTAATTTTAGCTCTAACACTGATGATCCACCTACAAATGTGAACTGACGTTCAAAAATAAAACATTTGAAAACGGACCATTTTCCACATTTCTGAAGCATGACGTAATGGGGGGGTGTTATCTCTTTTGTCGAAAATCAGCCGATTTTGCTCGAACATTAAATGCCTCCAAATGGTATTTAATTAACTTCCCGGGGTGAAGAAACCCTTTTTGAGAACTCAGAGTGAGTAAATTGGCCATTTTCATGCACTTTTAACCATTTCATAAATCTTGTGTTTTGGGCCCCTGGAAGCATGAAAATCACTTTAAACATGCTAATTTTAGCTCTAACACTGATGATCCACCTACAATTGTGAACTGACGTTCAAAAATAAAACATTTGAAAACGGACCATTTTCCACATTTCTGAAGCATGACGTAATGGGGGGGTTTTATCTCTTTTGTCGAAAATCAGCCGTTTTTGCTCAAACATTAAATGCCTCCAAATGGTATTTATTTCACTTCCCGAGCCCCTGGAAGCATGAAAATCACTTTAAACATGCTAATTTTAGCTCTAACACTGATGATCCACCTACAAATGTGAACTGACGTTCAAAAATAAAACATTTGAAAACGGACCATTTTCCACATTTCTGAAGCATGACGTAATGGGGGGTGTTATCTCTTTTGTCGAAAATCAGCCGTTTTTGCTCGAACATTAAATGCCTCCAAATGGTATTTAATTAACTTCCCGAGCCCCTGGAAGCATGAAAATCACTTTAAACATGCTAATTTTAGCTCTAACACTGATGATCCACCTACAAATGTGAACTGACGTTCAAAAATAAAACATTTGAAAACGGACCATTTTCCACATTTCTGAAGCATGACGTAATGGGGGGGTGTTATCTCTTTTGTCGAAAATCAGCCGTTTTTGCTCGAACATTAAATGCCTCCAAATGGTATTTATTTCACTTCCCGAGCCCCTGGAAGCATGAAAATCACTTTAAACATGCTAATTTTAGCTCTAACACTGATGATCCACCTACAAATGTGAACTGACGTTCAAAAATAAAACATTTGAAAACGGACCATTTTCCACATTTCTGAAGCATGACGTAATGGGGGGGTGTTCTCTCTTTTGTCGAAAATCAGCCGTTTTTGCTCGAACATTAAAGGCCTCCAAATGGTATTTAATTAACTTCCCGAGCCCCTGGAAGCATGAAAATCACTTTAAACATGCTAATTTTAGCTCTAACACTGATGATCCACCTACAAATGTGAACTGACGTTCAAAAATAAAACATTTGAAAACGAACCATTTTCCACATTTCTGAAGCATGACGTAATGGGGGGGTGTTATCTCTTTTGTCGAAAATCAGCCGTTTTTGCTCGAACATTAAATGCCTCCAAATGGAATTTATTTCACTTCCCGAGCCCCTGGAAGCATGAAAATCACTTTAAACATGCTAATTTTAGCTCTAACACTGATGATCCACCTACAAATGTGAACTGACGTTCAAAAATAAAACATTTGAAAACGGACCATTTTCCACATTTCTGAAGCATGACGTAATGGGGGGGTGTTATCTCTTTTGTCGAAAATCAGCCGTTTTTGCTCGAACATTAAATGCCTCCAAATGGTATTTAATTAACTTCCCGAGCCCCTGGAAGCATGAAAATCACTTTAAACATGCTAATTTTAGCTCTAACACTGATGATCCACCTACAAATGTGAACTGACGTTCAAAAATAAAACATTTGAAAACGGACCATTTTCCACATTTCTGAAGCATGACGTAATGGGGGGGTGTTATCTCTTTTGTCGAAAATCAGCCGTTTTTGCTCGAACATTAAATGCCTCCAAATGGTATTTAATTAACTTCCCGGGGTGAAGAAACCCTTTTTGAGAACTCAGAGTGAGTAAATTGGCCATTTTCATGCACTTTTAACCATTCCATAAATCTTGTGTTTTGGGCCCCTGGAAGCATGAAAATCACTTTAAACATGCTAATTTTAGCTCTAACACTGATGATCCACCTACAAATGTGAACTGACGTTCAAAAATAAAACATTTGAAAACGGACCATTTTCCACATTTCTGAAGCATGACGTAATGGGGGGGTGTTATCTCTTTTGTCGAAAATCAGCCGTTTTTGCTCGAACATTAAATGCCTCCAAATGGTATTTATTTCACTTCCCGAGCCCCTGGAAGCATGAAAATCACTTTAAACATGCTAATTTTAGCTCTAACACTGATGATCCACCTACAAATGTGAACTGACGTTCAAAAATAAAACATTTGAAAACGGACCATTTTCCACATTTCTGAAGCATGACGTAATGGGGGGGTGTTATCTCTTTTGTCGAAAATCAGCCGTTTTTGCTCGAACATTAAATGCCTCCAAATGGTATTTATTTCACTTCCCGAGCCCCTGGAAGCATGAAAATCACTTTAAACATGCTGATTTTAGCTCTAACACTGATGATCCACCTACAAATGTGAACTGACGTTCAAAAATAAAACATTTGAAAACGGACCATTTTCCACATTTCTGAAGCATGACGTAATGGGGGGGTGTTATCTCTTTTGTCGAAAATCAGCCATTTTTGCTCGAACATTAAATGCCTCCAAATGGTATTTAATTAACTTCCCGAGCCCCTGGAAGCATGAAAATCACTTTAAACATGCTAATTTTAGCTCTAACACTGATGATCCACCTACAAATGTGAACTGATGTTCAAAAATAAAACATTTGAAAACGGACCATTTTCCACATTTCTGAAGCATGACGTAATGGGGGGGTGTTATCTCTTTTGTCGAAAATCAGCCGTTTTTGCTCGAACATTAAATGCCTCCAAATGGTATTTAATTAACTTCCCGGGGTGAAGAAACCCTTTTTGAGAACTCAGAGTGAGTAAATTGGCCATTTTCATGCACTTTTAACCATTCCATAAATCTTGTGTTTTGGGCCCCTGGAAGCATGAAAATCACTGTAAACATGCTAATTTTAGCTCTAACACTGATGATCCACCTACAAATGTGAACTGACGTTCAAAAATAAAACATTTGAAAACGGACCATTTTCCACATTTCTGAAGCATGACGTAATGGGGGGGTGTTATCTCTTTTGTCGAAAATCAGCCGTTTTTGCTCGAACATTAAATGCCTCCAAATGGTATTTATTTCACTTCCTGAGCCCCTGGAAGCATGAAAATCACTTTAAACATGCTAATTTTAGCTCTAACACTGATGATCCACCTACAAATGTGAACTGATGTTCAAAAATAAAACATTTGAAAACGGACCATTTTCCACATTTCTGAAGCATGACGTAATGGGGGGGTGTTATCTCTTTTGTCGAAAATCAGCCGTTTTTGCTCGAACATTAAATGCCTCCAAATGGTATTTAATTAACTTCCCGAGCCCCTGGAAGCATGAAAATCACTTTAAACATGCTAATTTTAGCTCTAACACTGATGATCCACCTACAAATGTGAACTGACGTTCAAAAATAAAACATTTGAAAACGGACCATTTTCCACATTTCTGAAGCATGACGTAATGGGGGGTGTTATCTCTTTTGTCGAAAATCAGCCGTTTTTGCTCGAACATTAAATGCCTCCAAATGGTATTTAATTAACTTCCCGAGCCCCTGGAAGCACGAAAATCACTTTAAACATGCTAATTTTAGCTCTAACACTGATGATCCACCTACAAATGTGAACTGACGTTCAAAAATAAAACATTTGAAAACGGACCATTTTCCACATTTCTGAAGCATGACGTAATGGGGGGGTGTTATCTCTTTTGTCGAAATCAGCCGTTTTTGCTCTAACATTAAATGCCTCCAAATGGTATTTAATTAACTTCCCGGGGTGAAGAAACCCTTTTTGAGAACTCAGAGTGAGTAAATTGGCCATTTTCATGCACTTTTAACCATTCCATAAATCTTGTGTTTTGGGCAACTGGAAGCATGAAAATCACTTTAAACATGCTAATTTTAGCTCTAACACTGATGATCCACCTACAAATGTGAACTGACGTTCAAAAATAAAACATTTGAAAACGGACCATTTTTCACATTTCTGAAGCATGACGTAATGGGGGGGTGTTATCTCTTTTGTCGAAAATCAGCCGTTTTTGCTCGAACATTAAATGCCTCCAAATTGTATTTATTTCACTTCCCGAGCCCCTGGAAGCATGAAAATCACTTTAAACATGCTAATTTTAGCTCTAACACTGATGATCCACCTACAAATGTGAACTGACGTTCAAAAATAAAACATTTGAAAACGGACCATTTTCCACATTTCTGAAGCATGACGTAATGGGGGGGTGTTATCTCTTTTGTCGAAAATCAGCCGATTTTGCTCGAACATTAAATGCCTCCAAATGGTATTTAATTAACTTCCCGGGGTGAAGAAACCCTTTTTGAGAACTCAGAGTGAGTAAATTGGCCATTTTCATGCACTTTTAACCATTCCATAAATCTTGTGTTTTGGGCCCCTGGAAGCATGAAAATCACTTTAAACATGCTAATTTTAGCTCTAACACTGATGATCCACCTACAATTGTGAACTGACGTTCAAAAATAAAACATTTGAAAACGGACCATTTTCCACATTTCTGAAGCATGACGTAATGGGGGGGTTTTATCTCTTTTGTCGAAAATCAGCCGTTTTTGCTCAAACATTAAATGCCTCCAAATGGTATTTATTTCACTTCCCGAGCCCCTGGAAGCATGAAAATCACTTTAAACATGCTAATTTTAGCTCTAACACTGATGATCCACCTACAAATGTGAACTGACGTTCAAAAATAAAACATTTGAAAACGGACCATTTTCCACATTTCTGAAGCATGACGTAATGGGGGGTGTTATCTCTTTTGTCGAAAATCAGCCGTTTTTGCTCGAACATTAAATGCCTCCAAATGGTATTTAATTAACTTCCCGAGCCCCTGGAAGCATGAAAATCACTTTAAACATGCTAATTTTAGCTCTAACACTGATGATCCACCTACAAATGTGAACTGACGTTCAAAAATAAAACATTTGAAAACGGACCATTTTCCACATTTCTGAAGCATGACGTAATGGGGGGGTGTTATCTCTTTTGTCGAAAATCAGCCGTTTTTGCTCGAACATTAAATGCCTCCAAATGGTATTTATTTCACTTCCCGAGCCCCTGGAAGCATGAAAATCACTTTAAACATGCTAATTTTAGCTCTAACACTGATGATCCACCTACAAATGTGAACTGACGTTCAAAAATAAAACATTTGAAAACGGACCATTTTCCACATTTCTGAAGCATGACGTAATGGGGGGGTGTTCTCTCTTTTGTCGAAAATCAGCCGTTTTTGCTCGAACATTAAAGGCCTCCAAATGGTATTTAATTAACTTCCCGAGCCCCTGGAAGCATGAAAATCACTTTAAACATGCTAATTTTAGCTCTAACACTGATGATCCACCTACAAATGTGAACTGACGTTCAAAAATAAAACATTTGAAAACGGACCATTTTCCACATTTCTGAAGCATGACGTAATGGGGGGGTGTTATCTCTTTTGTCGAAAATCAGCCGTTTTTGCTCGAACATTAAATGCCTCCAAATGGTATTTATTTCACTTCCCGAGCCCCTGGAAGCATGAAAATCACTTTAAACATGCTAATTTTAGCTCTAACACTGATGATCCACCTACAAATGTGAACTGACGTTCAAAAATAAAACATTTGAAAACGGACCATTTTCCACATTTCTGAAGCATGACGTAATGGGGGGGTGTTATCTCTTTTGTCGAAAATCAGCCGTTTTTGCTCGAACATTAAATGCCTCCAAATGGTATTTAATTAACTTCCCGGGGTGAAGAAACCCTTTTTGAGAACTCAGAGTGAGTAAATTGGCCATTTTCATGTACTTTTAACCATTCCATAAATCTTGTGTTTTGGGCCCCTGGAAGCATGAAAATCACTTTAAACATGCTAATTTTAGCTCTAACACTGATGATCCACCTACAAATGTGAACTGACGTTCAAAAATAAAACATTTGAAAACGAACCATTTTCCACATTTCTGAAGCATGACGTAATGGGGGGGTGTTATCTCTTTTGTCGAAAATCAGCCGTTTTTGCTCGAACATTATATGCCTCCAAATGGAATTTATTTCACTTCCCGAGCCCCTGGAAGCATGAAAATCACTTTAAACATGCTAATTTTAGCTCTAACACTGATGATCCACCTACAAATGTGAACTGACGTTCAAAAATAAAACATTTGAAAACGGACCATTTTCCACATTTCTGAAGCATGACGTAATGGGGGGGTGTTATCTCTTTTGTCGAAAATCAGCCGTTTTTGCTCGAACATTAAATGCCTCCAAATGGTATTTAATTAACTTCCCGAGCCCCTGGAAGCATGAAAATCACTTTAAACATGCTAATTTTAGCTCTAACACTGATGATCCACCTACAAATGTGAACTGACGTTCAAAAATAAAACATTTGAAAACGGACCATTTTCCACATTTCTGAAGCATGACGTAATGGGGGGGTGTTATCTCTTTTGTCGAAAATCAGCCGTTTTTGCTCGAACATTAAATGCCTCCAAATGGTATTTAATTAACTTCCCGGGGTGAAGAAACCCTTTTTGAGAACTCAGAGTGAGTAAATTGGCCATTTTCATGCACTTTTAACCATTCCATAAATCTTGTGTTTTGGGCCCCTGGAAGCATGAAAATCACTTTAAACATGCTAATTTTAGCTCTAACACTGATGATCCACCTACAAATGTGAACTGACGTTCAAAAATAAAACATTTGAAAACGGACCATTTTCCACATTTCTGAAGCATGACGTAATGGGGGGGTGTTATCTCTTTTGTCGAAAATCAGCCGTTTTTGCTCGAACATTAAATGCCTCCAAATGGTATTTATTTCACTTCCCGAGCCCCTGGAAGCATGAAAATCACTTTAAACATGCTAATTTTAGCTCTAACACTGATGATCCACCTACAAATGTGAACTGACGTTCAAAAATAAAACATTTGAAAACGGACCATTTTCCACATTTCTGAAGCATGACGTAATGGGGGGGTGTTATCTCTTTTGTCGAAAATCAGCCGTTTTTGCTCGAACATTAAATGCCTCCAAATGGTATTTATTTCACTTCCCGAGCCCCTGGAAGCATGAAAATCACTTTAAACATGCTGATTTTAGCTCTAACGCTGATGATCCACCTACAAATGTGAACTGACGTTCAAAAATAAAACATTTGAAAACAGACCATTTTCCACATTTCTGAAGCATGACGTAATGGGGGGGTGTTATCTCTTTTGTCGAAAATCAGCCATTTTTGCTCGAACATTAAATGCCTCCAAATGGTATTTAATTAACTTCCCGAGCCCCTGGAAGCATGAAAATCACTTTAAACATGCTAATTTTAGCTCTAACACTGATGATCCACCTACAAATGTGAACTGATGTTCAAAAATAAAACATTTGAAAACGGACCATTTTCCACATTTCTGAAGCATGACGTAATGGGGGGGTGTTATCTCTTTTGTCGAAAATCAGCCGTTTTTGCTCGAACATTAAATGCCTCCAAATGGTATTTAATTAACTTCCCGGGGTGAAGAAACCCTTTTTGAGAACTCAGAGTGAGTAAATTGGCCATTTTCATGCACTTTTAACCATTCCATAAATCTTGTGTTTTGGGCCCCTGGAAGCATGAAAATCACTGTAAACATGCTAATTTTAGCTCTAACACTGATGATCCACCTACAAATGTGAACTGACGTTCAAAAATAAAACATTTGAAAACGGACCATTTTCCACATTTCTGAAGCATGACGTAATGGGGGGGTGTTATCTCTTTTGTCGAAAATCAGCCGTTTTTGCTCGAACATTAAATGCCTCCAAATGGTATTTATTTCACTTCCTGAGCCCCTGGAAGCATGAAAATCACTTTAAACATGCTAATTTTAGCTCTAACACTGATGATCCACCTACAAATGTGAACTGACGTTCAAAAATAAAACATTTGAAAACGGACCATTTTCCACATTTCTGAAGCATGACGTAATGGGGGGGTGTTATCTCTTTTGTCGAAAATCAGCCGTTTTTGCTCGAACATTAAATGCCTCCAAATGGTATTTAATTAACTTCCCGAGCCCCTGGAAGCATGAAAATCACTTTAAACATGCTAATTTTAGCTCTAACACTGATGATCCACCTACAAATGTGAACTGACGTTCAAAAATAAAACATTTGAAAACGGACCATTTTCCACATTTCTGAAGCATGACGTAATGGGGGGTGTTATCTCTTTTGTCGAAAATCAGCCGTTTTTGCTCGAACATTAAATGCCTCCAAATGGTATTTAATTAACTTCCCGAGCCCCTGGAAGCACGAAAATCACTTTAAACATGCTAATTTTAGCTCTAACACTGATGATCCACCTACAAATGTGAACTGACGTTCAAAAATAAAACATTTGAAAACGGACCATTTTCCACATTTCTGAAGCATGACGTAATGGGGGGGGTGTTATCTCTTTTGTCGAAATCAGCCGTTTTTGCTCTAACATTAAATGCCTCCAAATGGTATTTAATTAACTTCCCGGGGTGAAGAAACCCTTTTTGAGAACTCAGAGTGAGTAAATTGGCCATTTTCATGCACTTTTAACCATTCCATAAATCTTGTGTTTTGGGCCACTGGAAGCATGAAAATCACTTTAAACATGCTAATTTTAGCTCTAACACTGATGATCCACCTACAAATGTGAACTGACGTTCAAAAATAAAACATTTGAAAACGGACCATTTTTCACATTTCTGAAGCATGACGTAATGGGGGGGTGTTATCTCTTTTGTCGAAAATCAGCCGTTTTTGCTCGACCATTAAATGCCTCCAAATGGTATTTATTTCACTTTCCGAGCCCCTGGAAGCATGAAAATCACTTTAAACATGCTAATTTTAGCTCTAACACTGATGATCCACCTACAAATGTGAACTGACGTTCAAAAATAAAACATTTGAAAACGGACCATTTTCCACATTTCTGAAGCATGACGTAATGGGGGGGTGTTATCTCTTTTGTCGAAAATCAGCCGTTTTTGCTCGAACATTAAATGCCTCCAAATGGTATTTATTTCACTTCCCGAGCCCCTGGAAGCATGAAAATCACTTTAAACATGCTAATTTTAGCTCTAACACTGATGATCCACCTACAAATGTGAACTGACGTTCAAAAATAAAACATTTGAAAACGGACCATTTTCCACATTTCTGAAGCATGACGTAATGGGGGGGTGTTATCTCTTTTGTCGAAAATCAGCCGTTTTTGCTCGAACATTAAATGCCTCCAAATGGTATTTATTTCACTTCCCGAGCCCCTGGAAGCATGAAAATCACTTTAAACATGCTAATTTTAGCTCTAACACTGATGATCCACCTACAAATGTGAACTGACGTTCAAAAATAAAACATTTGAAAACTGACCATTTTCCACATTTCTGAAGCATGACGTAATGGGGGGGTGTTATCTCTTTTGTCGAAAATCAGCCGTTTTTGCTCGAACATTAAATGCCTCCAAATGGTATTTATTTCACTTCCCGAGCCCCTGGAAGCATGAAAATCACTTTAAACATGCTAATTTTAGATCTAACACTGATGATCCACCTACAAATGTGAACTGACGTTCAAAAATAAAACATTTGAAAACGGACCATTTTCCACATTTCTGAAGCATGACGTAATGGGGGGGTGTTATCTCTTTTGTCGAAAATCAGCCGTTTTTGCTCCAACATTAAATGCCTCCAAATGGTATTTAATTAACTTCCCGGGGTGAAGAAACCCTTTTTGAGAACTCAGAGTGAGTAAATTGGCCATTTTCATGCACTTTTAACCATTCCATAAATCTTGTGTTTTGGGCCCCAAGAAGCATGAAAATCACTTTAAACATGCTAATTTTAGCTCTAACACTGATGATCCACCTACAAATGTGAACTGACGTTCAAAAATAAAACATTTGAAAACGGACCATTTTCCACATTTCTGAAGCATGACGTAATGGGGGGGTGTTATCTCTTTTGTCGAAAATCAGCCGTTTTTGCTCGAACATTAAATGCCTCCAAATGGTATTTATTTCACTTCCCGAGCCCCTGGAAGCATGAAAATCACTTTAAACATGCTAATTTTAGCTCTAACACTGATGATCCACCTACAAATGTGAACTGACGTTCAAAAATGAAACATTTGAAAACGGACCATTTTCCACATTTCTGAAGCATGACGTAATGGGGGGGTGTTATCTCTTTTGTCGAAAATCAGCTGTTTTTGCTCTAACATTAAATTTCTCCAAATGGTATTTAATTAACTTCCCGGGGTGAAGAAACCCTTTTTGAGAACTCAGAGTGAGTAAATTGGCCATTTTCATGCACTTTTAACCATTCCATAAATCTTGTGTTTTGGGCCCCTGGAAGCATGAAAATCACTTTAAACATGCTAATTTTAGCTCTAACACTGATGATCCACCTACAAATGTGAACTGACGTTCAAAAATAAAACATTTGAAAACGGACCATTTTCCACATTTCTGAAGCATGACGTAATGGGGGGGGGTGTTATCTCTTTTGTCGAAAATCAGCCGTTTTTGCTCTAACATTAAATGCCTCTAAATGGTATTTAATTAACTTCCCGGGGTGAAGAAACCCTTTTTGAGAACTCAGAGTGAGTAAATTGGCCATTTTCATGCACTTTTAACCATTCCATAAATCTTGTGTTTTGGGCCCCTGGAAGCATGAAAATCACTTTAAACATGCTAATTTTAGCTCTAACACTGATGATCCACCTACAAATGTGAACTGACGTTCAAAAATAAAACATTTGAAAACGGACCATTTTCCACATTTCTGAAGCATGACGTAATGGGGGGGTGTTATCTCTTTTGTCGAAAATCAGCCGTTTTTGCTCGAACATTAAATGCCTCCAAATGGTATTTATTTCACTTCCCGAGCCCCTGGAAGCATGAAAATCACTTTAAACATGCTAATTTTAGCTCTAACACTGATGATCCACCTACAAATGTGAACTGACGTTCAAAAATAAAACATTTGAAAATGGACCATTTTCCACATTTCTGAAGCATGACGTAATGGGGGGGTGTTATCTCTTTTGTCGAAAATCAGCCGTTTTTGCTCGAACATTAAATGCCTCCAAATGGTATTTATTTCACTTCCCGAGCCCCTGGAAGCATGAAAATCACTTTAAACATGCTAATTTTAGCTCTAACACTGATGATCCACCTACAAATGTGAACTGACGTTCAAAAATAAAACATTTGAAAACGGACCATTTTCCACATTTCTGAAGCATGACGTAATGGGGGGGTGTTATCTCTTTTGTCAAAAATCAGCCGTTTTTGCTCTAACATTAAATGCCTCCAAATGGTATTTAATTAACTTCCCGGGGTGAAGAAACCCTTTTTGAGAACTCAGAGTGAGTAAATTGGCCATTTTCATGCACTTTTAACCATTCCATAAATCTTGTGTTTTGGGCCCCAAGAAGCATGGAAATCACTTTAAACATGCTAATTTTAGCTCTAACACTGATGATCCACCTACAAATGTGAACTGACGTTCAAAAATAAAACATTTGAAAACGGACCATTTTCCACATTTCTGAAGCATGACGTAATGGGGGGGTGTTATCTCTTTTGTCGAAAATCAGCCGTTTTTGCTCGAACATTAAATGCCTCCAAATGGTATTTAATTAACTTCCCGAGCCCCTGGAAGCATGAAAATCACTTTAAACATGCTAATTTTAGCTCTAACACTGATGATCCACCTACAAATGTGAACTGACGTTCAAAAATGAAACATTTGAAAACGGACCATTTTCCACATTTCTGAAGCATGACATAATGGGGGGGTGTTATCTCTTTTGTCGAAAATCAGCCGTTTTTGCTCTAACATTAAATGCCTCCAAATGGTATTTAATTAACTTCCCGGGGTGAAGAAACCCTTTTTGAGAACTCAGAGTGAGTAAATTGGCCATTTTCATGCACTTTTAACCATTCCATAAATCTTGTGTTTTGGGCCCCAAGAAGCATGAAAATCACTTTAAACATGCTAATTTTAGCTCTAACACTGATGATCCACCTACAAATGTGAACTGACGTTCAAAAATAAAACATTTGAAAACGGACCATTTTCCACATTTCTGAAGCATGACGTAATGGGGGGGTGTTATCTCTTTTGTCGAAAATCAGCCGTTTTTGCTCTAACATTAAATGCCTCCAAATGGTATTTAATTAACTTCCCGGGGTGAAGAAACCCTTTTTGAGAACTCAGAGTGAGTAAATTGGCCATTTTCATGCACTTTTAACCATTCCATAAATCTTGTGTTTTGGGCCCCAAGAAGCATGAAAATCACTTTAAACATGCTAATTTTAGCTCTAACACTGATGATCCACCTACAAATGTGAACTGACGTTCAAAAATAAAACATTTGAAAACGGACCATTTTCCACATTTCTGAAGCATGACGTAATGGGGGGGTGTTATCTCTTTTGTCGAAAATCAGCCGTTTTTGCTCTAACATTAAATGCCTCCAAATGGTATTTAATTAACTTCCCGGGGTGAAGAAACCCTGTTTGATAACTCAGAGTGAGTAAATTGGCCATTTTCATGCACTTTTAACCATTCCATAAATCTTGTGTTTTGGGCCCCTGGAAGCATGAAAATCACTTTAAACATGCTAATTTTAGCTCTAACACTGATGATCCACCTACAAATGTGAACTGACGTTCAAAAATAAAACATTTGAAAACGGACCATTTTCCACATTTCTGAAGCATGACGTAATGGGGGGGTGTTATCTCTTTTGTCGAAAATCAGCCGTTTTTGCTCGAACATTACATGCCTCCAAATGGTATTTAATTAACTTCCCGAGCCCCTGGAAGCATGAAAATCACTTTAAACATGCTAATTTTAGCTCTAACACTGATGATCCACCTACAAATGTGAACTGACGTTCAAAAATAAAACATTTGAAAACGGACCATTTTCCACATTTCTGAAGCATGACGTAATGGGGGGGTGTTATCTCTTTTGTCGAAAATCAGCCGTTTTTGCTCGAACATTAAATGCCTCCAAATGGTATTTAATTAACTTCCCGAGCCCCTGGAAGCACGAAAATCACTTTAAACATGCTAATTTTAGCTCTAACACTGATGATCCACCTACAAATGTGAACTGACGTTCAAAAATAAAACATTTGAAAACGGACCATTTTCCACATTTCTGAAGCATGACGTAATGGGGGGGTGTTATCTCTTTTGTCGAAATCAGCCGTTTTTGCTCTAACATTAAATGCCTCCAAATGGTATTTAATTAACTTCCCGGGGTGAAGAAACCCTTTTTGAGAACTCAGAGTGAGTAAATTGGCCATTTTCATGCACTTTTAACCATTCCATAAATCTTGTGTTTTGGGCCAATGGAAGCATGAAAATCACTTTAAACATGCTAATTTTAGCTCTAACACTGATGATCCACCTACAAATGTGAACTGACGTTCAAAAATAAAACATTTGAAAACGGACCATTTTTCACATTTCTGAAGCATGACGTAATGGGGGGGTGTTATCTCTTTTGTCGAAAATCAGCCGTTTTTGCTCGAACATTAAATGCCTCCAAATGGTATTTATTTCACTTCCCGAGCCCCTGGAAGCATGAAAATCACTTTAAACATGCTAATTTTAGCTCTAACACTGATGATCCACCTACAAATGTGAACTGACGTTCAAAAATAAAACATTTGAAAACGGACCATTTTCCACATTTCTGAAGCATGACGTAATGGGGGGGTGTTATCTCTTTTGTCGAAAATCAGCCGATTTTGCTCGAACATTAAATGCCTCCAAATGGTATTTAATTAACTTCCCGGGGTGAAGAAACCCTTTTTGAGAACTCAGAGTGAGTAAATTGGCCATTTTCATGCACTTTTAACCATTTCATAAATCTTGTGTTTTGGGCCCCTGGAAGCATGAAAATCACTTTAAACATGCTAATTTTAGCTCTAACACTGATGATCCACCTACAATTGTGAACTGACGTTCAAAAATAAAACATTTGAAAACGGACCATTTTCCACATTTCTGAAGCATGACGTAATGGGGGGGTTTTATCTCTTTTGTCGAAAATCAGCCGTTTTTGCTCAAACATTAAATGCCTCCAAATGGTATTTATTTCACTTCCCGAGCCCCTGGAAGCATGAAAATCACTTTAAACATGCTAATTTTAGCTCTAACACTGATGATCCACCTACAAATGTGAACTGACGTTCAAAAATAAAACATTTGAAAACGGACCATTTTCCACATTTCTGAAGCATGACGTAATGGGGGGTGTTATCTCTTTTGTCGAAAATCAGCCGTTTTTGCTCGAACATTAAATGCCTCCAAATGGTATTTAATTAACTTCCCGAGCCCCTGGAAGCATGAAAATCACTTTAAACATGCTAATTTTAGCTCTAACACTGATGATCCACCTACAAATGTGAACTGACGTTCAAAAATAAAACATTTGAAAACGGACCATTTTCCACATTTCTGAAGCATGACGTAATGGGGGGGTGTTATCTCTTTTGTCGAAAATCAGCCGTTTTTGCTCGAACATTAAATGCCTCCAAATGGTATTTATTTCACTTCCCGAGCCCCTGGAAGCATGAAAATCACTTTAAACATGCTAATTTTAGCTCTAACACTGATGATCCACCTACAAATGTGAACTGACGTTCAAAAATAAAACATTTGAAAACGGACCATTTTCCACATTTCTGAAGCATGACGTAATGGGGGGGTGTTCTCTCTTTTGTCGAAAATCAGCCGTTTTTGCTCGAACATTAAAGGCCTCCAAATGGTATTTAATTAACTTCCCGAGCCCCTGGAAGCATGAAAATCACTTTAAACATGCTAATTTTAGCTCTAACACTGATGATCCACCTACAAATGTGAACTGACGTTCAAAAATAAAACATTTGAAAACGAACCATTTTCCACATTTCTGAAGCATGACGTAATGGGGGGGTGTTATCTCTTTTGTCGAAAATCAGCTGTTTTTGCTCGAACATTAAATGCCTCCAAATGGAATTTATTTCACTTCCCGAGCCCCTGGAAGCATGAAAATCACTTTAAACATGCTAATTTTAGCTCTAACACTGATGATCCACCTACAAATGTGAACTGACGTTCAAAAATAAAACATTTGAAAACGGACCATTTTCCACATTTCTGAAGCATGACGTAATGGGGGGGTGTTATCTCTTTTGTCGAAAATCAGCCGTTTTTGCTCGAACATTAAATGCCTCCAAATGGTATTTAATTAACTTCCCGAGCCCCTGGAAGCATGAAAATCACTTTAAACATGCTAATTTTAGCTCTAACACTGATGATCCACCTACAAATGTGAACTGACGTTCAAAAATAAAACATTTGAAAACGGACCATTTTCCACATTTCTGAAGCATGACGTAATGGGGGGGTGTTATCTCTTTTGTCGAAAATCAGCCGTTTTTGCTCGAACATTAAATGCCTCCAAATGGTATTTAATTAACTTCCCGGGGTGAAGAAACCCTTTTTGAGAACTCAGAGTGAGTAAATTGGCCATTTTCATGCACTTTTAACCATTCCATAAATCTTGTGTTTTGGGCCCCTGGAAGCATGAAAATCACTTTAAACATGCTAATTTTAGCTCTAACACTGATGATCCACCTACAAATGTGAACTGACGTTCAAAAATAAAACATTTGAAAACGGACCATTTTCCACATTTCTGAAGCATGACGTAATGGGGGGGTGTTATCTCTTTTGTCGAAAATCAGCCGTTTTTGCTCGAACATTAAATGCCTCCAAATGGTATTTATTTCACTTCCCGAGCCCCTGGAAGCATGAAAATCACTTTAAACATGCTAATTTTAGCTCTAACACTGATGATCCACCTACAAATGTGAACTGACGTTCAAAAATAAAACATTTGAAAACGGACCATTTTCCACATTTCTGAAGCATGACGTAATGGGGGGGTGTTATCTCTTTTGTCGAAAATCAGCTGTTTTTGCTCGAACATTAAATGCCTCCAAATGGTATTTATTTCACTTCCCGAGCCCCTGGAAGCATGAAAATCACTTTAAACATGCTGATTTTAGCTCTAACACTGATGATCCACCTACAAATGTGAACTGACGTTCAAAAATAAAACATTTGAAAACGGACCATTTTCCACATTTCTGAAGCATGACGTAATGGGGGGGTGTTATCTCTTTTGTCGAAAATCAGCCATTTTTGCTCGAACATTAAATGCCTCCAAATGGTATTTAATTAACTTCCCGAGCCCCTGGAAGCATGAAAATCACTTTAAACATGCTAATTTTAGCTCTAACACTGATGATCCACCTACAAATGTGAACTGATGTTCAAAAATAAAACATTTGAAAACGGACCATTTTCCACATTTCTGAAGCATGACGTAATGGGGGGGTGTTATCTCTTTTGTCGAAAATCAGCCGTTTTTGCTCGAACATTAAATGCCTCCAAATGGTATTTAATTAACTTCCCGGGGTGAAGAAACCCTTTTTGAGAACTCAGAGTGAGTAAATTGGCCATTTTCATGCACTTTTAACCATTCCATAAATCTTGTGTTTTGGGCCCCTGGAAGCATGAAAATCACTGTAAACATGCTAATTTTAGCTCTAACACTGATGATCCACCTACAAATGTGAACTGACGTTCAAAAATAAAACATTTGAAAACGGACCATTTTCCACATTTCTGAAGCATGACGTAATGGGGGGGTGTTATCTCTTTTGTCGAAAATCAGCCGTTTTTGCTCGAACATTAAATGCCTCCAAATGGTATTTAATTAACTTCCCGAGCCCCTGGAAGCATGAAAATCACTTTAAACATGCTAATTTTAGCTCTAACACTGATGATCCACCTACAAATGTGAACTGACGTTCAAAAATAAAACATTTGAAAACGGACCATTTTCCACATTTCTGAAGCATGACGTAATGGGGGGGTGTTATCTCTTTTGTCGAAAATCAGCCGTTTTTGCTCGAACATTAAATGCCTCCAAATGGTATTTAATTAACTTCCCGAGCCCCTGGAAGCACGAAAATCACTTTAAACATGCTAATTTTAGCTCTAACACTGATGATCCACCTACAAATGTGAACTGACGTTCAAAAATAAAACATTTGAAAACGGACCATTTTCCACATTTCTGAAGCATGACGTAATGGGGGGGTGTTATCTCTTTTGTCGAAATCAGCCGTTTTTGCTCTAACATTAAATGCCTCCAAATGGTATTTAATTAACTTCCCGGGGTGAAGAAACCCTTTTTGAGAACTCAGAGTGAGTAAATTGGCCATTTTCATGCACTTTTAACCATTCCATAAATCTTGTGTTTTGGGCCAATGGAAGCATGAAAATCACTTTAAACATGCTAATTTTAGCTCTAACACTGATGATCCACCTACAAATGTGAACTGACGTTCAAAAATAAAACATTTGAAAACGGACCATTTTTCACATTTCTGAAGCATGACGTAATGGGGGGGTGTTATCTCTTTTGTCGAAAATCAGCCGTTTTTGCTCGAACATTAAATGCCTCCAAATGGTATTTATTTCACTTCCCGAGCCCCTGGAAGCATGAAAATCACTTTAAACATGCTAATTTTAGCTCTAACACTGATGATCCACCTACAAATGTGAACTGACGTTCAAAAATAAAACATTTGAAAACGGACCATTTTCCACATTTCTGAAGCATGACGTAATGGGGGGGTGTTATCTCTTTTGTCGAAAATCAGCCGATTTTGCTCGAACATTAAATGCCTCCAAATGGTATTTAATTAACTTCCCGGGGTGAAGAAACCCTTTTTGAGAACTCAGAGTGAGTAAATTGGCCATTTTCATGCACTTTTAACCATTTCATAAATCTTGTGTTTTGGGCCCCTGGAAGCATGAAAATCACTTTAAACATGCTAATTTTAGCTCTAACACTGATGATCCACCTACAATTGTGAACTGACGTTCAAAAATAAAACATTTGAAAACGGACCATTTTCCACATTTCTGAAGCATGACGTAATGGGGGGGTTTTATCTCTTTTGTCGAAAATCAGCCGTTTTTGCTCAAACATTAAATGCCTCCAAATGGTATTTATTTCACTTCCCGAGCCCCTGGAAGCATGAAAATCACTTTAAACATGCTAATTTTAGCTCTAACACTGATGATCCACCTACAAATGTGAACTGACGTTCAAAAATAAAACATTTGAAAACGGACCATTTTCCACATTTCTGAAGCATGACGTAATGGGGGGTGTTATCTCTTTTGTCGAAAATCAGCCGTTTTTGCTCGAACATTAAATGCCTCCAAATGGTATTTAATTAACTTCCCGAGCCCCTGGAAGCATGAAAATCACTTTAAACATGCTAATTTTAGCTCTAACACTGATGATCCACCTACAAATGTGAACTGACGTTCAAAAATAAAACATTTGAAAACGGACCATTTTCCACATTTCTGAAGCATGACGTAATGGGGGGGTGTTATCTCTTTTGTCGAAAATCAGCCGTTTTTGCTCGAACATTAAATGCCTCCAAATGGTATTTATTTCACTTCCCGAGCCCCTGGAAGCATGAAAATCACTTTAAACATGCTAATTTTAGCTCTAACACTGATGATCCACCTACAAATGTGAACTGACGTTCAAAAATAAAACATTTGAAAACGGACCATTTTCCACATTTCTGAAGCATGACGTAATGGGGGGGTGTTCTCTCTTTTGTCGAAAATCAGCCGTTTTTGCTCGAACATTAAAGGCCTCCAAATGGTATTTAATTAACTTCCCGAGCCCCTGGAAGCATGAAAATCACTTTAAACATGCTAATTTTAGCTCTAACACTGATGATCCACCTACAAATGTGAACTGACGTTCAAAAATAAAACATTTGAAAACGAACCATTTTCCACATTTCTGAAGCATGACGTAATGGGGGGGTGTTATCTCTTTTGTCGAAAATCAGCTGTTTTTGCTCGAACATTAAATGCCTCCAAATGGAATTTATTTCACTTCCCGAGCCCCTGGAAGCATGAAAATCACTTTAAACATGCTAATTTTAGCTCTAACACTGATGATCCACCTACAAATGTGAACTGACGTTCAAAAATAAAACATTTGAAAACGGACCATTTTCCACATTTCTGAAGCATGACGTAATGGGGGGGTGTTATCTCTTTTGTCGAAAATCAGCCGTTTTTGCTCGAACATTAAATGCCTCCAAATGGTATTTAATTAACTTCCCGAGCCCCTGGAAGCATGAAAATCACTTTAAACATGCTAATTTTAGCTCTAACACTGATGATCCACCTACAAATGTGAACTGACGTTCAAAAATAAAACATTTGAAAACGGACCATTTTCCACATTTCTGAAGCATGACGTAATGGGGGGGGTGTTATCTCTTTTGTCGAAAATCAGCCGTTTTTGCTCGAACATTAAATGCCTCCAAATGGTATTTAATTAACTTCCCGGGGTGAAGAAACCCTTTTTGAGAACTCAGAGTGAGTAAATTGGCCATTTTCATGCACTTTTAACCATTCCATAAATCTTGTGTTTTGGGCCCCTGGAAGCATGAAAATCACTTTAAACATGCTAATTTTAGCTCTAACACTGATGATCCACCTACAAATGTGAACTGACGTTCAAAAATAAAACATTTGAAAACGGACCATTTTCCACATTTCTGAAGCATGACGTAATGGGGGGGTGTTATCTCTTTTGTCGAAAATCAGCCGTTTTTGCTCGAACATTAAATGCCTCCAAATGGTATTTATTTCACTTCCCGAGCCCCTGGAAGCATGAAAATCACTTTAAACATGCTAATTTTAGCTCTAACACTGATGATCCACCTACAAATGTGAACTGACGTTCAAAAATAAAACATTTGAAAACGGACCATTTTCCACATTTCTGAAGCATGACGTAATGGGGGGGTGTTATCTCTTTTGTCGAAAATCAGCTGTTTTTGCTCGAACATTAAATGCCTCCAAATGGTATTTATTTCACTTCCCGAGCCCCTGGAAGCATGAAAATCACTTTAAACATGCTGATTTTAGCTCTAACACTGATGATCCACCTACAAATGTGAACTGACGTTCAAAAATAAAACATTTGAAAACGGACCATTTTCCACATTTCTGAAGCATGACGTAATGGGGGGGTGTTATCTCTTTTGTCGAAAATCAGCCATTTTTGCTCGAACATTAAATGCCTCCAAATGGTATTTAATTAACTTCCCGAGCCCCTGGAAGCATGAAAATCACTTTAAACATGCTAATTTTAGCTCTAACACTGATGATCCACCTACAAATGTGAACTGATGTTCAAAAATAAAACATTTGAAAACGGACCATTTTCCACATTTCTGAAGCATGACGTAATGGGGGGGTGTTATCTCTTTTGTCGAAAATCAGCCGTTTTTGCTCGAACATTAAATGCCTCCAAATGGTATTTAATTAACTTCCCGGGGTGAAGAAACCCTTTTTGAGAACTCAGAGTGAGTAAATTGGCCATTTTCATGCACTTTTAACCATTCCATAAATCTTGTGTTTTGGGCCCCTGGAAGCATGAAAATCACTGTAAACATGCTAATTTTAGCTCTAACACTGATGATCCACCTACAAATGTGAACTGACGTTCAAAAATAAAACATTTGAAAACGGACCATTTTCCACATTTCTGAAGCATGACGTAATGGGGGGTGTTATCTCTTTTGTCGAAAATCAGCCGTTTTTGCTCGAACATTAAATGCCTCCAAATGGTATTTAATTAACTTCCCGAGCCCCTGGAAGCATGAAAATCACTTTAAACATGCTAATTTTAGCTCTAACACTGATGATCCACCTACAAATGTGAACTGACGTTCAAAAATAAAACATTTGAAAACGGACCATTTTCCACATTTCTGAAGCATGACGTAATGGGGGGGTGTTATCTCTTTTGTCGAAAATCAGCCGTTTTTGCTCGAACATTAAATGCCTCCAAATGGTATTTATTTCACTTCCCGAGCCCCTGGAAGCATGAAAATCACTTTAAACATGCTAATTTTAGCTCTAACACTGATGATCCACCTACAAATGTGAACTGACGTTCAAAAATAAAACATTTGAAAACGGACCATTTTCCACATTTCTGAAGCATGACGTAATGGGGGGGTGTTCTCTCTTTTGTCGAAAATCAGCCGTTTTTGCTCGAACATTAAAGGCCTCCAAATGGTATTTAATTAACTTCCCGAGCCCCTGGAAGCATGAAAATCACTTTAAACATGCTAATTTTAGCTCTAACACTGATGATCCACCTACAAATGTGAACTGACGTTCAAAAATAAAACATTTGAAAACGAACCATTTTCCACATTTCTGAAGCATGACGTAATGGGGGGGTGTTATCTCTTTTGTCGAAAATCAGCTGTTTTTGCTCGAACATTAAATGCCTCCAAATGGAATTTATTTCACTTCCCGAGCCCCTGGAAGCATGAAAATCACTTTAAACATGCTAATTTTAGCTCTAACACTGATGATCCACCTACAAATGTGAACTGACGTTCAAAAATAAAACATTTGAAAACGGACCATTTTCCACATTTCTGAAGCATGACGTAATGGGGGGGTGTTATCTCTTTTGTCGAAAATCAGCCGTTTTTGCTCGAACATTAAATGCCTCCAAATGGTATTTAATTAACTTCCCGAGCCCCTGGAAGCATGAAAATCACTTTAAACATGCTAATTTTAGCTCTAACACTGATGATCCACCTACAAATGTGAACTGACGTTCAAAAATAAAACATTTGAAAACGGACCATTTTCCACATTTCTGAAGCATGACGTAATGGGGGGGTGTTATCTCTTTTGTCGAAAATCAGCCGTTTTTGCTCGAACATTAAATGCCTCCAAATGGTATTTAATTAACTTCCCGGGGTGAAGAAACCCTTTTTGAGAACTCAGAGTGAGTAAATTGGCCATTTTCATGCACTTTTAACCATTCCATAAATCTTGTGTTTTGGGCCCCTGGAAGCATGAAAATCACTTTAAACATGCTAATTTTAGCTCTAACACTGATGATCCACCTACAAATGTGAACTGACGTTCAAAAATAAAACATTTGAAAACGGACCATTTTCCACATTTCTGAAGCATGACGTAATGGGGGGGTGTTATCTCTTTTGTCGAAAATCAGCCGTTTTTGCTCGAACATTAAATGCCTCCAAATGGTATTTATTTCACTTCCCGAGCCCCTGGAAGCATGAAAATCACTTTAAACATGCTAATTTTAGCTCTAACACTGATGATCCACCTACAAATGTGAACTGACGTTCAAAAATAAAACATTTGAAAACGGACCATTTTCCACATTTCTGAAGCATGACGTAATGGGGGGGTGTTATCTCTTTTGTCGAAAATCAGCTGTTTTTGCTCGAACATTAAATGCCTCCAAATGGTATTTATTTCACTTCCCGAGCCCCTGGAAGCATGAAAATCACTTTAAACATGCTGATTTTAGCTCTAACACTGATGATCCACCTACAAATGTGAACTGACGTTCAAAAATAAAACATTTGAAAACGGACCATTTTCCACATTTCTGAAGCATGACGTAATGGGGGGGTGTTATCTCTTTTGTCGAAAATCAGCCATTTTTGCTCGAACATTAAATGCCTCCAAATGGTATTTAATTAACTTCCCGAGCCCCTGGAAGCATGAAAATCACTTTAAACATGCTAATTTTAGCTCTAACACTGATGATCCACCTACAAATGTGAACTGATGTTCAAAAATAAAACATTTGAAAACGGACCATTTTCCACATTTCTGAAGCATGACGTAATGGGGGGGTGTTATCTCTTTTGTCGAAAATCAGCCGTTTTTGCTCGAACATTAAATGCCTCCAAATGGTATTTAATTAACTTCCCGGGGTGAAGAAACCCTTTTTGAGAACTCAGAGTGAGTAAATTGGCCATTTTCATGCACTTTTAACCATTCCATAAATCTTGTGTTTTGGGCCCCTGGAAGCATGAAAATCACTGTAAACATGCTAATTTTAGCTCTAACACTGATGATCCACCTACAAATGTGAACTGACGTTCAAAAATAAAACATTTGAAAACGGACCATTTTCCACATTTCTGAAGCATGACGTAATGGGGGGGTGTTATCTCTTTTGTCGAAAATCAGCCGTTTTTGCTCGAACATTAAATGCCTCCAAATGGTATTTATTTCACTTCCTGAGCCCCTGGAAGCATGAAAATCACTTTAAACATGCTAATTTTAGCTCTAACACTGATGATCCACCTACAAATGTGAACTGATGTTCAAAAATAAAACATTTGAAAACGGACCATTTTCCACATTTCTGAAGCATGACGTAATGGGGGGGTGTTATCTCTTTTGTCGAAAATCAGCCGTTTTTGCTCGAACATTAAATGCCTCCAAATGGTATTTAATTAACTTCCCGAGCCCCTGGAAGCATGAAAATCACTTTAAACATGCTAATTTTAGCTCTAACACTGATGATCCACCTACAAATGTGAACTGACGTTCAAAAATAAAACATTTGAAAACGGACCATTTTCCACATTTCTGAAGCATGACGTAATGGGGGGTGTTATCTCTTTTGTCGAAAATCAGCCGTTTTTGCTCGAACATTAAATGCCTCCAAATGGTATTTAATTAACTTCCCGAGCCCCTGGAAGCACGAAAATCACTTTAAACATGCTAATTTTAGCTCTAACACTGATGATCCACCTACAAATGTGAACTGACGTTCAAAAATAAAACATTTGAAAACGGACCATTTTCCACATTTCTGAAGCATGACGTAATGGGGGGGTGTTATCTCTTTTGTCGAAATCAGCCGTTTTTGCTCTAACATTAAATGCCTCCAAATGGTATTTAATTAACTTCCCGGGGTGAAGAAACCCTTTTTGAGAACTCAGAGTGAGTAAATTGGCCATTTTCATGCACTTTTAACCATTCCATAAATCTTGTGTTTTGGGCAACTGGAAGCATGAAAATCACTTTAAACATGCTAATTTTAGCTCTAACACTGATGATCCACCTACAAATGTGAACTGACGTTCAAAAATAAAACATTTGAAAACGGACCATTTTTCACATTTCTGAAGCATGACGTAATGGGGGGGTGTTATCTCTTTTGTCGAAAATCAGCCGTTTTTGCTCGAACATTAAATGCCTCCAAATGGTATTTATTTCACTTCCCGAGCCCCTGGAAGCATGAAAATCACTTTAAACATGCTAATTTTAGCTCTAACACTGATGATCCACCTACAAATGTGAACTGACGTTCAAAAATAAAACATTTGAAAACGGACCATTTTCCACATTTCTGAAGCATGACGTAATGGGGGGGTGTTATCTCTTTTGTCGAAAATCAGCCGATTTTGCTCGAACATTAAATGCCTCCAAATGGTATTTAATTAACTTCCCGGGGTGAAGAAACCCTTTTTGAGAACTCAGAGTGAGTAAATTGGCCATTTTCATGCACTTTTAACCATTCCATAAATCTTGTGTTTTGGGCCCCTGGAAGCATGAAAATCACTGTAAACATGCTAATTTTAGCTCTAACACTGATGATCCACCTACAAATGTGAACTGACGTTCAAAAATAAAACATTTGAAAACGGACCATTTTCCACATTTCTGAAGCATGACGTAATGGGGGGGTGTTATCTCTTTTGTCGAAAATCAGCCGTTTTTGCTCGAACATTAAATGCCTCCAAATGGTATTTATTTCACTTCCTGAGCCCCTGGAAGCATGAAAATCACTTTAAACATGCTAATTTTAGCTCTAACACTGATGATCCACCTACAAATGTGAACTGATGTTCAAAAATAAAACATTTGAAAACGGACCATTTTCCACATTTCTGAAGCATGACGTAATGGGGGGGTGTTATCTCTTTTGTCGAAAATCAGCCGTTTTTGCTCGAACATTAAATGCCTCCAAATGGTATTTAATTAACTTCCCGAGCCCCTGGAAGCATGAAAATCACTTTAAACATGCTAATTTTAGCTCTAACACTGATGATCCACCTACAAATGTGAACTGACGTTCAAAAATAAAACATTTGAAAACGGACCATTTTCCACATTTCTGAAGCATGACGTAATGGGGGGGTGTTATCTCTTTTGTCGAAAATCAGCCGATTTTGCTCGAACATTAAATGCCTCCAAATGGTATTTAATTAACTTCCCGGGGTGAAGAAACCCTTTTTGAGAACTCAGAGTGAGTAAATTGGCCATTTTCATGCACTTTTAACCATTCCATAAATCTTGTGTTTTGGGCCCCTGGAAGCATGAAAATCACTTTAAACATGCTAATTTTAGCTCTAACACTGATGATCCACCTACAATTGTGAACTGACGTTCAAAAATAAAACATTTGAAAACGGTCCATTTTCCACATTTCTGAAGCATGACGTAATGGGGGGGTTTTATCTCTTTTGTCGAAAATCAGCCGTTTTTGCTCAAACATTAAATGCCTCCAAATGGTATTTATTTCACTTCCCGAGCCCCTGGAAGCATGAAAATCACTTTAAACATGCTAATTTTAGCTCTAACACTGATGATCCACCTACAAATGTGAACTGACGTTCAAAAATAAAACATTTGAAAACGGACCATTTTCCACATTTCTGAAGCATGACGTAATGGGGGGTGTTATCTCTTTTGTCGAAAATCAGCCGTTTTTGCTCGAACATTAAATGCCTCCAAATGGTATTTAATTAACTTCCCGAGCCCCTGGAAGCATGAAAATCACTTTAAACATGCTAATTTTAGCTCTAACACTGATGATCCACCTACAAATGTGAACTGACGTTCAAAAAAAAAACATTTGAAAACGGACCATTTTCCACATTTCTGAAGCATGACGTAATGGGGGGGTGTTATCTCTTTTGTCGAAAATCAGCCGTTTTTGCTCGAACATTAAATGCCTCCAAATGGTATTTATTTCACTTCCCGAGCCCATTGAAGCATGAAAATCACTTTAAACATGCTAATTTTAGCTCTAACACTGATGATCCACCTACAAATGTGAACTGACGTTCAAAAATAAAACATTTGAAAACGGACCATTTTCCACATTTCTGAAGCATGACGTAATGGGGGGGTGTTCTCTCTTTTGTCGAAAATCAGCCGTTTTTGCTCGAACATTAAAGGCCTCCAAATGGTATTTAATTAACTTCCCGAGCCCCTGGAAGCATGAAAATCACTTTAAACATGCTAATTTTAGCTCTAACACTGATGATCCACCTACAAATGTGAACTGACGTTCAAAAATAAAACATTTGAAAACGGACCATTTTCCACATTTCTGAAGCATGACGTAATGGGGGGGTGTTATCTCTTTTGTCGAAAATCAGCCGTTTTTGCTCGAACATTAAATGCCTCCAAATGGTATTTATTTCACTTCCCGAGCCCCTGGAAGCATGAAAATCACTTTAAACATGCTAATTTTAGCTCTAACACTGATGATCCACCTACAAATGTGAACTGACGTTCAAAAATAAAACATTTGAAAACGGACCATTTTCCACATTTCTGAAGCATGACGTAATGGGGGGGTGTTATCTCTTTTGTCGAAAATCAGCCATTTTTGCTCGAACATTAAATGCCTCCAAATGGTATTTAATTAACTTCCCGGGGTGAAGAAACCCTTTTTGAGAACTCAGAGTGAGTAAATTGGCCATTTTCATGTACTTTTAACCATTCCATAAATCTTGTGTTTTGGGCCCCTGGAAGCATGAAAATCACTTTAAACATGCTAATTTTAGCTCTAACACTGATGATCCACCTACAAATGTGAACTGACGTTCAAAAATAAAACATTTGAAAACGAACCATTTTCCACATTTCTGAAGCATGACGTAATGGGGGGGTGTTATCTCTTTTGTCGAAAATCAGCCGTTTTTGCTCGAACATTATATGCCTCCAAATGGAATTTATTTCACTTCCCGAGCCCCTGGAAGCATGAAAATCACTTTAAACATGCTAATTTTAGCTCTAACACTGATGATCCACCTACAAATGTGAACTGACGTTCAAAAATAAAACATTTGAAAACGGACCATTTTCCACATTTCTGAAGCATGACGTAATGGGGGGGTGTTATCTCTTTTGTCGAAAATCAGCCGTTTTTGCTCGAACATTAAATGCCTCCAAATGGTATTTAATTAACTTCCCGAGCCCCTGGAAGCATGAAAATCACTTTAAACATGCTAATTTTAGCTCTAACACTGATGATCCACCTACAAATGTGAACTGACGTTCAAAAATAAAACATTTGAAAACGGACCATTTTCCACATTTCTGAAGCATGACGTAATGGGGGGGTGTTATCTCTTTTGTCGAAAATCAGCCGTTTTTGCTCGAACATTAAATGCCTCCAAATGGTATTTAATTAACTTCCCGGGGTGAAGAAACCCTTTTTGAGAACTCAGAGTGAGTAAATTGGCCATTTTCATGCACTTTTAACCATTCCATAAATCTTGTGTTTTGGGCCCCTGGAAGCATGAAAATCACTTTAAACATGCTAATTTTAGCTCTAACACTGATGATCCACCTACAAATGTGAACTGACGTTCAAAAATAAAACATTTGAAAACGGACCATTTTCCACATTTCTGAAGCATGACGTAATGGGGGGGTGTTATCTCTTTTGTCGAAAATCAGCCGTTTTTGCTCGAACATTAAATTCCTCCAAATGGTATTTATTTCACTTCCCGAGCCCCTGGAAGCATGAAAATCACTTTAAACATGCTAATTTTAGCTCTAACACTGATGATCCACCTACAAATGTGAACTGACGTTCAAAAATAAAACATTTGAAAACGGACCATTTTCCACATTTCTGAAGCATGACGTAATGGGGGGGTGTTATCTCTTTTGTCGAAAATCAGCCGTTTTTGCTCGAACATTAAATGCCTCCAAATGGTATTTATTTCACTTCCCGAGCCCCTGGAAGCATGAAAATCACTTTAAACATGCTGATTTTAGCTCTAACGCTGATGATCCACCTACAAATGTGAACTGACGTTCAAAAATAAAACATTTGAAAACAGACCATTTTCCACATTTCTGAAGCATGACGTAATGGGGGGGTGTTATCTCTTTTGTCGAAAATCAGCCATTTTTGCTCGAACATTAAATGCCTCCAAATGGTATTTAATTAACTTCCCGAGCCCCTGGAAGCATGAAAATCACTTTAAACATGCTAATTTTAGCTCTAACACTGATGATCCACCTACAAATGTGAACTGATGTTCAAAAATAAAACATTTGAAAACGGACCATTTTCCACATTTCTGAAGCATGACGTAATGGGGGGGTGTTATCTCTTTTGTCGAAAATCAGCCGTTTTTGCTCGAACATTAAATGCCTCCAAATGGTATTTAATTAACTTCCCGGGGTGAAGAAACCCTTTTTGAGAACTCAGAGTGAGTAAATTGGCCATTTTCATGCACTTTTAACCATTCCATAAATCTTGTGTTTTGGGCCCCTGGAAGCATGAAAATCACTGTAAACATGCTAATTTTAGCTCTAACACTGATGATCCACCTACAAATGTGAACTGACGTTCAAAAATAAAACATTTGAAAACGGACCATTTTCCACATTTCTGAAGCATGACGTAATGGGGGGGTGTTATCTCTTTTGTCGAAAATCAGCCGTTTTTGCTCGAACATTAAATGCCTCCAAATGGTATTTATTTCACTTCCTGAGCCCCTGGAAGCATGAAAATCACTTTAAACATGCTAATTTTAGCTCTAACACTGATGATCCACCTACAAATGTGAACTGACGTTCAAAAATAAAACATTTGAAAACGGACCATTTTCCACATTTCTGAAGCATGACGTAATGGGGGGGTGTTATCTCTTTTGTCGAAAATCAGCCGTTTTTGCTCGAACATTAAATGCCTCCAAATGGTATTTAATTAACTTCCCGAGCCCCTGGAAGCATGAAAATCACTTTAAACATGCTAATTTTAGCTCTAACACTGATGATCCACCTACAAATGTGAACTGACGTTCAAAAATAAAACATTTGAAAACGGACCATTTTCCACATTTCTGAAGCATGACGTAATGGGGGGTGTTATCTCTTTTGTCGAAAATCAGCCGTTTTTGCTCGAACATTAAATGCCTCCAAATGGTATTTAATTAACTTCCCGAGCCCCTGGAAGCACGAAAATCACTTTAAACATGCTAATTTTAGCTCTAACACTGATGATCCACCTACAAATGTGAACTGACGTTCAAAAATAAAACATTTGAAAACGGACCATTTTCCACATTTCTGAAGCATGACGTAATGGGGGGGTGTTATCTCTTTTGTCGAAATCAGCCGTTTTTGCTCTAACATTAAATGCCTCCAAATGGTATTTAATTAACTTCCCGGGGTGAAGAAACCCTTTTTGAGAACTCAGAGTGAGTAAATTGGCCATTTTCATGCACTATTAACCATTCCATAAATCTTGTGTTTTGGGCCACTGGAAGCATGAAAATCACTTTAAACATGCTAATTTTAGCTCTAACACTGATGATCCACCTACAAATGTGAACTGACGTTCAAAAATAAAACATTTGAAAACGGACCATTTTTCACATTTCTGAAGCATGACGTAATGGGGGGGTGTTATCTCTTTTGTCGAAAATCAGCCGTTTTTGCTCGAACATTAAATGCCTCCAAATGGTATTTATTTCACTTTCCGAGCCCCTGGAAGCATGAAAATCACTTTAAACATGCTAATTTTAGCTCTAACACTGATGATCCACCTACAAATGTGAACTGACGTTCAAAAATAAAACATTTGAAAACGGACCATTTTCCACATTTCTGAAGCATGACGTAATGGGGGGGTGTTATCTCTTTTGTCGAAAATCAGCCGTTTTTGCTCGAACATTAAATGCCTCCAAATGGTATTTATTTCACTTCCCGAGCCCCTGGAAGCATGAAAATCACTTTAAACATGCTAATTTTAGCTCTAACACTGATGATCCACCTACAAATGTGAACTGACGTTCAAAAATAAAACATTTGAAAACGGACCATTTTCCACATTTCTGAAGCATGACGTAATGGGGGGGTGTTATCTCTTTTGTCGAAAATCAGCCGTTTTTGCTCGAACATTAAATGCCTCCAAATGGTATTTATTTCACTTCCCGAGCCCCTGGAAGCATGAAAATCACTTTAAACATGCTAATTTTAGCTCTAACACTGATGATCCACCTACAAATGTGAACTGACGTTCAAAAATAAAACATTTGAAAACTGACCATTTTCCACATTTCTGAAGCATGACGTAATGGGGGGGTGTTATCTCTTTTGTCGAAAATCAGCCGTTTTTGCTCGAACATTAAATGCCTCCAAATGGTATTTATTTCACTTCCCGAGCCCCTGGAAGCATGAAAATCACTTTAAACATGCTAATTTTAGATCTAACACTGATGATCCACCTACAAATGTGAACTGACGTTCAAAAATAAAACATTTGAAAACGGACCATTTTCCACATTTCTGAAGCATGACGTAATGGGGGGGTGTTATCTCTTTTGTCGAAAATCAGCCGTTTTTGCTCCAACATTAAATGCCTCCAAATGGTATTTAATTAACTTCCCGGGGTGAAGAAACCCTTTTTGAGAACTCAGAGTGAGTAAATTGGCCATTTTCATGCACTTTTAACCATTCCATAAATCTTGTGTTTTGGGCCCCAAGAAGCATGAAAATCACTTTAAACATGCTAATTTTAGCTCTAACACTGATGATCCACCTACAAATGTGAACTGACGTTCAAAAATAAAACATTTGAAAACGGACCATTTTCCACATTTCTGAAGCATGACGTAATGGGGGGGTGTTATCTCTTTTGTCGAAAATCAGCCGTTTTTGCTCGAACATTAAATGCCTCCAAATGGTATTTATTTCACTTCCCGAGCCCCTGGAAGCATGAAAATCACTTTAAACATGCTAATTTTAGCTCTAACACTGATGATCCACCTACAAATGTGAACTGACGTTCAAAAATGAAACATTTGAAAACGGACCATTTTCCACATTTCTGAAGCATGACGTAATGGGGGGGTGTTATCTCTTTTGTCGAAAATCAGCTGTTTTTGCTCTAACATTAAATTTCTCCAAATGGTATTTAATTAACTTCCCGGGGTGAAGAAACCCTTTTTGAGAACTCAGAGTGAGTAAATTGGCCATTTTCATGCACTTTTAACCATTCCATAAATCTTGTGTTTTGGGCCCCTGGAAGCATGAAAATCACTTTAAACATGCTAATTTTAGCTCTAACACTGATGATCCACCTACAAATGTGAACTGACGTTCAAAAATAAAACATTTGAAAACGGACCATTTTCCACATTTCTGAAGCATGACGTAATGGGGGGGGGTGTTATCTCTTTTGTCGAAAATCAGCCGTTTTTGCTCTAACATTAAATGCCTCTAAATGGTATTTAATTAACTTCCCGGGGTGAAGAAACCCTTTTTGAGAACTCAGAGTGAGTAAATTGGCCATTTTCATGCACTTTTAACCATTCCATAAATCTTGTGTTTTGGGCCCCTGGAAGCATGAAAATCACTTTAAACATGCTAATTTTAGCTCTAACACTGATGATCCACCTACAAATGTGAACTGACGTTCAAAAATAAAACATTTGAAAACGGACCATTTTCCACATTTCTGAAGCATGACGTAATGGGGGGGTGTTATCTCTTTTGTCGAAAATCAGCCGTTTTTGCTCGAACATTAAATGCCTCCAAATGGTATTTATTTCACTTCCTGAGCCCCTGGAAGCATGAAAATCACTTTAAACATGCTAATTTTAGCTCTAACACTGATGATCCACCTACAAATGTGAACTGACGTTCAAAAATAAAACATTTGAAAATGGACCATTTTCCACATTTCTGAAGCATGACGTAATGGGGGGGTGTTATCTCTTTTGTCGAAAATCAGCCGTTTTTGCTCGAACATTAAATGCCTCCAAATGGTATTTATTTCACTTCCCGAGCCCCTGGAAGCATGAAAATCACTTTAAACATGCTAATTTTAGCTCTAACACTGATGATCCACCTACAAATGTGAACTGACGTTCAAAAATAAAACATTTGAAAACGGACCATTTTCCACATTTCTGAAGCATGACGTAATGGGGGGGTGTTATCTCTTTTGTCAAAAATCAGCCGTTTTTGCTCTAACATTAAATGCCTCCAAATGGTATTTAATTAACTTCCCGGGGTGAAGAAACCCTTTTTGAGAACTCAGAGTGAGTAAATTGGCCATTTTCATGCACTTTTAACCATTCCATAAATCTTGTGTTTTGGGCCCCAAGAAGCATGGAAATCACTTTAAACATGCTAATTTTAGCTCTAACACTGATGATCCACCTACAAATGTGAACTGACGTTCAAAAATAAAACATTTGAAAATGGACCATTTTCCACATTTCTGAAGCATGACGTAATGGGGGGGTGTTATCTCTTTTGTCGAAAATCAGCCGTTTTTGCTCGAACATTAAATGCCTCCAAATGGTATTTAATTAACTTCCCGAGCCCCTGGAAGCATGAAAATCACTTTAAACATGCTAATTTTAGCTCTAACACTGATGATCCACCTACAAATGTGAACTGACGTTCAAAAATGAAACATTTGAAAACGGACCATTTTCCACATTTCTGAAGCATGACATAATGGGGGGTGTTATCTCTTTTGTCGAAAATCAGCCGTTTTTGCTCTAACATTAAATGCCTCCAAATGGTATTTAATTAACTTCCCGGGGTGAAGAAACCCTTTTTGAGAACTCAGAGTGAGTAAATTGGCCATTTTCATGCACTTTTAACCATTCCATAAATCTTGTGTTTTGGGCCCCAAGAAGCATGAAAATCACTTTAAACATGCTAATTTTAGCTCTAACACTGATGATCCACCTACAAATGTGAACTGACGTTCAAAAATAAAACATTTGAAAACGGACCATTTTCCACATTTCTGAAGCATGACGTAATGGGGGGGTGTTATCTCTTTTGTCGAAAATCAGCCGTTTTTGCTCTAACATTAAATGCCTCCAAATGGTATTTAATTAACTTCCCGGGGTGAAGAAACCCTTTTTGAGAACTCAGAGTGAGTAAATTGGCCATTTTCATGCACTTTTAACCATTCCATAAATCTTGTGTTTTGGGCCCCAAGAAGCATGAAAATCACTTTAAACATGCTAATTTTAGCTCTAACACTGATGATCCACCTACAAATGTGAACTGACGTTCAAAAATAAAACATTTGAAAACGGACCATTTTCCACATTTCTGAAGCATGACGTAATGGGGGGGTGTTATCTCTTTTGTCGAAAATCAGCCGTTTTTGCTCTAACATTAAATGCCTCCAAATGGTATTTAATTAACTTCCCGGGGTGAAGAAACCCTGATGGGGAACTCAGAGTGAGTAAATTGGCCATTTTCATGCACTTTTAACCATTCCATAAATCTTGTGTTTTGGGCCCCTGGAAGCATGAAAATCACTTTAAACATGCTAATTTTAGCTCTAACACTGATGATCCACCTACAAATGTGAACTGACGTTCAAAAATAAAACATTTGAAAACGGACCATTTTCCACATTTCTGAAGCATGACGTAATGGGGGGGTGTTATCTCTTTTGTCGAAAATCAGCCGTTTTTGCTCGAACATTAAATGCCTCCAAATGGTATTTAATTAACTTCCCGGGCCCCTGGAAGCATGAAAATCACTTTAAACATGCTAATTTTAGCTCTAACACTGATGATCCACCTACAAATGTGAACTGACGTTCAAAAATAAAACATTTGAAAACGGACCATTTTCCACATTTCTGAAGCATGACGTAATGGGGGGTGTTATCTCTTTTGTCGAAAATCAGCCGTTTTTGCTCGAACATTAAATGCCTCCAAATGGTATTTATTTCACTTCCCGAGCCCCTGGAAGCATGAAAAACACTTTAAACATGCTAATTTTAGCTCTAACACTGATGATCCACCTACAAATGTGAACTGACGTTCAAAAATAAAACATTTGAAAACGGACCATTTTCCACATTTCTGAAGCATGACGTAATGGGGGGGTGTTATCTCTTTTGTCGAAAATCAGCCGTTTTTGCTCGAACATTAAATGCCTCCAAATGGTATTTAATTAACTTCCCGGGGTGAAGAAACCCTTTTTGAGAACTCAGAGTGAGTAAATTGGCCATTTTCATGCACTTTTAACCATTCCATAAATCTAGTGTTTTGGGCCCCTGGAAGCATGAAAATCACTTTAAACATGCTAATTTTAGCTCTAACACTGATGATCCACCTACAAATGTGAACTGACGTTCAAAAATAAAACATTTGAAAATGGACCATTTTCCACATTTCTGAAGCATGACGTAATGGGGGGGTGTTATCTCTTTTGTCGAAAATCAGCCGTTTTTGCTCGAACATTAAATGCCTCCAAATGGTATTTATTTCACTTCCCGAGCCCCTGGAAGCATGAAAATCACTTTAAACATGCTAATTTTAGCTCTAACACTGATGATCCACCTACAAATGTGAACTGACGTTCAAAAATAAAACATTTGAAAACGGACCATTTTCCACATTTCTGAAGCATGACGTAATGGGGGGGTGTTATCTCTTTTGTCGAAAATCAGCTGTTTTTGCTCGAACATTAAATGCCTCCAAATGGTATTTAATTAACTTCCCGGGGTGAAGAAACCCTTTTTGAGAACTCAGAGTGAGTAAATTGGCCATTTTCATGCACTTTTAACCATTCCATAAATCTTGTGTTTTGGGCCCCTGGAAGCATGAAAATCACTTTAAACATGCTAATTTTAGCTCTAACACTGATGATCCACCTACAAATGTGAACTGACGTTCAAAAATAAAACATTTGAAAACGGACCATTTTCCACATTTCGAAGCATGACGTAATGGGGGGGTGTTATCTCTTTTGTCGAAAATCAGCCGTTTTTGCTCGAACAATAAATGCCTCCAAATGGTATTTAATTAACTTCCCGAGCCCCTGGAAGCATGAAAATCACTTTAAACATGCTAATTTTAGCTCTAACACTGATGATCCACCTACAAATGTGAACTGACGTTCAAAAATAAAACATTTGAAAACGGACCATTTTCCACATTTCTAAAGCATGACGTAATGGGGGGGTGTTATCTCTTTTGTCGAAAATCAGCCGTTTTTGCTCTAACATTAAATGCCTCCAAATGGTATTTAATTAACTTCCCGGGGTGAAGAAACCCTTTTTGAGAACTCAGAGTGAGTAAATTGGCCATTTTCATGCACTTTTAACCATTCCATAAATCTTGTGTTTTGGGCCCCTGGAAGCATGAAAATCACTTTAAACATGCTAATTTTAGCTCTAACACTGATGATCCACCTACAAATGTGAACTGACGTTCAAAAATAAAACATTTGAAAACGGACCATTTTCCACATTTCTGAAGCATGACGTAATGGGGGGGTGTTATCTCTTTTGTCGAAAATCAGCCGTTTTTGCTCGAACATTAAATGCCTCCAAATGGTATTTAATTAACTTCCCGGGGTGAAGAAACCCTTTTTGAGAACTCAGAGTGAGTAAATTGGCCATTTTCATGCACTTTTAACCATTCCATAAATCTTGTGTTTTGGGCCCCTGGAAGCATGAAAATCACTTTAAACATGCTAATTTTAGCTCTAACACTGATGATCCACCTACAAATGTGAACTGACGTTCAAAAATAAAACATTTGAAAACGGACCATTTTCCACATTTCTGAAGCATGACGTAATGGGGGGGTGTTATCTCTTTTGTCGAAAATCAGCCGTTTTTGCTCGAACATTAAATGCCTCCAAATGGTATTTATTTCACTTCCCGAGCCCCTGGAAGCATGAAAATCACTTTAAACATGCTAATTTTAGCTCTAACACTGATGATCCACCTACAAATGTGAACTGACGTTCAAAAATAAAACATTTGAAAACGGACCATTTTCCACATTTCTGAAGCATGACGTAATGGGGGGGTGTTATCTCTTTTGTCGAAAATCAGCCGTTTTTGCTCGAACATTAAATGCCTCCAAATGGTATCTATTTCACTTCCCGAGCCCCTGGAAGCATGAAAATCACTTTAAACATGCTAATTTTAGCTCTAACACTGATGATCCACCTACAAATGTGAACTGACGTTCAAAAATAAAACATTTGAAAACGGACCATTTTCCACATTTCTGAAGCATGACGTAATGGGGGGGTGTTATATCTTTTGTCGAAAATCTGCCGTTTTTGCTCGAACATTAAATGCCTCCAAATGGTATTTATTTCACTTCCAGAGCCCCTGGAAGCATGAAAATCACTTTAAACATGCTAATTTTAGCTCTAACACTGATGATCCACCTACAAATGTGAACTGACGTTCAAAAATAAAACATTTGAAAACGGACCATTTTCCACATTTCTGAAGCATGACGTAATGGGGGGGTGTTATCTCTTTTGTCGAAAATCAGCCGTTTTTGCTCGAACATTAAATGCCTCCAAATGGTATTTAATTAACTTCCCGAGCCCCTGGAAGCATGAAAATCACTTTAAACATGCTAATTTTAGCTCTAACACTGATGATCCACCTACAAATGTGAACTGACGTTCAAAAATTAAACATTTGAAAACGGACCATTTTCCACATTTCTGAAGCATGACGTAATGGGGGGGTGTTATCTCTTTTGTCGAAAATCAGCCGTTTTTGCTCGAACATTAAATGCCTCCAAATGGTATTTAATTAACTTCCCGGGGTGAAGAAACCCTTTTTGAGAACTCAGAGTGAGTAAATTGGCCATTTTCATGCACTTTTAACCATTCCATAAATCTAGTGTTTTGGGCCCCTGGAAGCATGAAAATCACTTTAAACATGCTAATTTTAGCTCTAACACTGATGATCCACCTACAAATGTGAACTGACGTTCAAAAATAAAACATTTGAAAATGGACCATTTTCCACATTTCTGAAGCATGACGTAATGGGGGGGGTGTTATCTCTTTTGTCGAAAATCAGCCGTTTTTGCTCGAACATTAAATGCCTCCAAATGGTATTTATTTCACTTCCCGAGCCCCTGGAAGCATGAAAATCACTTTAAACATGCTAATTTTAGCTCTAACACTGATGATCCACCTACAAATGTGAACTGACGTTCAAAAATAAAACATTTGAAAACGGACCATTTTCCACATTTCTGAAGCATGACGTAATGGGGGGGTGTTATCTCTTTTGTCGAAAATCAGCCGTTTTTGCTCGAACATTAAATGCCTCCAAATGGTATTTAATTAACTTCCCGGGGTGAAGAAACCCTTTTTGAGAACTCAGAGTGAGTAAATTGGCCATTTTCATGCACTTTTAACCATTCCATAAATCTTGTGTTTTGGGCCCCTGGAAGCATGAAAATCACTTTAAACATGCTAATTTTAGCTCTAACACTGATGATCCACCTACAAATGTGAACTGACGTTCAAAAATAAAACATTTGAAAACGGACCATTTTCCACATTTCGAAGCATGACGTAATGGGGGGGGTGTTATCTCTTTTGTCGAAAATCAGCCGTTTTTGCTCGAACATTAAATGCCTCCAAATGGTATTTAATTAACTTCCCGAGCCCCTGGAAGCATGAAAATCACTTTAAACATGCTAATTTTAGCTCTAACACTGATGATCCACCTACAAATGTGAACTGACGTTCAAAAATAAAACATTTGAAAACGGACCATTTTCCACATTTCTGAAGCATGACGTAATGGGGGGGTGTTATCTCTTTTGTCGAAAATCAGCCGTTTTTGCTCTAACATTAAATGCCTCCAAATGGTATTTAATTAACTTCCCGGGGTGAAGAAACCCTTTTTGAGAACTCAGAGTGAGTAAATTGGCCATTTTCATGCACTTTTAACCATTCCATAAATCTTGTGTTTTGGGCCCCTGGAAGCATGAAAATCACTTTAAACATGCTAATTTTAGCTCTAACACTGATGATCCACCTACAAATGTGAACTGACGTTCAAAAATAAAACATTTGAAAACGGACCATTTTCCACATTTCTGAAGCATGACGTAATGGGGGGGTGTTATCTCTTTTGTCGAAAATCAGCCGTTTTTTGCACGAACATTAAATGCCTCCAAATGGTATTTAATTAACTTCCCGGGGTGAAGAAACCCTTTTTGAGAACTCAGAGTGAGTAAATTGGCCATTTTCATGCACTTTTAACCATTCCATAAATCTTGTGTTTTGGGCCCCTGGAAGCATGAAAATCACTTTAAACATGCTAATTTTAGCTCTAACACTGATGATCCACCTACAAATGTGAACTGACGTTCAAAAATAAAACATTTGAAAACGGACCATTTTCCACATTTCTGAAGCATGACGTAATGGGGGGGTGTTATCTCTTTTGTCGAAAATCAGCCGTTTTTGCTCGAACATTAAATGCCTCCAAATGGTATTTATTTCACTTCCCGAGCCCCTGGAAGCATGAAAATCACTTTAAACATGCTAATTTTAGCTCTAACACTGATGATCCACCTACAAATGTGAACTGACGTTCAAAAATAAAACATTTGAAAACGGACCATTTTCCACATTTCTGAAGCATGACGTAATGGGGGGGTGTTATATCTTTTGTCGAAAATCTGCCGTTTTTGCTCGAACATTAAATGCCTCCAAATGGTGTTTATTTCACTTCCCGAGCCCCTGGAAGCATGAAAATCACTTTAAACATGCTAATTTTAGCTCTAACACTGATGATCCACCTACAAATGTGAACTGACGTTCAAAAATAAAACATTTGAAAACGGACCATTTTCCACATTTCTGAAGCATGACGTAATGGGGGGGTGTTATCTCTTTTGTCGAAAATCAGCCGTTTTTGCTCGAACATTAAATGCCTCCAAATGGTATTTATTTCACTTCCCGAGCCCCTGGAAGCATGAAAATCACTTTAAACATGCTAATTTTAGCTCTAACACTGATGATCCACCTACAAATGTGAACTGACGTTCAAAAATAAAACATTTGAAAACGGACCATTTTCCACATTTCTGAAGCATGACGTAATGGGGGGTGTTATCTCTTTTGTCAAAAATCAGCCGTTTTTGCTCTAACATTAAATGCCTCCAAATGCTATTTAATTAACTTCCAGGGGTGAAGAAACCCTTTTTGAGAACTCAGAGTGAGTAAATTGGCCATTTTCATGCACTTTTAACCATTCCATAAATCTTGTGTTTTGGGCCCCAAGAAGCATGGAAATCACTTTAAACATGCTAATTTTAGCTCTAACACTGATGATCCACCTACAAATGTGAACTGACGTTCAAAAATAAAACATTTGAAAATGGACCATTTTCCACATTTCTGAAGCATGACGTAACGGGGGGGTGTTATCTCTTTTGTCGAAAATCAGCAGTTTTTGCTCGAACATTAAATGCCTCCAAATGGTATTTAATTAACTTCCCGAGCCCCTGGAAGCATGAAAATCACTTTAAACATGCTAATTTTAGCTCTAACACTGATGATCCACCTACAAATGTGAACTGACGTTCAAAAATGAAACATTTGAAAACGGACCATTTTCCACATTTCTGAAGCATGACGTAATGGGGGGGTGTTATCTCTTTTGTCGAAAATCAGCCGTTTTTGCTCTAACATTAAATGCCTCCAAATGGTATTTAATTAACTTCCCGGGGTGAAGAAACCCTTTTTGAGAACTCAGAGTGAGTAAATTGGCCATTTTCATGCACTTTTAACCATTCCATAAATCTTGTGTTTTGGGCCCCAAGAAGCATGAAAATCACTTTAAACATGCTAATTTTAGCTCTAACACTGATGATCCACCTACAAATGTGAACTGACGTTCAAAAATAAAACATTTGAAAACTGACCATTTTCCACATTTCTGAAGCATGACGTAATGGGGGGGTGTTATCTCTTTTGTCGAAAATCAGCCGTTTTTGCTCTAACATTAAATGCCTCCAAATGGTATTTAATTAACTTCCCGGGGTGAAGAAACCCTTTTTGAGAACTCAGAGTGAGTAAATTGGCCATTTTCATGCACTTTTAACCGTTCCATATTTCTTGTGTTTTGGGCCCCAAGAAGCATGAAAATCACTTTAAACATGCTAATTTTAGCTCTAACACTGATGATCCACCTACAAATGTGAACTGACGTTCAAAAATAAAACATTTGAAAACGGACCATTTTCCACATTTCTGAAGCATGACGTAATGGGGGGGTGTTATCTCTTTTGTCGAAAATCAGCCGTTTTTGCTCTAACATTAAATGCCTCCAAATGGTATTTAATTAACTTCCCGGGGTGAAGAAACCCTTTTTGAGAACTCAGAGTGAGTAAATTGGCCATTTTCATGCACTTTTAACCATTCCATAAATCTTGTGTTTTGGGCCCCTGGAAGCATGAAAATCACTTTAAACATGCAAATTTTAGCTCTAACACTGATGATCCACCTACAAATGTGAACTGACGTTCAAAAATGAAACATTTGAAAACGGACCATTTTCCACATTTCTGAAGCATGACGTAATGGGGGGGTGTTATCTCTTTTGTCGAAAATCAGCCGTTTTTGCTCGAACATTAAATGCCTCCAAATGGTATTTAATTAACTTCCCGGGCCCCTGGAAGCATGAAAATCACTTTAAACATGCTAATTTTAGCTCTAACACTGATGATCCACCTACAAATGTGAACTGACGTTCAAAAATAAAACATTTGAAAACGGACCATTTTCCAAATTTCTGAAGCATGACGTAATGGGGGGGTGTTATCTCTTTTGTCGAAAATCAGCCGTTTTTGCTCGAACATTAAATGCCTCCAAATGGTATTTATTTCACTTCCCGAGCCCCTGGAAGCATGAAAATCACTTTAAACATGCTAATTTTAGCTCTAACACTGATGATCCACCTACAAATGTGAACTGACGTTCAAAAATAAAACATTTGAAAACGGACCATTTTCCACATTTCTGAAGCATGACGTAATGGGGGGGTGTTATCTCTTTTGTCGAAAATCAGCCGTTTTTGCTCGAACATTAAATGCCTCCAAATGGTATTTATTTCACTTCCCGAGCCCCTGGAAGCATGAAAATCACTTTAAACATGCTAATTTTAGCTCTAACACTGATGATCCACCTACAAATGTGAACAGACGTTCAAAAATAAAACATTTGAAAACGGACCATTTTCCACATTTCTGAAGCATGACGTAATGGGGGGGTGTTATCTCTTTTGTCGAAAATCAGCCGTTTTTGCTCAAACATTAAATGCCTCCAAATGGTATTTAATTAACTTCCCGGGGTGAAGAAACCCTTTTTGAGAACTCAGAGTGAGTAAATTGGCCATTTTCATGCACTTTTAACCATTCCATAAATCTTTTGTTTTGGGCCCCTGGAAGCATGAAAATCACTTTAAACATGCTAATTTTAGCTCTAACACTGATGATCCACCTACAAATGTGAACTGACGTTCAAAAATAAAACATTTGAAAACGGACCATTTTCCACATTTCTGAAGCATGACGTAATGGGGGGGTGTTATCTCTTTTGTCGAAAATCAGCCGTTTTTGCTCGAACATTAAATGCCTCCAAATGGTATTTATTTCACTTCCCGAGCCCCTGGAAGCATGAAAATCACTTTAAACATGCTAATTTTAGCTCTAACACTGATGATCCACCTACAAATGTGAACTGAGGTTCAAAAATAAAACATTTGAAAATGGACCATTTTCCACATTTCTGAAGCATGACGTAATGGGGGGGTGTTATCTCTTTTGTCGAAAATCAGCCGTTTTTGCTCGAACATTAAATGCCTCCAAATGGTATTTAATTAACTTCCCGAGCCCCTGGAAGCATGAAAATCACTTTAAACATGCTAATTTTAGCTCTAACACTGATGATCCACCTACAAATGTGAACTGACGTTCAAAAATAAAACATTTGAAAACGGACCATTTTCCACATTTCTGAAGCATGACGTAATGGGGGGGTGTTATCTCTTTTGTCGAAAATCAGCCGTTTTTGCTCTAACATTAAATGCCTCCAAATGGTATTTAATTAACTTCCCGGGGTGAAGAAACCCTTTTTGAGAACTCAGAGTGAGTAAATTGGCCATTTTCATGCACTTTTAACCATTCCATATTTCTTGTGTTTTGGGCCCCAAGAAGCATGAAAATCACTTTAAACATGCTAATTTTAGCTCTAACACTGATGATCCACCTACAAATGTGAACTGACGTTCAAAAATAAAACATTTGAAAACGGACCATTTTCCACATTTCTGAAGCATGACGTAATGGGGGGGTGTTATCTCTTTTGTCGAAAATCAGCCGTTTTTGCTCTAACATTAAATGCCTCCAAATGGTATTTAATTAACTTCCCGGGGTGAAGAAACCCTTTTTGAGAACTCAGAGTGAGTAAATTGGCCATTTTCATGCACTTTTAACCATTCCATAAATCTTGTGTTTTGGGCCCCTGGAAGCATGAAAATCACTTTAAACATGCTAATTTTAGCTCTAACACTGATGATCCACCTACAAATGTGAACTGACGTTCAAAAATAAAACATTTGAAAACGGACCATTTTCCACATTTCTGAAGCATGACGTAATGGGGGGGTGTTATCTCTTTTGTCGAAAATCAGCCGTTTTTGCTCGAACATTAAATGCCTCCAAATTGTATTTAATTAACTTCCCGGGCCCCTGGAAGCATGAAAATCACTTTAAACATGCTAATTTTAGCTCTAACACTGATGATCCACCTACAAATGTGAACTGACGTTCAAAAATAAAACATTTGAAAATGGACCATTTTCCAAATTTCTGAAGCATGACGTAATGGGGGGGTGTTATCTCTTTTGTCGAAAATCAGCCGTTTTTGCTCGAACATTAAATGCCTCCAAATGGTATTTATTTCACTTCCCGAGCCCCTGGAAGCATGAAAATCACTTTAAACATGCTAATTTTAGCTCTAACACTGATGATCCACCTACAAATGTGAACTGACGTTCAAAAATAAAACATTTGAAAACGGACCATTTTCCACATTTCTGAAGCATGACGTAATGGGGGGGTGTTATCTCTTTTGTCGAAAATCAGCCGTTTTTGCTCGAACATTAAATGCCTCCAAATGGTATTTAATTAACTTCCCGGCGTGAAGAAACCCTTTTTGAGAACTCAGAGTGAGTAAATTGGCCATTTTCATGCACTTTTAACCATTCCATAAATCTTTTGTTTTGGGCCCCTGGAAGCATGAAAATCACTTTAAACATGCTAGTTTTAGCTCTAACACTGATGATCCACCTACAAATGTGAACTGACGTTCAAAAATAAAACATTTGAAAACGGACCATTTTCCACATTTCTGAAGCATGACGTAATGGGGGGGTGTTATCTCTTTTGTCGAAAATCAGCCGTTTTTGCTCGAACATTAAATGCCTCCAAATGGTATTTATTTCACTTCCCGAGCCCCTGGAAGCATGAAAATCACTTTAAACATGCTAATTTTAGCTCTAACACTGATGATCCACCTACAAATGTGAACTGACGTTCAAAAATAAAACATTTGAAAACGGACCATTTTCCACATTTCTGAAGCATGACGTAATGGGGGGGTGTTATCTCTTTTGTCGAAAATCAGCCGTTTTTGCTCGAACATTAAATGCCTCCAAATGGTATTTAATTAACTTCCCGAGCCCCTGGAAGCATGAAAATCACTTTAAACATGCTAATTTTAGCTCTAACACTGATGATCCACCTACAAATGTGAACTGACGTTCAAAAATAAAACATTTGAAAACGGACCATTTTCCACATTTCTGAAGCATGACGTAATGGGGGGGTGTTATCTCTTTTGTCGAAAATCAGCCTTTTTTGCTCGAACATTAAATGCCTCCAAATGGTATTTAATTAACTTCCCGAGCCCCTGGAAGCATGAAAATCACTTTAAACATGCTAATTTTAGCTCTAACACTGATGATCCACCTACAAATGTGAACTGACGTTCAAAAATAAAACATTTGAAAACTGACCATTTTCCACATTTCTGAAGCATGACGTAATGGGGGGGTGTTATCTCTTTTGTCGAAAATCAGCCGTTTTTGCTCTAACATTAAATGCCTCCAAATGGTATTTAATTAACTTCCCGGGGTGAAGAAACCCTTTTTGAGAACTCAGAGTGAGTAAATTGGCCATTTTCATGCACTTTTAACCATTCCATATTTCTTGTGTTTTGGGCCCCAAGAAGCATGAAAATCACTTTAAACATGCTAATTTTAGCTCTAACACTGATGATCCACCTACAAATGTGAACTGACGTTCAAAAATAAAACATTTGAAAACGGACCATTTTCCACATTTCTGAAGCATGACGTAATGGGGGGGTGTTATCTCTTTTGTCGAAAATCAGCCGTTTTTGCTCTAACATTAAATGCCTCCAAATGGTATTTAATTAACTTCCCGGGGTGAAGAAACCCTTTTTGAGAACTCAGAGTGAGTAAATTGGCCATTTTCATGCACTTTTAACCATTCCATAAATCTTGTGTTTTGGGCCCCTGGAAGCATGAAAATCACTTTAAACATGCTAATTTTAGCTCTAACACTGATGATCCACCTACAAATGTGAACTGACGTTCAAAAATAAAACATTTGAAAACGGACCATTTTCCACATTTCTGAAGCATGACGTAATGGGGGGGTGTTATCTCTTTTGTCGAAAATCAGCCGTTTTTGCTCGAACATTAAATGCCTCCAAATGGTATTTAATTAACTTCCCGGGCCCCTGGAAGCATGAAAATCACTTTAAACATGCTAATTTTAGCTCTAACACTGATGATCCACCTACAAATGTGAACTGACGTTCAAAAATAAAACATTTGAAAACGGACCATTTTCCAAATTTCTGAAGCATGACGTAATGGGGGGGTGTTATCTCTTTTGTCGAAAATCAGCCGTTTTTGCTCGAACATTAAATGCCTCCAAATGGTATTTATTTCACTTCCCGAGCCCCTGGAAGCATGAAAATCACTTTAAACATGCTAATTTTAGCTCTAACACTGATGATCCACCTACAAATGTGAACTGACGTTCAAAAATAAAACATTTGAAAACGGACCATTTTCCACATTTCTGAAGCATGACGTAATGGGGGGGTGTTATCTCTTTTGTCGAAAATCAGCCGTTTTTGCTCGAACATTAAATGCCTCCAAATGGTATTTAATTAACTTCCCGGGGTGAAGAAACCCTTTTTGAGAACTCAGAGTGAGTAAATTGGCCATTTTCATGCACTTTTAACCATTCCATAAATCTTTTGTTTTGGGCCCCTGGAAGCATGAAAATCACTTTAAACATGCTAATTTTAGCTCTAACACTGATGATCCACCTACAAATGTGAACTGACGTTCAAAAATAAAACATTTGAAAACGGACCATTTTCCACATTTCTGAAGCATGACGTAATGGGGGGGTGTTATCTCTTTTGTCGAAAATCAGCCGTTTTTGCTCGAACATTAAATGCCTCCAAATGGTATTTATTTCACTTCCCGAGCCCCTGGAAGCATGAAAATCACTTTAAACATGCTAATTTTAGCTCTAACACTGATGATCCACCTACAAATGTGAACTGAGGTTCAAAAATAAAACATTTGAAAACGGACCATTTTCCACATTTCTGAAGCATGACGTAATGGGGGGGTGTTATCTCTTTTGTCGAAAATCAGCCGTTTTTGCTCGAACATTAAATGCCTCCAAATGGTATTTAATTAACTTCCCGAGCCCCTGGAAGCATGAAAATCACTTTAAACATGCTAATTTTAGCTCTAACACTGATGATCCACCTACAAATGTGAACTGACGTTCAAAAATAAAACATTTGAAAACGGACCATTTTCCACATTTCTGAAGCATGACGTAATGGGGGGGTGTTATCTCTTTTGTCGAAAATCAGCCGTTTTTGCTCTAACATTAAATGCCTCCAAATGGTATTTAATTAACTTCCCGGGGTGAAGAAACCCTTTTTGAGAACTCAGAGTGAGTAAATTGGCCATTTTCATGCACTTTTAACCATTCCATATTTCTTGTGTTTTGGGCCCCAAGAAGCATGAAAATCACTTTAAACATGCTAATTTTAGCTCTAACACTGATGATCCACCTACAAATGTGAACTGACGTTCAAAAATAAAACATTTGAAAACGGACCATTTTCCACATTTCTGAAGCATGACGTAATGGGGGGGTGTTATCTCTTTTGTCGAAAATCAGCCGTTTTTGCTCTAACATTAAATGCCTCCAAATGGTATTTAATTAACTTCCCGGGGTGAAGAAACCCTTTTTGAGAACTCAGAGTGAGTAAATTGGCCATTTTCATGCACTTTTAACCATTCCATAAATCTTGTGTTTTGGGCCCCTGGAAGCATGAAAATCACTTTAAACATGCTAATTTTAGCTCTAACACTGATGATCCACCTACAAATGTGAACTGACGTTCAAAAATAAAACATTTGAAAACGGACCATTTTCCACATTTCTGAAGCATGACGTAATGGGGGGGTGTTATCTCTTTTGTCGAAAATCAGCCGTTTTTGCTCGAACATTAAATGCCTCCAAATTGTATTTAATTAACTTCCCGGGCCCCTGGAAGCATGAAAATCACTTTAAACATGCTAATTTTAGCTCTAACACTGATGATCCACCAACAAATGTGAACTGACGTTCAAAAATAAAACATTTGAAAATGGACCATTTTGCAAATTTCTGAAGCATGACGTAATGGGGGGTGTTATCTCTTTTGTCGAAAATCAGCCGTTTTTGCTCGAACATTAAATGCCTCCAAATGGTATTTATTTCACTTCCCGAGCCCCTGGAAGCATGAAAATCACTTTAAACATGCTAATTTTAGCTCTAACACTGATGATCCACCTACAAATGTGAACTGACGTTCAAAAATAAAACATTTGAAAACGGACCATTTTCCACATTTCTGAAGCATGACGTAATGGGGGGGTGTTATCTCTTTTGTCGAAAATCAGCCGTTTTTGCTCGAACATTAAATGCCTCCAAATGGTATTTAATTAACTTCCCGGGGTGAAGAAACCCTTTTTGAGAACTCAGAGTGAGTAAATTGGCCATTTTCATGCACTTTTAACCATTCCATAAATCTTTTGTTTTGGGCCCCTGGAAGCATGAAAATCACTTTAAACATGCTAATTTTAGCTCTAACACTGATGATCCACCTACAAATGTGAACTGACGTTCAAAAATAAAACATTTGAAAACGGACCATTTTCCACATTTCTGAAGCATGACGTAATGGGGGGGTGTTATCTCTTTTGTCGAAAATCAGCCGTTTTTGCTCGAACATTAAATGCCTCCAAATGGTATTTAATTAACTTCCCGAGCCCCTGGAAGCATGAAAATCACTTTAAACATGCTAATTTTAGCTCTAACACTGATGATCCACCTACAAATGTGAACTGACGTTCAAAAATAAAACATTTGAAAACGGACCATTTTCCACATTTCTGAAGCATGACGTAATGGGGGGGTGTTATCTCTTTTGTCGAAAATCAGCCTTTTTTGCTCGAACATTAAAGGCCTCCAAATGGTATTTATTTCACTTCCCGAGCCCCTGGAAGCATGAAAATCACTTTAAATATGGTAATTTTAGCTCTAACACTGATGATCCACCTACAAATGTGAACTGACGTTCAAAAATAAAACATTTGAAAACGGACCATTTTCCACATTTCTGAAGCATGACGTAATGGGGGGGTGTTATCTCTTTTGTCGAAAATCAGCCGTTTTTGCTCGAACATTAAATGCCTCCAAATGGTATTTAATTAACTTCCCGAGCCCCTGGAAGCATGAAAATCACTTTAAACATGCTAATTTTAGCTCTAACACTGATGATCCACCTACAAATGTGAACTGACGTTCAAAAATAAAACATTTGAAAACGGACCATTTTCCACATTTCTGAAGCATGACGTAATGGGGGGGTGTTATCTCTTTTGTCGAAAATCAGCCGTTTTTGCTCGAACATTAAATGCCTCCAAATGGTATTTATTTCACTTCCCGAGCCCCTGGAAGCATGAAAATCACTTTAAACATGCTAATTTTAGCTCTAACACTGATGATCCACCTACAAATGTGAACTGACGTTCAAAAATAAAACATTTGAAAACGGACCATTTTCCACATTTCTGAAGCATGACGTAATGGGGGGGTGTTATCTCTTTTGTCGAAAATCAGCCGTTTTTGCTCGAACATTAAATGCCTCCAAATGCTATTTAATTAACTTCCCGGGGTGAAGAAACCCTTTTTGAGAACTCAGAGTGAGTAAATTGGCCATTTTCATGCACTTTTAACCATTCCATAAATCTTGTGTTTTGGGCCCCTGGAAGCATGAAAATCACTTTAAACATGCTAATTTTTGCTCTAACACTGATGTTCCACCTACAAATGTGAACTGACGTTCAAAAATAAAACATTTGAAAACGGACCATTTTCCACATTTCTGAAGCATGACGTAATGGGGGGGGTGTTATCTCTTTTGTCGAAAATCAGCCGTTTTTGCTCGAACATTAAATGCCTCCAAATGGTATTTATTTCACTTCCCGAGCCCCTGGAAGCATGAAAATCACTTTAAACATGCTAATTTTAGCTCTAACACTGATGATCCACCTACAAATGTGAACTGACGTTCAAAAATAAAACATTTGAAAACGGACCATTTTCCACATTTCTGAAGCATGACGTAATGGGGGGGTGTTATCTCTTTTGTCGAAAATCAGCCGTTTTTGCTCGAACATTAAATGCCTCCAAATGGTATTTATTTCACTTCCCGAGCCCCTGGAAGCATGAAAATCACTTTAAACATGCTAATTTTAGCTCTAACACTGATGATCCACCTACAAATGTGAACTGACGTTCAATAATAAAACATTTGAAAACGGACCATTTTCCACATTTCTGAAGCATGACGTAATGGGGGGGTGTTATCTCTTTTGTCGAAAATCAGCCGTTTTTGCTCGAACATTAAATGCCTCCAAATGGTATTTATTTCACTTCCCGAGCCCCTGGAAGCATGAAAATCACTTTAAACATGCTAATTTTAGCTCTAACACTGATGATCCACCTACAAATGTGAACTGACGTTCAAAAATAAAACATTTGAAAACGGACCATTTTCCACATTTCTGAAGCATGACGTAATGGGGGGGTGTTATCTCTTTTGTCGAAAATCAGCCGTTTTTGCTCGAACATTAAATGCCTCCAAATGGTATTTAATTAACTTCCCGGGGTGAAGAAACCCTTTTTGAGAACTCAGAGTGAGTAAATTGGCCATTTTCATGCACTTTTAACCATTCCATAAATCTTGTGTTTTGGGCCCCTGGAAGCATGAAAATCACTTTAAACATGCTAATTTTAGCTCTAACACTGATGTTCCACCTACAAATGTGAACTGACGTTCAAAAATAAAACATTTGAAAACAGACCATTTTCCACATTTCTGAAGCATGACGTAATGGGGGGGTGTTATCTTTTTTGTCGAAAATCAGCCGTTTTTGCTCGAACATTAAATGCCTCCAAATGGTATTTATTTCACTTCCCGAGCCCCTGGAAGCATGAAAATCACTTTAAACATGCTAATTTTAGCTCTAACACTGATGATCCACCTACAAATGTGAACTGACGTTCAAAAATAAAACATTTGAAAACGGACCATTTTCCACATTTCTGAAGCATGACGTAATGGGGGGGTGTTATCTCTTTTGTCGAAAATCAGCCATTTTTGCTCGAACATTAAATGCCTCCAAATGGTATTTAATTAACTTCCCGGGGTGAAGAAACCCTTTTTGAGAACTCAGAGTGAGTAAATTGGCCATTTTCATGCACTTTTAACCATTCCATAAATCTTGTGTTTTGGGCCCCTGGAAGCATGAAAATCACTTTAAACATGCTAATTTTAGCTCTAACACTGATGTTCCACCTACAAATGTGAACTGACGTTCAAAAATAAAACATTTGAAAACGGACCATTTTCCACATTTCTGAAGCATGACGTAATGGGGGGGTGTTATCTCTTTTGTCGAAAATCAGCCGTTTTTGCTCTAACATTAAATGCCTCCAAATGGTATTTAATTAACTTCCCGGGGTGAAGAAACCCTTTTTGAGAACTCAGAGTGAGTAAATTGGCCATTTTCATGCACTTTTAACCATTCCATAAATCTTGTGTTTTGGGCCCCTGGAAGCATGAAAATCACTTTAAACATGCTAATTTTAGCTCTAACACTGATGATCCACCTACAAATGTGAACTGACGTTCAAAAATAAAACATTTGAAAACGGACCATTTTCCACATTTCTGAAGCATGACGTAATGGGGGGGTGTTATCTCTTTTGTCGAAAATCAGCCGTTTTTGCTCGAACATTAAATGCCTCCAAATGGTATTTAATTAACTTCCCGGGCCCCTGGAAGCATGAAAATCACTTTAAACATGCTAATTTTAGCTCTAACACTGATGATCCACCTACAAATGTGAACTGACGTTCAAAAATAAAACATTTGAAAACGGACCATTTTCCACATTTCTGAAGCATGACGTAATGGGGGGGTGTTATCTCTTTTGTCGAAAATCAGCCGTTTTTGCTCGAACATTAAATGCCTCCAAATGGTATTTATTTCACTTCCCGAGCCCCTGGAAGCATGAAAATCACTTTAAACATGCTAATTTTAGCTCTAACACTGATGATCCACCTACAAATGTGAACTGACGTTCAAAAATAAAACATTTGAAAACGGACCATTTTCCAAATTTCTGAAGCATGACGTAATGGGGGGGTGTTATCTCTTTTGTCGAAAATCAGCCGTTTTTGCTCGAACATTAAATGCCTCCAAATGGTATTTATTTCACTTCCCGAGCCCCTGGAAGCATGAAAATCACTTTAAACATGCTAATTTTAGCTCTAACACTGATGATCCACCTACAAATGTGAACTGACGTTCAAAAAGTAAAACATATGAAAACGGACCATTTTCCACATTTCTGAAGCATGATGTAATGGGGGGGTGTTATCTCTTTTGTCGAAAATCAGCCGTTTTTGCTCGAACATTAAATGCGTCCAAATGGTATTTAATTAACTTCCCGGGGTGAAGAAACCCTTTTTGAGAACTCAGAGTGAGTAAATTGGCCATTTTCATGCACTTTTAACCATTCCATAAATCTTGTGTTTTGGGCCCCTGGAAGCATGAAAATCACTTTAAACATGCTAATTTTAGCTCTAACACTGATGATCCACCTACAAATGTGAACTGACATTCAAAAATAAAACATTTGAAAACGGACCATTTTCCACATTTCTGAAGCATGACGTAATGGGGGGGTGTTATCTCTTTTGTCGAAAATCAGCCGTTTTTGCTCGAACATTAAATGCCTCCAAATGGTATTTATTTCACTTCCCGAGCCCCTGGAAGCATGAAAATCACTTTAAACATGCTAATTTTAGCTCTAACACTGATGATCCACCTACAAATGTGAACTGACGTTCAAAAATAAAACATTTGAAAACGGACCATTTTCCACATTTCTGAAGCATGACGTAATGGGGGGGTGTTATCTCTTTTGTCGAAAATCAGCCGTTTTTGCTCGAACATTAAATGCCTCCAAATGGTATTTAATTAACTTCCCGGGGTGAAGAAACCCTTTTTGAGAACTCAGAGTGAGTAAATTGGCCATTTTCATGCACTTTTAACCATTCCATAAATCTTGTGTTTTGGGCCCCTGGAAGCATGAAAATCACTTTAAACATGCTAATTTTAGCTCTAACACTGATGTTCCACCTACAAATGTGAACTGACGTTCAAAAATAAAACATTTGAAAACGGACCATTTTCCACATTTCTGAAGCATGACGTAATGGGGGGGTGTTATCTCTTTTGTCGAAAATCAGCCGTTTTTGCTCGAACATTAAATGCCTCCAAATGGTATTTATTTCACTTCCCCAGCCCCTGGAAGCATGAAAATCACTTTAAACATGCTAATTTTAGCTCTAACACTGATGATCCACCTACAAATGTGAACTGACGTTCAAAAATAAAACATTTGAAAACGGACCATTTTCCACATTTCTGAAGCATGACGTAATGGGGGGGTGTTATCTCTTTTGTCGAAAATCAGCCGTTTTTGCTCAAACATTAAATGCCTCCAAATGGTATTTATTTCACTTCCCGAGCCCCTGGAAGCATGAAAATCACTTTAAACATGCTAATTTTCGCTCTAACACTGATGATCCACCTACAAATGTGAACTGACGTTCAAAAATAAAACATTTGAAAACGGACCATTTTCCACATTTCTGAAGCATGACGTAATGGGGGGGTGTTATCTCTTTTGTCGAAAATCAGCCGTTTTTGCTAGAACATTAAATGCCTCCAAATGGTATTTATTTCACTTCCCGAGCCCCTGGAAGCATGAAAATCACTTTAAACATGCTAATTTTAGCTCTAACACTGATGATCCACCTACAAATGTGAACTGACGTTCAAAAATAAAACATTTGAAAACGGACCATTTTCCACATTTCTGAAGCATGACGTAATGGGGGGGTGTTATCTCTTTTGTCGAAAATCAGCCATTTTTGCTCGAACATTAAATGCCTCCAAATGGTATTTATTTCACTTCCCGAGCCCCTGGAAGCATGAAAATCACTTTAAACATGCTAATTTTAGCTCTAACACTGATGATCCACCTACAAATGTGAACTGACGTTCAAAAATAAAACATTTGAAAACGGACCATTTTCCACATTTCTGAAGCATGACGTAATGGGGGGGTGTTATCTCTTTTGTCGAAAATCAGCCGTTTTTGCTCGAACATTAAATGCCTCCAAATGGTATTTATTTCACTTCCCGAGCCCCTGGAAGCATGAAAATCACTTTAAACATGCTAATTTTAGCTCTAACACTGATGATCCACCTACAAATGTGAACTGACGTTCAAAAATAAAACATTTGAAAACAGACCATTTTCCACATTTCTGAAGCATGACGTAATGGGGGGGTGTTATCTCTTTTGTCGAAAATCAGCCGTTTTTGCTCGAACATTAAATGCCTCCAAATGGTATTTAATTAACTTCCCGAGCCCCTGGAAGCATGAAAATCACTTTAAACATGCTAATTTTAGCTCTAACACTGATGATCCACCTACAAATGTGAACTGACGTTCAAAAATAAAACATTTGAAAACGGACCATTTTCCACATTTCTGAAGCATGACGTAATGGGGGGGTGTTATCTCTTTTGTCGAAAATCAGCCGTTTTTGCTCGAACATTAAATGCCTCCAAATGGTATTTAATTAACTTCCCGGGGTGAAGAAACCCTTTTTGAGAACTCAGAGTGAGTAAATTGGCCATTTTCATGCACTTTTAACCATTCCATAAATCTTGTGTTTTGGGCCCCTGGAAGCATGAAAATCACTTTAAACATGCTAATTTTAGCTCTAACACTGATGATCCACCTACAAATGTGAACTGATGTTCAAAAATAAAACATTTGAAAACAGACCATTTTCCACATTTCTGAAGCATGACGTAATAGGGGGGTGTTATCTCTTTTGTCGAAAATCAGCCGTTTTTGCTCGAACATTAAATGCCTCCAAATGGTATTTATTTGACTTCCCGAGCCCCTGGAAGCATGGAAATCACTTTAAACATGCTAATTTTAGCTCTAACACTGATGATCCACCTACAAATGTGAACTGACGTTCAAAAATAAAACATTTGAAAACGGACCATTTTCCACATTTCTGAAGCATGACGTAATGGGGGGGTGTTATCTCTTTTGTCGAAAATCAGCCGTTTTTGCTCGAACATTAAATGCCTCCAAATGGTATTTATTTCACTTCCCGAGCCCCTGGAAGCATGAAAATCACTTTAAACATGCTAATTTTAGCTCTAACACTGATGATCCACCTACAAATGTGAACTGACGTTCAAAAATAAAACATTTGAAAACGGACCATTTTCCACATTTCTGAAGCATGACGTAATGGGGGGGTGTTATCTCTTTTGTCGAAAATCAGCCGTTTTTGCTCGAACATTAAATGCGTCCAAATGGTATTTAATTAACTTCCCGGGGTGAAGAAACCCTTTTTGAGAACTCAGAGTGAGTAAATTGGCCATTTTCATGCACTTTTAACCATTCCATAAATCTTGTGTTTTGGGCCCCTGGAAGCATGAAAATCACTTTAAACATGCTAATTTTAGCTCTAACACTGATGATCCACCTACAAATGTGAACTGACGTTCAAAAATAAAACATTTGAAAACGGACCATTTTCCACATTTCTGAAGCATGACGTAAAGGGGGGGTGTTATCTCTTTTGTCGAAAATCAGCCGTTTTTGCTCGAACATTAAATGCCTCCAAATGGTATTTATTTCACTTCCCGAGCCCCTGGAAGCATGAAAATCACTTTAAACATGCTAATTTTAGCTCTAACACTGATGATCCACCTACAAATGTGAACTGACGTTCAAAAATAAAACATTTGAAAACGGACCATTTTCCACATTTCTGAAGCATGACGTAATGGGGGGGTGTTATCTCTTTTGTCGAAAATCAGCCGTTTTTGCTCGAACATTAAATGCCTCCAAATGGTATTTAATTAACTTCCCGAGCCCCTGGAAGCATGAAAATCACTTTAAACATGCTAATTTTAGCTCTAACACTGATGATCCACCTACAAATGTGAACTGACGTTCAAAAATAAAACGTTTGAAAACGGACCATTTTCCACATTTCTGAAGCATGACGTAATGGGGGGGTGTTATCTCTTTTGTTGAAAATCAGCCGTTTTTGCTCGAACATTAAATGCCTCCAAATGGTATTTATTTCACTTCCCGAGCCCCTGGAAGCATGAAAATCACTTTAAACATGCTAATTTTAGCTCTAACACTGATGATCCACCTACAAATGTGAACTGACGTTCAAAAATAAAACATTTGAAAACGGACCATTTTCCACATTTCTGAAGCATGACGTAATGGGGGGGTGTTATCTCTTTTGTCGAAAATCAGCCGTTTTTGCTCGAACATTAAATGCCTCCAAATGGTATTTAATTAACTTCCCGGGGTGAAGAAACCCTTTTTGAGAACTCAGAGTAAGTAAATTAGCCATTTTCATGCACTTTTAACCATTCCATAAATCTTGTGTTTTGGGCCCCTGGAAGCATGAAAATCACTTTAAACATGCTAATTTTAGCTCTAACACTGATGTTCCACCTACAAATGTGAACTGACGTTCAAAAATAAAACATTTGAAAACGGACCATTTTCCACATTTCTGAAGCATGACGTAATGGGGGGGGTGTTATCTCTTTTGTCGAAAATCAGCCGTTTTTGCTCGAACATTAAATGCCTCCAAATGGTATTTATTTCACTTCCCCAGCCCCTGGAAGCATGAAAATCACTTTAAACATGCTAATTTTAGCTCTAACACTGATGATCCACCTACAAATGTGAACTGACGTTCAAAAATAAAACATTTGAAAACGGACCATTTTCCAGATTTCTGAAGCATGACGTAATGGGGGGGTGTTATCTCTTTTGTCGAAAATCAGCCGTTTTTGCTCGAACATTAAATGCCTCCAAATGGTATTTATTTCACTTCCCGAGCCCCTGGAAGCATGAAAATCACTTTAAACATGCTAATTTTAGCTCTAACACTGATGATCCACCTACAAATGTGAACTGACGTTCAAAAATAAAACATTTGAAAACGGACCATTTTCCACATTTCTGAAGCATGACGTAATGGGGGGGTGTTATCTCTTTTGTCGAAAATCAGCCATTTTTGCTCGAACATTAAATGCCTCCAAATGGTATTTATTTCACTTCCCGAGCCCCTGGACGCATGAAAATCACTTTAAACATGCTAATTTTAGCTCTAACACTGATGTTCCACCTACAAATGTGAACTGACGTTCAAAAATAAAACATTTGAAAACTGACCATTTTCCACATTTCTGAAGCATGACGTAATGGGGGGGGTGTTATCTCTTTTGTCGAAAATCAGCCGTTTTTGCTCGAACATTAAATGCCTCCAAATGGTATTTATTTCACTTCCCGAGCCCCTGGAAGCATGAAAATCACTTTAAACATGCTAATTTTAGCTCTAACACTGATGATCCACCTACAAATGTGAACTGACGTTCAAAAATAAAACATTTGAAAACGGACCATTTTCCACATTTCTGAAGCATGACGTAATGGGGGGGTGTTATCTCTTTTGTCGAAAATCAGCCGTTTTTGCTCGAACATTAAATGCCTCCAAATGGTATTTAATTAACTTTCCGGGGTGAAGAAACCCTTTTTCAGAACTCAGAGTGAGTAAATTGGCCATTTTCATGCACTTTTAACCATTCCATAAATCTTGTGTTTTGGGCCCCTGGAAGCATGAAAATCACTTTAAACATGCTAATTTTAGCTCTAACACTGATGTTCCACCTACAAATGTGAACTGACGTTCAAAAATAAAACATTTGAAAACAGACCATTTTCCACATTTCTGAAGCATGACGTAATGGGGGGGTGTTATCTTTTTTGTCGAAAATCAGCCGTTTTTGCTCGAACATTAAATGCCTCCAAATGGTATTTATTTCACTTCCCGAGCCCCTGGAAGCATGAAAATCACTTTAAACATGCTAATTTTAGCTCTAACACTGATGATCCACCTACAAATGTGAACTGACGTTCAAAAATAAAACATTTGAAAACGGACCATTTTCCACATTTCTGAAGCATGACGAAATGGGGGGGTGTTATCTCTTTTGTCGAAAATCAGCCATTTTTGCTCGAACATTAAATGCCTCCAAATGGTATTTAATTAACTTCCGGGGGTGAAGAAACCCTTTTTGAGAACTCAGAGTGAGTAAATTGGCCATTTTCATGCACTTTTAACCATTCCATAAATCTTGTGTTTTGGGCCCCTGGAAGCATGAAAATCACTTTAAACATGCTAATTTTAGCTCTAACACTGATGTTCCACCTACAAATGTGAACTGACGTTCAAAAATAAAACATTTGAAAACGGACCATTTTCCACATTTCTGAAGCATGACGTAATGGGGGGGTGTTATCTCTTTTGTCGAAAATCAGCCGTTTTTGCTCTAACATTAAATGCCTCCAAATGGTATTTAATTAACTTCCCGGGGTGAAGAAACCCTTTTTGAGAACTCAGAGTGAGTAAATTGGCCATTTTCATGCACTTTTAACCATTCCATAAATCTTGTGTTTTGGGCCCCTGGAAGCATGAAAATCACTTTAAACATGCTAATTTTAGCTCTAACACTGATGATCCACCTACAAATGTGAACTGACGTTCAAAAATAAAACATTTGAAAACGGACCATTTTCCACATTTCTGAAGCATGACGTAATGGGGGGGTGTTATCTCTTTTGTCGAAAATCAGCCGTTTTTGCTCGAACATTAAATGCCTCCAAATGGTATTTAATTAACTTCCCGGGCCCCTGGAAGCATGAAAATCACTTTAAACATGCTAATTTTAGCTCTAACACTGATGATCCACCTACAAATGTGAACTGACGTTCAAAAATAAAACATTTGAAAACGGACCATTTTCCACATTTCTGAAGCATGACGTAATGGGGGGGTGTTATCTCTTTTGTCGAAAATCAGCCGTTTTTGCTCGAACATTAAATGCCTCCAAATGGTATTTATTTCACTTCCCGAGCCCCTGGAAGCATGAAAATCACTTTAAACATGCTAATTTTAGCTCTAACACTGATGATCCACCTACAAATGTGAACTGACGTTCAAAAATAAAACATTTGAAAACGGACCATTTTCCAAATTTCTGAAGCATGACGTAATGGGGGGGTGTTATCTCTTTTGTCGAAAATCAGCCGTTTTTGCTCGAACATTAAATGCCTCCAAATGGTATTTATTTCACTTCCCGAGCCCCTGGAAGCATGAAAATCACTTTAAACATGCTAATTTTAGCTCTAACACTGATGATCCACCTACAAATGTGAACTGACGTTCAAAAAGTAAAACATATGAAAACGGACCATTTTCCACATTTCTGAAGCATGATGTAATGGGGGGGTGTTATCTCTTTTGTCGAAAATCAGCCGTTTTTGCTCGAACATTAAATGCGTCCAAATGGTATTTAATTAACTTCCCGGGGTGAAGAAACCCTTTTTGAGAACCTAGAGTGAGTAAATTGGCCATTTTCATGCACTTTTAACCATTCCATAAATCTTGTGTTTTGGGCCCCTGGAAGCATGAAAATCACTTTAAACATGCTAATTTTAGCTCTAACACTGATGATCCACCTACAAATGTGAACTGACGTTCAAAAATAAAACATTTGAAAACGGACCATTTTCCACATTTCTGAAGCATGACGTAATGGGGGGGTGTTATCTCTTTTGTCGAAAATCAGCCGTTTTTGCTCGAACATTAAATGCCTCCAAATGGTATTTATTTCACTTCCCGAGCCCCTGGAAGCATGAAAATCACTTTAAACATGCTAATTTTAGCTCTAACACTGATGATCCACCTACAAATGTGAACTGACGTTCAAAAATAAAACATTTGAAAACGGACCATTTTCCACATTTCTGAAGCATGACGTAATGGGGGGGTGTTATCTCTTTTGTCGAAAATCAGCCGTTTTTGCTCGAACATTAAATGCCTCCAAATGGTATTTAATTAACTTCCCGGGGTGAAGAAACCCTTTTTGAGAACTCAGAGTGAGTAAATTGGCCATTTTCATGCACTTTTAACCATTCCATAAATCTTGTGTTTTGGGCCCCTGGAAGCATGAAAATCACTTTAAACATGCTAATTTTAGCTCTAACACTGATGTTCCACCTACAAATGTGAACTGACGTTCAAAAATAAAACATTTGAAAACGGACCATTTTCCACATTTCTGAAGCATGACGTAATGGGGGGGTGTTATCTCTTTTGTCGAAAATCAGCCGTTTTTGCTCGAACATTAAATGCCTCCAAATGGTATTTATTTCACTTCCCCAGCCCCTGGAAGCATGAAAATCACTTTAAACATGCTAATTTTAGCTCTAACACTGATGATCCACCTACAAATGTGAACTGACGTTCAAAAATAAAACATTTGAAAACGGACCATTTTCCACATTTCTGAAGCATGACGTAATGGGGGGGTGTTATCTCTTTTGTCGAAAATCAGCCGTTTTTGCTCAAACATTAAATGCCTCCAAATGGTATTTATTTCACTTCCCGAGCCCCTGGAAGCATGAAAATCACTTTAAACATGCTAATTTTCGCTCTAACACTGATGATCCACCTACAAATGTGAACTGACGTTCAAAAATAAAACATTTTAAAACGGACCATTTTCCACATTTCTGAAGCATGACGTAATGGGGGGGGTGTTATCTCTTTTGTCGAAAATCAGCCGTTTTTGCTAGAACATTAAATGCCTCCAAATGGTATTTATTTCACTTCCCGAGCCCCTGGAAGCATGAAAATCACTTTAAACATGCTAATTTTAGCTCTAACACTGATGATCCACCTACAAATGTGAACTAACGTTCAAAAATAAAACATTTGAAAACGGACCATTTTCCACATTTCTGAAGCATGACGTAATGGGGGGGTGTTATCTCTTTTGTCGAAAATCAGCCGTTTTTGCTCGAACATTAAATGCCTCCAAATGGTATTTATTTCACTTCCCGAGCCCCTGGAAGCATGAAAATCACTTTAAACATGCTAATTTTAGCTCTAACACTGATGATCCACCTACAAATGTGAACTGACGTTCAAAAATAAAACATTTGAAAACGGACCATTTTCCACATTTCTGAAGCATGACGTAATGGGGGGGTGTTATCTCTTTTGTCGAAAATCAGCCGTTTTTGCTCGAACATTAAATGCCTCCAAATGGTATTTATTTCACTTCCCGAGCCCCTGGAAGCATGAAAATCACTTTAAACATGCTAATTTTAGCTCTAACACTGATGATCCACCTACAAATGTGAACTGACGTTCAAAAATAAAACATTTGAAAACGGACCATTTTCCACATTTCTGAAGCATGACGTAATGGGGGGGTGTTATCTCTTTTGTCGAAAATCAGCCGTTTTTGCTCGAACATTAAATGCCTCCAAATGGTATTTAATTAACTTCCCGAGCCCCTGGAAGCATGAAAATCACTTTAAACATGCTAATTTTAGCTCTAACACTGATGATCCACCTACAAATGTGAACTGACGTTCAAAAATAAAACATTTGAAAACGGACCATTTTCCACATTTCTGAAGCATGACGTAATGGGGGGGTGTTATCTCTTTTGTCGAAAATCAGCCGTTTTTGCTCGAACATTAAATGCCTCCAAATGGTATTTAATTAACTTCCCGGGGTGAAGAAACCCTTTTTGAGAACTCAGAGTGAGTAAATTGGCCATTTTCATGCACTTTTAACCATTCCATAAATCTTGTGTTTTGGGCCCCTGGAAGCATGAAAATCACTTTAAACATGCTAATTTTAGCTCTAACACTGATGATCCACCTACAAATGTGAACTGATGTTCAAAAATAAAACATTTGAAAACAGACCATTTTCCACATTTCTGAAGCATGACGTAATAGGGGGGTGTTATCTCTTTTGTCGAAAATCAGCCGTTTTTGCTCGAACATTAAATGCCTCCAAATGGTATTTATTTGACTTCCCGAGCCCCTGGAAGCATGGAAATCACTTTAAACATGCTAATTTTAGCTCTAACACTGATGATCCACCTACAAATGTGAACTGATGTTCAAAAATAAAACATTTGAAAACGGACCATTTTCCACATTTCTGAAGCATGACGTAATGGGGGGGGGTTATCTCTTTTGTCGAAAATCAGCCGTTTTTGCTCGAACATTAAATGCCTCCAAATGGTATTTATTTCACTTCCCGAGCCCCTGGAAGCATGAAAATCACTTTAAACATGCTAATTTTAGCTCTAACACTGATGATCCACCTACAAATGTGAACTGACGTTCAAAAATAAAACATTTGAAAACGGACCATTTTCCACATTTCTGAAGCATGACGTAATGGGGGGGTGTTATCTCTTTTGTCGAAAATCAGCCGTTTTTGCTCGAACATTAAATGCGTCCAAATGGTATTTAATTAACTTCCCGGGGTGAAGAAACCCTTTTTGAGAACTCAGAGTGAGTAAATTGGCCATTTTCATGCACTTTTAACCATTCCATAAATCTTGTGTTTTGGGCCCCTGGAAGCATGAAAATCACTTTAAACATGCTAATTTTAGCTCTAACACTGATGATCCACCTACAAATGTGAACTGACGTTCAAAAATAAAACATTTGAAAACGGACCATTTTCCACATTTCTGAAGCATGACGTAATGGGGGGGTGTTATCTCTTTTGTCGAAAATCAGCCGTTTTTGCTCGAACATTAAATGCCTCCAAATGGTATTTATTTCACTTCCCGAGCCCCTGGAAGCATGAAAATCACTTTAAACATGCTAATTTTAGCTCTAACACTGATGATCCACCTACAAATGTGAACTGACGTTCAAAAATAAAACATTTGAAAACGGACCATTTTCCACATTTCTGAAGCATGACGTAATGGGGGGGTGTTATCTCTTTTGTCGAAAATCAGCCGTTTTTGCTCGAACATTAAATGCCTCCAAATGGTATTTATTTCACTTCCCGAGCCCCTGGAAGCATGAAAATCACTTTAAACATGCTAATTTTAGCTCTAACACTGATGATCCACCTACAAATGTGAACTGACGTTCAAAAATAAAACATTTGAAAACGGACCATTTTCCACATTTCTGAAGCATGACGTAATGGGGGGGTGTTATCTCTTTTGTCGAAAATCAGCCGTTTTTGCTCGAACATTAAATGCCTCCAAATGGTATTTAATTAACTTCCCGAGCCCCTGGAAGCATGAAAATCACTTTAAACATGCTAATTTTAGCTCTAACACTGATGATCCACCTACAAATGTGAACTGACGTTCAAAAATAAAACATTTGAAAACGGACCATTTTCCACATTTCTGAAGCATGACGTAATGGGGGGGTGTTATCTCTTTTGTCGAAAATCAGCCGTTTTTGCTCGAACATTAAATGCCTCCAAATGGTATTTAATTAACTTCCCGGGGTGAAGAAACCCTTTTTGAGAACTCAGAGTGAGTAAATTGGCCATTTTCATGCACTTTTATCCATTCCATAAATCTTGTGTTTTGGGCCCCTGGAAGCATGAAAATCACTTTAAACATGCTAATTTTAGCTCTAACACTGATGATCCACCTACAAATGTGAACTGATGTTCAAAAATAAAACATTTGAAAACAGACCATTTTCCACATTTCTGAAGCATGACGTAATAGGGGGGTGTTATCTCTTTTGTCGAAAATCAGCCGTTTTTGCTCGAACATTAAATGCCTCCAAATGGTATTTATTTGACTTCCCGAGCCCCTGGAAGCATGGAAATCACTTTAAACATGCTAATTTTAGCTCTAACACTGATGATCCACCTACAAATGTGAACTGACGTTCAAAAATAAAACATTTGAAAACGGACCATTTTCCACATTTCTGAAGCATGACGTAATGGGGGGGTGTTATCTCTTTTGTCGAAAATCAGCCGTTTTTGCTCGAACATTAAATGCCTCCAAATGGTATTTATTTCACTTCCCGAGCCCCTGGAAGCATGAAAATCACTTTAAACATGCTAATTTTAGCTCTAACACTGATGATCCACCTACAAATGTGAACTGACGTTCAAAAATAAAACATTTGAAAACGGACCATTTTCCACATTTCTGAAGCATGACGTAATGGGGGGGTGTTATCTCTTTTGTCGAAAATCAGCCGTTTTTGCTCGAACATTAAATGCGTCCAAATGGTATTTAATTAACTTCCCGGGGTGAAGAAACCCTTTTTGAGAACTCAGAGTGAGTAAATTGGCCATTTTCATGCACTTTTAACCATTCCATAAATCTTGTGTTTTGGGCCCCTGGAAGCATGAAAATCACTTTAAACATGCTAATTTTAGCTCTAACACTGATGATCCACCTACAAATGTGAACTGACGTTCAAAAATAAAACATTTGAAAACGGACCATTTTCCACATTTCTGAAGCATGACGTAATGGGGGGGTGTTATCTCTTTTGTCGAAAATCAGCCGTTTTTGCTCGAACATTAAATGCCTCCAAATGGTATTTATTTCACTTCCCGAGCCCCTGGAAGCATGAAAATCACTTTAAACATGCTAATTTTAGCTCTAACACTGATGATCCACCTGCAAATGTGAACTGACGTTCAAAAATAAAACATTTGAAAACGGACCATTTTCCACATTTCTGAAGCATGACGTAATGGGGGGGTGTTATCTCTTTTGTCGAAAATCAGCCGTTTTTGCTCGAACATTAAATGCCTCCAAATGGTATTTAATTAACTTCCCGAGCCCCTGGAAGCATGAAAATCACTTTAAACATGCTAATTTTAGCTCTAACACTGATGATCCACCTACAAATGTGAACTGACGTTCAAAAATAAAACGTTTGAAAACGGACCATTTTCCACATTTCTGAAGCATGACGTAATGGGGGGGTGTTATCTCTTTTGTCGAAAATCAGCCGTTTTTGCTCGAACATTAAATGCCTCCAAATGGTATTTATTTCACTTCCCGAGCCCCTGGAAGCATGAAAATCACTTTAAACATGCTAATTTTAGCTCTAACACTGATGATCCACCTACAAATGTGAACTGACGTTCAAAAATAAAACATTTGAAAACGGACCATTTTCCACATTTCTGAAGCATGACGTAATGGGGGGGTGTTATCTCTTTTGTCGAAAATCAGCCGTTTTTGCTCGAACATTAAATGCCTCCAAATGGTATTTAATTAACTTCCCGGGGTGAAGAAACCCTTTTTGAGAACTCAGAGTAAGTAAATTAGCCATTTTCATGCACTTTTAACCATTCCATAAATCTTGTGTTTTGGGCCCCTGGAAGCATGAAAATCACTTTAAACATGCTAATTTTAGCTCTAACACTGATGTTCCACCTACAAATGTGAACTCACGTTCAAAAATAAAACATTTGAAAACGGACCATTTTCCACATTTCTGAAGCATGACGTAATGGGGGGGTGTTATCTCTTTTGTCGAAAATCAGCCGTTTTTGCTCGAACATTAAATGCCTCCAAATGGTATTTATTTCACTTCCCCAGCCCCTGGAAGCATGAAAATCACTTTAAACATGCTAATTTTAGCTCTAACACTGATGATCCACCTACAAATGTGAACTGACGTTCAAAAATAAAACATTTGAAAACGGACCATTTTCCACATTTCTGAAGCATGATGTAATGGGGGGGTGTTATCTCTTTTGTCGAAAATCAGCCATTTTTGCTCGAACATTAAATGCCTCCAAATGGTATTTATTTCACTTCCCGAGCCCCTGGACGCATGAAAATCACTTTAAACATGCTAATTTTAGCTCTAACACTGATGTTCCACCTACAAATGTGAACTGACGTTCAAAAATAAAACATTTGAAAACTGACCATTTTCCACATTTCTGAAGCATGACGTAATGGGGGGGTGTTATATCTTTTGTCGAAAATCAGCCGTTTTTGCTCGAACATTAAATGCCTCCAAATGGTATTTATTTCACTTCCCGAGCCCCTGGAAGCATGAAAATCACTTTAAACATGCTAATTTTAGCTCTAACACTGATGATCCACCTACAAATGTGAACTGACGTTCAAAAATAAAACATTTGAAAACTGACCATTTTCCACATTTCTGAAGCATGACGTAATGGGGGGGTGTTATCTCTTTTGTCGAAAATCAGCCGTTTTTGCTCGAACATTAAATGCCTCCAAATGGTATTTATTTCACTTCCCGAGCCCCTGGAAGCATGAAAATCACTTTAAACATGCTAATTTTAGCTCTAACACTGATGATCCACCTACAAATGTGAACTGACGTTCAAAAATAAAACATTTGAAAACGGACCATTTTCCACATTTCTGAAGCATGACGTAATGGGGGGGTGTTATCTCTTTTGTCGAAAATCAGCCGTTTTTGCTCGAACATTAAATGCCTCCAAATGGTATTTAATTAACTTCCCGAGCCCCTGGAAGCATGAAAATCACTTTAAACATGCTAATTTTAGCTCTAACACTGATGATCCACCTACAAATGTGAACTGACGTTCAAAAATAAAACATTTGAAAACGGACCATTTTCCACATTTCTGAAGCATGACGTAATGGGGGGGTGTTATCTCTTTTGTCGAAAATCAGCCGTTTTTGCTCGAACATTAAATGCCTCCAAATGGTATTTAATTAACTTCCCGGGGTGAAGAAACCCTTTTTGAGAACTCAGAGTGAGTAAATTGGCCATTTTCATGCACTTTTAACCATTCCATAAATCTTGTGTTTTGGGCCCCTGGAAGCATGAAAATCACTTTAAACATGCTAATTTTAGCTCTAACACTGATGATCCACCTACAAATGTGAACTGATGTTCAAAAATAAAACATTTGAAAACAGACCATTTTCCACATTTCTGAAGCATGACGTAATAGGGGGGTGTTATCTCTTTTGTCGAAAATCAGCCGTTTTTGCTCGAACATTAAATGCCTCCAAATGGTATTTATTTGACTTCCCGAGCCCCTGGAAGCATGGAAATCACTTTAAACATGCTAATTTTAGCTCTAACACTGATGATCCACCTACAAATGTGAACTGACGTTCAAAAATAAAACATTTGAAAACGGACCATTTTCCACATTTCTGAAGCATGACGTAATGGGGGGGTGTTATCTCTTTTGTCGAAAATCAGCCGTTTTTGCTCGAACATTATATGCCTCCAAATGGTATTTATTTCACTTCCCGAGCCCCTGGAAGCATGAAAATCACTTTAAACATGCTAATTTTAGCTCTAACACTGATGATCCACCTACAAATGTGAACTGACGTTCAAAAATAAAACATTTGAAAACGGACCATTTTCCACATTTCTGAAGCATGACGTAATGGGGGGGTGTTATCTCTTTTGTCGAAAATCAGCCGTTTTTGCTCGAACATTAAATGCGTCCAAATGGTATTTAATTAACTTCCCGGGGTGAAGAAACCCTTTTTGAGAACTCAGAGTGAGTAAATTGGCAATTTTCATGCACTTTTAACCATTCCATAAATCTTGTGTTTTGGGCCCCTGGAAGCATGAAAATCACTTTAAACATGCTAATTTTAGCTCTAACACTGATGATCCACCTACAAATGTGAACTGACGTTCAAAAATAAAACATTTGAAAACGGACCATTTTCCACATTTCTGAAGCATGACGTAATGGGGGGGTGTTATCTCTTTTGTCGAAAATCAGCCGTTTTTGCTCGAACATTAAATGCCTCCAAATGGTATTTATTTCACTTCCCGAGCCCCTGGAAGCATGAAAATCACTTTAAACATGCTAATTTTAGCTCTAACACTGATGATCCACCTACAAATGTGAACTGACGTTCAAAAATAAAACATTTGAAAACGGACCATTTTCCACATTTCTGAAGCATGACGTAATGGGGGGGTGTTATCTCTTTTGTCGAAAATCAGCCGTTTTTGCTCGAACATTAAATGCCTCCAAATGGTATTTAATTAACTTCCCGAGCCCCTGGAAGCATGAAAATCACTTTAAACATGCTAATTTTAGCTCTAACACTGATGATCCACCTACAAATGTGAACTGACGTTCAAAAATAAAACGTTTGAAAACGGACCATTTTCCACATTTCTGAAGCATGACGTAATGGGGGGGTGTTATCTCTTTTGTCAAAAATCAGCCGTTTTTGCTCGAACATTAAATGCCTCCAAATGGTATTTATTTCACTTCCCGAGCCCCTGGAAGCATGAAAATCACTTTAAACATGCTAATTTTAGCTCTAACACTGATGATCCACCTACAAATGTGAACTGACGTTCAAAAATAAAACATTTGAAAACGGACCATTTTCCACATTTCTGAAGCATGACGTAATGGGGGGGTGTTATCTCTTTTGTCGAAAATCAGCCGTTTTTGCTCGAACATTAAATGCCTCCAAATGGTATTTAATTAACTTCCCGGGGTGAAGAAACCCTTTTTGAGAACTCAGAGTAAGTAAATTAGCCATTTTCATGCACTTTTAACCATTCCATAAATCTTGTGTTTTGGGCCCCTGGAAGCATGAAAATCACTTTAAACATGCTAATTTTAGCTCTAACACTGATGTTCCACCTACAAATGTGAACTGACGTTCAAAAATAAAACATTTGAAAACGGACCATTTTCCACATTTCTGAAGCATGACGTAATGGGGGGGTGTTATCTCTTTTGTCGAAAATCAGCCGTTTTTGCTCGAACATTAAATGCCTCCAAATGGTATTTATTTCACTTCCCCAGCCCCTGGAAGCATGAAAATCACTTTAAACATGCTAATTTTAGCTCTAACACTGATGATCCACCTACAAATGTGAACTGACGTTCAAAAATAAAACATTTGAAAACGGACCATTTTCCAGATTTCTGAAGCATGACGTAATGGGGGGGTGTTATCTCTTTTGTCGAAAATCAGCCGTTTTTGCTCGAACATTAAATGCCTCCAAATGGTATTTATTTCACTTCCCGAGCCCCTGGAAGCATGAAAATCACTTTAAACATGCTAATTTTAGCTCTAACACTGATGATCCACCTACAAATGTGAACTGACGTTCAAAAATAAAACATTTGAAAACGGACCATTTTCCACATTTCTGAAGCATGACGTAATGGGGGGGTGTTATCTCTTTTGTCGAAAATCAGCCATTTTTGCTCGAACATTAAATGCCTCCAAATGGTATTTATTTCACTTCCCGAGCCCCTGGACGCATGAAAATCACTTTAAACATGCTAATTTTAGCTCTAACACTGATGTTCCACCTACAAATGTGAACTGACGTTCAAAAATAAAACATTTGAAAACTGACCATTTTCCACATTTCTGAAGCATGACGTAATGGGGGGGTGTTATCTCTTTTGTCGAAAATCAGCCGTTTTTGCTCGAACATTAAATGCCTCCAAATGGTATTTATTTCACTTCCCGAGCCCCTGGAAGCATGAAAATCACTTTAAACATGCTAATTTTAGCTCTAACACTGATGATCCACCTACAAATGTGAACTGACGTTCAAAAATAAAACATTTGAAAACGGACCATTTTCCACATTTCTGAAGCATGACGTAATGGGGGGGTGTTATCTCTTTTGTCGAAAATCAGCCGTTTTTGCTCGAACATTAAATGCCTCCAAATGGTATTTATTTCACTTCCCGAGCCCCTGGAAGCATGAAAATCACTTTAAACATGCTAATTTTAGCTCTAACACTGATGATCCACCTACAAATGTGAACTGACGTTCAAAAATAAAACATTTGAAAACGGACCATTTTCCACATTTCTGAAGCATGACGTAATGGGGGGGGTGTTATCTCTTTTGTCGAAAATCAGCCGTTTTTGCTCGAACATTAAATGCCTCCAAATGGTATTTAATTAACTTCCCGGGGTGAAGAAACCCTTTTTGAGAACTCAGAGTAAGTAAATTAGCCATTTTCATGCACTTTTAACCATTCCATAAATCTTGTGTTTTGGGCCCCTGGAAGCATGAAAATCACTTTAAACATGCTAATTTTAGCTCTAACACTGATGTTCCACCTACAAATGTGAACTCACGTTCAAAAATAAAACATTTGAAAACGGACCATTTTCCACATTTCTGAAGCATGACGTAATGGGGGGGTGTTATCTCTTTTGTCGAAAATCAGCCGTTTTTGCTCGAACATTAAATGCCTCCAAATGGTATTTATTTCACTTCCCCAGCCCCTGGAAGCATGAAAATCACTTTAAACATGCTAATTTTAGCTCTAACACTGATGATCCACCTACAAATGTGAACTGACGTTCAAAAATAAAACATTTGAAAACGGACCATTTTCCACATTTCTGAAGCATGATGTAATGGGGGGGTGTTATCTCTTTTGTCGAAAATCAGCCATTTTTGCTCGAACATTAAATGCCTCCAAATGGTATTTATTTCACTTCCCGAGCCCCTGGACGCATGAAAATCACTTTAAACATGCTAATTTTAGCTCTAACACTGATGTTCCACCTACAAATGTGAACTGACGTTCAAAAATAAAACATTTGAAAACTGACCATTTTCCACATTTCTGAAGCATGACGTAATGGGGGGGTGTTATATCTTTTGTCGAAAATCAGCCGTTTTTGCTCGAACATTAAATGCCTCCAAATGGTATTTATTTCACTTCCCGAGCCCCTGGAAGCATGAAAATCACTTTAAACATGCTAATTTTAGCTCTAACACTGATGATCCACCTACAAATGTGAACTGACGTTCAAAAATAAAACATTTGAAAACTGACCATTTTCCACATTTCTGAAGCATGACGTAATGGGGGGGTGTTATCTCTTTTGTCGAAAATCAGCCGTTTTTGCTCGAACATTAAATGCCTCCAAATGGTATTTATTTCACTTCCCGAGCCCCTGGAAGCATGAAAATCACTTTAAACATGCTAATTTTAGCTCTAACACTGATGATCCACCTACAAATGTGAACTGACGTTCAAAAATAAAACATTTGAAAACGGACCATTTTCCACATTTCTGAAGCATGACGTAATGGGGGGGTGTTATCTCTTTTGTCGAAAATCAGCCGTTTTTGCTCGAACATTAAATGCCTCCAAATGGTATTTAATTAACTTCCCGAGCCCCTGGAAGCATGAAAATCACTTTAAACATGCTAATTTTAGCTCTAACACTGATGATCCACCTACAAATGTGAACTGACGTTCAAAAATAAAACATTTGAAAACGGACCATTTTCCACATTTCTGAAGCATGACGTAATGGGGGGGTGTTATCTCTTTTGTCGAAAATCAGCCGTTTTTGCTCGAACATTAAATGCCTCCAAATGGTATTTAATTAACTTCCCGGGGTGAAGAAACCCTTTTTGAGAACTCAGAGTGAGTAAATTGGCCATTTTCATGCACTTTTAACCATTCCATAAATCTTGTGTTTTGGGCCCCTGGAAGCATGAAAATCACTTTAAACATGCTAATTTTAGCTCTAACACTGATGATCCACCTACAAATGTGAACTGATGTTCAAAAATAAAACATTTGAAAACAGACCATTTTCCACATTTCTGAAGCATGACGTAATAGGGGGGTGTTATCTCTTTTGTCGAAAATCAGCCGTTTTTGCTCGAACATTAAATGCCTCCAAATGGTATTTATTTGACTTCCCGAGCCCCTGGAAGCATGGAAATCACTTTAAACATGCTAATTTTAGCTCTAACACTGATGATCCACCTACAAATGTGAACTGACGTTCAAAAATAAAACATTTGAAAACGGACCATTTTCCACATTTCTGAAGCATGACGTAATGGGGGGGTGTTATCTCTTTTGTCGAAAATCAGCCGTTTTTGCTCGAACATTATATGCCTCCAAATGGTATTTATTTCACTTCCCGAGCCCCTGGAAGCATGAAAATCACTTTAAACATGCTAATTTTAGCTCTAACACTGATGATCCACCTACAAATGTGAACTGACGTTCAAAAATAAAACATTTGAAAACGGACCATTTTCCACATTTCTGAAGCATGACGTAATGGGGGGGTGTTATCTCTTTTGTCGAAAATCAGCCGTTTTTGCTCGAACATTAAATGCGTCCAAATGGTATTTAATTAACTTCCCGGGGTGAAGAAACCCTTTTTGAGAACTCAGAGTGAGTAAATTGGCAATTTTCATGCACTTTTAACCATTCCATAAATCTTGTGTTTTGGGCCCCTGGAAGCATGAAAATCACTTTAAACATGCTAATTTTAGCTCTAACACTGATGATCCACCTACAAATGTGAACTGACGTTCAAAAATAAAACATTTGAAAACGGACCATTTTCCACATTTCTGAAGCATGACGTAATGGGGGGGTGTTATCTCTTTTGTCGAAAATCAGCCGTTTTTGCTCGAACATTAAATGCCTCCAAATGGTATTTATTTCACTTCCCGAGCCCCTGGAAGCATGAAAATCACTTTAAACATGCTAATTTTAGCTCTAACACTGATGATCCACCTACAAATGTGAACTGACGTTCAAAAATAAAACATTTGAAAACGGACCATTTTCCACATTTCTGAAGCATGACGTAATGGGGGGGTGTTATCTCTTTTGTCGAAAATCAGCCGTTTTTGCTCGAACATTAAATGCCTCCAAATGGTATTTAATTAACTTCCCGAGCCCCTGGAAGCATGAAAATCACTTTAAACATGCTAATTTTAGCTCTAACACTGATGATCCACCTACAAATGTGAACTGACGTTCAAAAATAAAACGTTTGAAAACGGACCATTTTCCACATTTCTGAAGCATGACGTAATGGGGGGGTGTTATCTCTTTTGTCAAAAATCAGCCGTTTTTGCTCGAACATTAAATGCCTCCAAATGGTATTTATTTCACTTCCCGAGCCCCTGGAAGCATGAAAATCACTTTAAACATGCTAATTTTAGCTCTAACACTGATGATCCACCTACAAATGTGAACTGACGTTCAAAAATAAAACATTTGAAAACGGACCATTTTCCACATTTCTGAAGCATGACGTAATGGGGGGGTGTTATCTCTTTTGTCGAAAATCAGCCGTTTTTGCTCGAACATTAAATGCCTCCAAATGGTATTTAATTAACTTCCCGGGGTGAAGAAACCCTTTTTGAGAACTCAGAGTAAGTAAATTAGCCATTTTCATGCACTTTTAACCATTCCATAAATCTTGTGTTTTGGGCCCCTGGAAGCATGAAAATCACTTTAAACATGCTAATTTTAGCTCTAACACTGATGTTCCACCTACAAATGTGAACTGACGTTCAAAAATAAAACATTTGAAAACGGACCATTTTCCACATTTCTGAAGCATGACGTAATGGGGGGGTGTTATCTCTTTTGTCGAAAATCAGCCGTTTTTGCTCGAACATTAAATGCCTCCAAATGGTATTTATTTCACTTCCCCAGCCCCTGGAAGCATGAAAATCACTTTAAACATGCTAATTTTAGCTCTAACACTGATGATCCACCTACAAATGTGAACTGACGTTCAAAAATAAAACATTTGAAAACGGACCATTTTCCAGATTTCTGAAGCATGACGTAATGGGGGGGTGTTATCTCTTTTGTCGAAAATCAGCCGTTTTTGCTCGAACATTAAATGCCTCCAAATGGTATTTATTTCACTTCCCGAGCCCCTGGAAGCATGAAAATCACTTTAAACATGCTAATTTTAGCTCTAACACTGATGATCCACCTACAAATGTGAACTGACGTTCAAAAATAAAACATTTGAAAACGGACCATTTTCCACATTTCTGAAGCATGACGTAATGGGGGGGTGTTATCTCTTTTGTCGAAAATCAGCCATTTTTGCTCGAACATTAAATGCCTCCAAATGGTATTTATTTCACTTCCCGAGCCCCTGGACGCATGAAAATCACTTTAAACATGCTAATTTTAGCTCTAACACTGATGTTCCACCTACAAATGTGAACTGACGTTCAAAAATAAAACATTTGAAAACTGACCATTTTCCACATTTCTGAAGCATGACGTAATGGGGGGGTGTTATCTCTTTTGTCGAAAATCAGCCGTTTTTGCTCGAACATTAAATGCCTCCAAATGGTATTTATTTCACTTCCCGAGCCCCTGGAAGCATGAAAATCACTTTAAACATGCTAATTTTAGCTCTAACACTGATGATCCACCTACAAATGTGAACTGACGTTCAAAAATAAAACATTTGAAAACGGACCATTTTCCACATTTCTGAAGCATGACGTAATGGGGGGGTGTTATCTCTTTTGTCGAAAATCAGCCGTTTTTGCTCGAACATTAAATGCCTCCAAATGGTATTTATTTCACTTCCCGAGCCCCTGGAAGCATGAAAATCACTTTAAACATGCTAATTTTAGCTCTAACACTGATGATCCACCTACAAATGTGAACTGACGTTCAAAAATAAAACATTTGAAAACGGACCATTTTCCACATTTCTGAAGCATGACGTAATGGGGGGGGTGTTATCTCTTTTGTCGAAAATCAGCCGTTTTTGCTCGAACATTAAATGCCTCCAAATGGTATTTAATTAACTTCCCGAGCCCCTGGAAGCATGAAAATCACTTTAAACATGCTAATTTTAGCTCTAACACTGATGATCCACCTACAAATGTGAACTGACGTTCAAAAATAAAACATTTGAAAACGGACCATTTTCCACATTTCTGAAGCATGACGTAATGGGGGGGTGTTATCTCTTTTGTCGAAAATCAGCCGTTTTTGCTCGAACATTAAATGCCTCCAAATGGTATTTAATTAACTTCCCGGGGTGAAGAAACCCTTTTTGAGAACTCAGAGTGAGTAAATTGGCCATTTTCATGCACTTTTAACCATTCCATAAATCTTGTGTTTTGGGCCCCTGGAAGCATGAAAATCACTTTAAACATGCTAATTTTAGCTCTAACACTGATGATCCACCTACAAATGTGAACTGATGTTCAAAAATAAAACATTTGAAAACAGACCATTTTCCACATTTCTGAAGCATGACGTAATGGGGGGGTGTTATCTCTTTTGTCGAAAATCAGCCGTTTTTGCTCGAACATTAAATGCCTCCAAATGGTATTTATTTCACTTCCCGAGCCCCTGGAAGCATGAAAATCACTTTAAACATGCTAATTTTAGCTCTAACACTGATGATCCACCTACAAATGTGAACTGACGTTCAAAAATAAAACATTTGAAAACGGACCATTTTCCACATTTCTGAAGCATGACGTAATGGGGGGGTGTTATCTCTTTTGTCGAAAATCAGCCGTTTTTGCTCGAACATTAAATGCCTCCAAATGGTATTTATTTCACTTCCCGAGCCCCTGGAAGCATGAAAATCACTTTAAACATGCTAATTTTAGCTCTAACACTGATGATCCACCTACAAATGTGAACTGACGTTCAAAAATAAAACATTTGAAAACGGACCATTTTCCAAATTTCTGAAGCATGACGTAATGGGGGGGTGTTATCTCTTTTGTCGAAAATCAGCCGTTTTTGCTCGAACATTAAATGCCTCTAAATGGTATTTATTTCACTTCCCGAGCCCCTGGAAGCATGAAAATCACTTTAAACATGCTAATTTTAGCTCTAACACTGATGATCCACCTACAAATGTGAACTGACGTTCAAAAATAAAACATTTGAAAACGGACCATTTTCCACATTTCTGAAGCATGACGTAATGGGGGGGTGTTATCTCTTTTGTCGAAAATCAGCCGTTTTTGCTCGAACATTAAATGCCTCCAAATGGTATTTAATTAACTTCCCGGGGTGAAGAAACCCTTTTTGAGAACTCAGAGTGAGTAAATTGGCCATTTTCATGCACTTTTAACCATTCCATAAATCTTGTGTTTTGGGCCCCTGGAAGCATGAAAATCACTTTAAACATGCTAATTTTAGCTCTAACACTGATGATCCACCTACAAATGTGAACTGATGTTCAAAAATAAAACATTTGAAAACAGACCATTTTCCACATTTCTGAAGCATGACGTAATGGGGGGGTGTTATCTCTTTTGTCGAAAATCAGCCGTTTTTGCTCGAACATTAAATGCCTCCAAATGGTATTTATTTCACTTCCCGAGCCCCTGGAAGCATGAAAATCACTTTAAACATGCTAATTTTAGCTCTAACACTGATGATCCACCTACAAATGTGAACTGACGTTCAAAAATAAAACATTTGAAAACGGACTATTTTCCACATTTCTGAAGCATGACGTAATGGGGGGGTGTTATCTCTTTTGTCGAAAATCAGCCGTTTTTGCTCGAACATTAAATGCCTCCAAATGGTATTTATTTCACTTCCCGAGCCCCTGGAAGCATGAAAATCACTTTAAACATGCTAATTTTAGCTCTAACACTGATGATCCACCTACAAATGTGAACTGACGTTCAAAAATAAAACATTTGAAAACGGACCATTTTCCAAATTTCTGAAGCATGACGTAATGGGGGGGTGTTATCTCTTTTGTCGAAAATCAGCCGTTTTTGCTCGAACATTAAATGCCTCCAAATGGTATTTATTTCACTTCCCGAGCCCCTGGGAGCATGAAAATCACTTTAAACATGCTAATTTTAGCTCTAACACTGATGATCCACCTACAAATGTGAACTGACGTTCAAAAATAAAACATTTGAAAACGGACCATTTTCCACATTTCTGAAGCATGACGTAATGGGGGGGTGTTATCTCTTTTGTCGAAAATCAGCCGTTTTTGCTCGAACATTAAATGCCTCCAAATGGTATTTAATTAACTTCCCGGGGTGAAGAAACCCTTTTTGTGAACTCAGAGTGAGTAAATTAGCCATTTTCATGCACTTTTAACCATTCCAAAAATCTTGTGTTTTGGGCCCCTGGAAGCATGAAAATCACTTTAAACATGCTAATTTTAGCTCTAACACTGATGTTCCACCTACAAATGTGAACTGACGTTCAAAAATAAAACATTTGAAAACGGACCATTTTCCACATTTCTGAAGCATGACGTAATGGGGGGGTGTTATCTCTTTTGTCGAAAATCAGCCGTTTTTGCTCGAACATTAAATGCCTCCAAATGGTATTTATTTCACTTCCCCAGCCCCTGGAAGCATGAAAATCACTTTAAACATGCTAATTTTAGCTCTAACACTGATGATCCACCTACAAATGTGAACTGACGTTCAAAAATAAAACATTTGAAAACGGACCATTTTCCACATTTCTGAAGCATGACGTAATGGGGGGGTGTTATCTCTTTTGTCGAAAATCAGCCGTTTTTGCTCGAACATTAAATGCCTCCAAATTGTATTTATTTCACTTCCCGAGCCCCTGGAAGCATGAAAATCACTTTAAACATGCTAATTTTAGCTCTAACACTGATGATCCACCTACAAATGTGAACTGACGTTCAAAAATAAAACATTTGAAAACGGACCATTTTCCACATTTCTGAAGCATGACGTAATGGGGGGGTGTTATCTCTTTTGTCGAAAATCAGCCGTTTTTGCTCGAACATTAAATGCCTCCAAATGGTATTTATTTCACTTCCCGAGCCCCTGGAAGCATGAAAATCACTTTAAACATGCTAATTTTAGCTCTAACACTGATGTTCCACCTACAAATGTGAACTGACGTTCAAAAATAAAACATTTGAAAACGGACCATTTTCCACATTTCTGAAGCATGACGTAATGGGGGGGTGTTATCTCTTTTGTCGAAAATCAGCCGTTTTTGCTCGAACATTAAATGCCTCCAAATGGTATTTATTTCACTTCCCGAGCCCCTGGAAGCATGAAAATCACTTTAAACATGCTAATTTTAGCTCTAACACTGATGATCCACCTACAAATGTGAACTGACGTTCAAAAATAAAACATTTGAAAACGGACCATTTTCCACATTTCTGAAGCATGACGTAATGGGGGGGTGTTATCTCTTTTGTCGAAAAATCAGCCGTTTTTGCTCGAACATTAAATGCCTCCAAATGGTATTTATTTCACTTCCCGAGCCCCTGGAAGCATGAAAATCACTTTAAACATGCTAATTTTAGCTCTAACACTGATGATCCACCTACAAATGTGAACTGACGTTCAAAAATAAAACATTTGAAAACGGACCATTTTCCACATTTCTGAAGCATGACGTAATGGGGGGGGTGTTATCTCTTTTGTCGAAAATCAGCCGTTTTTGCTCGAACATTAAATGCCTCCAAATGGTATTTAATTAACTTCCCGAGCCCCTGGAAGCATGAAAATCACTTTAAACATGCTAATTTTAGCTCTAACACTGATGATCCACCTACAAATGTGAACTGACGTTCAAAAATAAAACATTTGAAAACGGACCATTTTCCACATTTCTGAAGCATGACGTAATGGGGGGGTGTTATCTCTTTTGTCGAAAATCAGCCGTTTTTGCTCGAACATTAAATGCCTCCAAATGGTATTTATTTCACTTCCCGAGCCCCTGGAAGCATGAAAATCACTTTAAACATGCTAATTTTAGCTCTAACACTGATGATCCACCTACAAATGTGAACTGACGTTCAAAAATAAAACATTTGAAAACGGACCATTTTCCACATTTCTGAAGCATGACGTAATGGGGGGGTGTTATCTCTTTTGTCGAAAATCAGCCGTTTTGCTCGAACATTAAATGCGTCCAAATGGTATTTAATTAACTTCCCGGGGTGAAGAAACCCTTTTTGAGAACTCAGAGTGAGTAAATTGGCCATTTTCATGCACTTTTAACCATTCCATAAATCTTGTGTTTTGGGCCCCTGGAAGCATGAAAATCACTTTAAACATGCTAATTTTAGCTCTAACACTGATGATCCACCTACAAATGTGAACTGATGTTCAAAAATAAAACATTTGAAAACGGACCATTTTCCACATTTCTGAAGCATGACGTAATGGGGGGGTGTTATCTCTTTTGTCGAAAATCAGCCGTTTTTGCTCGAACATTAAATGCCTCCAAATGGTATTTATTTCACTTCCCGAGCCCCTGGAAGCATGAAAATCACTTTAAACATGCTAATTTTAGCTCTAACACTGATGATCCACCTACAAATGTGAACTGACGTTCAAAAATAAAACATTTGAAAACGGACCATTTTCCACATTTCTGAAGCATGACGTAATGGGGGGGTGTTATCTCTTTTGTCGAAAATCAGCCGTTTTTGCTCGAACATTAAATGCCTCCAAATGGTATTTAATTAACTTCCCGAGCCCCTGGAAGCATGAAAATCACTTTAAACATGCTAATTTTAGCTCTAACACTGATGATCCACCTACAAATGTGAACTGACGTTCAAAAATAAAACATTTGAAAACGGACCATTTTCCACATTTCTGAAGCATGACGTAATGGGGGGGTGTTATCTCTTTTGTCGAAAATCAGCCGTTTTTGCTCGAACATTAAATGCCTCCAAATGGTATTTATTTCACTTCCCGAGCCCCTGGAAGCATGAAAATCACTTTAAACATGCTAATTTTAGCTCTAACACTGATGATCCACCTACAAATGTGAACTGACGTTCAAAAATAAAACATTTGAAAACGGACCATTTTCCACATTTCTGAAGCATGACGTAATGGGGGGGTGTTATCTCTTTTGTCGAAAATCAGCCGTTTTTGCTCGAACATTAAATGCCTCCAAATGGTATTTAATTAACTTCCCGGGGTGAAGAAACCCTTTTTGAGAACTCAGAGTGAGTAAATTAGCCATTTTCATGCACTTTTAACCATTCCATAAATCTTGTGTTTTGGGCCCCTGGAAGCATGAAAATCACTTTAAACATGCTAATTTTAGCTCTAACACTGATGTTCCACCTACAAATGTGAACTGACGTTCAAAAATAAAACATTTGAAAACGGACCATTTTCCACATTTCTGAAGCATGACGTAATGGGGGGGTGTTATCTCTTTTGTCGAAAATCAGCCGTTTTTGCTCGAACATTAAATGCCTCCAAATGGTATTTATTTCACTTCCCCAGCCCCTGGAAGCATGAAAATCACTTTAAACATGCTAATTTTAGCTCTAACACTGATGATCCACCTACAAATGTGAACTGACGTTCAAAAATAAAACATTTGAAAACGGACCATTTTCCACATTTCTGAAGCATGACGTAATGGGGGGGTGTTATCTCTTTTGTCGAAAATCAGCCGTTTTTGCTCGAACATTAAATGCCTCCAAATGGTATTTATTTCACTTCCCGAGCCCCTGGAAGCATGAAAATCACTTTAAACATGCTAATTTTAGCTCTAACACTGATGATCCACCTACAAATGTGAACTGACGTTCAAAAATAAAACATTTGAAAACGGACCATTTTCCACATTTCTGAAGCATGACGTAATGGGGGGGTGTTATCTCTTTTGTCGAAAATCAGCCGTTTTTGCTCGAACATTAAATGCCTCCAAATGGTATTTATTTCACTTCCCGAGCCCCTGGAAGCATGAAAATCACTTTAAACATGCTAATTTTAGCTCTAACACTGATGTTCCACCTACAAATGTGAACTGACGTTCAAAAATAAAACATTTGAAAACGGACCATTTTCCACATTTCTGAAGCATGACGTAATGGGGGGGTGTTATCTCTTTTGTCGAAAATCAGCCGTTTTTGCTCGAACATTAAATGCCTCCAAATGGTATTTATTTCACTTCCCGAGCCCCTGAAAGCATGAAAATCACTTTAAACATGCTAATTTTAGCTCTAACACTGATGATCCACCTACAAATGTGAACTGACGTTCAAAAATAAAACATTTGAAAACGGACCATTTTCCACATTTCTGAAGCATGACGTAATGGGGGGGTGTTATCTCTTTTGTCGAAAATCAGCCGTTTTTGCTCGAACATTAAATGCCTCCAAATGGTATTTATTTCACTTCCCGAGCCCCTGGAAGCATGAAAATCACTTTAAACATGCTAATTTTAGCTCTAACACTGATGATCCACCTACAAATGTGAACTGACGTTCAAAAATAAAACATTTGAAAACGGACCATTTTCCACATTTCTGAAGCATGACGTAATGGGGGGGGTGTTATCTCTTTTGTCGAAAATCAGCCGTTTTTGCTCGAACATTAAATGCCTCCAAATGGTATTTAATTAACTTCCCGAGCCCCTGGAAGCATGAAAATCACTTTAAACATGCTAATTTTAGCTCTAACACTGATGATCCACCTACAAATGTGAAGTGACGTTCAAAAATAAAACATTTGAAAACGGACCATTTTCCACATTTCTGAAGCATGACGTAATGGGGGGGTGTTATCTCTTTTGTCGAAAATCAGCCGTTTTTGCTCGAACATTAAATGCCTCCAAATGGTATTTATTTCACTTCCCGAGCCCCTGGAAGCATGAAAATCACTTTAAACATGCTAATTTTAGCTCTAACACTGATGATCCACCTACAAATGTGAACTGACGTTCAAAAAAAAAACATTTGAAAACGGACCATTTTCCACATTTCTGAAGCATGACGTAATGGGGGGGTGTTATCTCTTTTGTCGAAAATCAGCCGTTTTTGCTCGAACATTAAATGCGTCCAAATGGTATTTAATTAACTTCCCGGGGTGAAGAAACCCTTTTTGAGAACTCAGAGTGAGTAAATTGGCCATTTTCATGCACTTTTAACCATTCCATAAATCTTGTGTTTTGGGCCCCTGGAAGCATGAAAATCACTTTAAACATGCTAATTTTAGCTCTAACACTGATGATCCACCTACAAATGTGAACTGATGTTCAAAAATAAAACATTTGAAAACGGACCATTTTCCACATTTCTGAAGCAAGACGTAATGGGGGGGTGTTATCTCTTTTGTCGAAAATCAGCCGTTTTTGCTCGAACATTAAATGCCTCCAAATGGTATTTATTTCACTTCCCGAGCCCCTGGAAGCATGAAAATCACTTTAAACATGCTAATTTTAGCTCTAACACTGATGATCCACCTACAAATGTGAACTGACGTTCAAAAATAAAACATTTGAAAACGGACCATTTTCCACATTTCTGAAGCATGACGTAATGGGGGGGTGTTATCTCTTTTGTCGAAAATCAGCCGTTTTTGCTCGAACATTAAATGCCTCCAAATGGTATTTAATTAACTTCCCGAGCCCCTGGAAGCATGAAAATCACTTTAAACATGCTAATTTTAGCTCTAACACTGATGATCCACCTACAAATGTGAACTGACGTTCAAAAATAAAACATTTGAAAACGGACCATTTTCCACATTTCTGAAGCATGACGTAATGGGGGGGTGTTATCTCTTTTGTCGAAAATCAGCCGTTTTTGCTCGAACATTAAATGCCTCCAAATGGTATTTAATTAACTTCCCGGGGTGAAGAAACCCTTTTTGAGAACTCAGAGTGAGTAAATTAGCCATTTTCATGCACTTTTAACCATTCCATAAATCTTGTGTTTTGGGCCCCTGGAAGCATGAAAATCACTTTAAACATGCTAATTTTAGCTCTAACACTGATGTTCCACCTACAAATGTGAACTGACGTTCAAAAATAAAACATTTGAAAACGGACCATTTTCCACATTTCTGAAGCATGACGTAATGGGGGGGTGTTATCTCTTTTGTCGAAAATCAGCCGTTTTTGCTCGAACATTAAATGCCTCCAAATGGTATTTATTTCACTTCCCCAGCCCCTGGAAGCATGAAAATCACTTTAAACATGCTAATTTTAGCTCTAACACTGATGATCCACCTACAAATGTGAACTGACGTTCAAAAATAAAACATTTGAAAACGGACCATTTTCCACATTTCTGAAGCATGACGTAATGGGGGGGTGTTATCTCTTTTGTCGAAAATCAGCCGTTTTTGCTCGAACATTAAATGCCTCCAAATGGTATTTATTTCACTTCCCGAGCCCCTGGAAGCATGAAAATCCCTTTAAACATGCTAATTTTAGCTCTAACACTGATGATCCACCTACAAATGTGAACTGACGTTCAAAAATAAAACATTTGAAAACGGACCATTTTCCAGATTTCTGAAGCATGACGTAATGGGGGGGTGTTATCTCTTTTGTCGAAAATCAGCCGTTTTTGCTCGAACATTAAATGCCGCCAAATGGTATTTATTTCACTTCCCGAGCCCCTGGAAGCATGAAAATCACTTTAAACATGCTAATTTTAGCTCTAACACTGATGATCCACCTACAAATGTGAACTGACGTTCAAAAATAAAACATTTGAAAACGGACCATTTTCCACATTTCTGAAGCATGACGTAATGGGGGGGTGTTATCTCTTTTGTCGAAAATCAGCCATTTTTGCTCGAACATTAAATGCCTCCAAATGGTATTTATTTCACTTCCCGAGCCCCTGGACGCATGAAAATCACTTTAAACATGCTAATTTTAGCTCTAACACTGATGTTCCACCTACAAATGTGAACTGACGTTCAAAAATAAAACATTTGAAAACTGACCATTTTCCACATTTCTGAAGCATGACGTAATGGGGGGGTGTTATCTCTTTTGTCGAAAATCAGCCGTTTTTGCTCGAACATTAAATGCCTCCAAATGGTATTTATTTCACTTCCCGAGCCCCTGGAAGCATGAAAATCACTTTAAACATGCTAATTTTAGCTCTAACACTGATGATCCACCTACAAATGTGAACTGACGTTCAAAAATAAAACATTTGAAAACGGACCATTTTCCACATTTCTGAAGCATGACGTAATGGGGGGGTGTTATCTCTTTTGTCGAAAATCAGCCGTTTTTGCTCGAACATTAAATGCCTCCAAATGGTATTTATTTCACTTCCCGAGCCCCTGGAAGCATGAAAATCACTTTAAACATGCTAATTTTAGCTCTAACACTGATGATCCACCTACAAATGTGAACTGACGTTCAAAAATAAAACATTTGAAAACGGACCATTTTCCACATTTCTGAAGCATGACGTAATGGGGGGGGTGTTATCTCTTTTGTCGAAAATCAGCCGTTTTTGCTCGAACATTAAATGCCTCCAAATGGTATTTAATTAACTTCCCGAGCCCCTGGAAGCATGAAAATCACTTTAAACATGCTAATTTTAGCTCTAACACTGATGATCCACCTACAAATGTGAACTGACGTTCAAAAATAAAACATTTGAAAACGGACCATTTTCCACATTTCTGAAGCATGACGTAATGGGGGGGTGTTATCTCTTTTGTCGAAAATCAGCCGTTTTTGCTCGAACATTAAATGCCTCCAAATGGTATTTAATTAACTTCCCGGGGTGAAGAAACCCTTTTTGAGAACTCAGAGTGAGTAAATTGGCCATTTTCATGCACTTTTAACCATTCCATAAATCTTGTGTTTTGGGCCCCTGGAAGCATGAAAATCACTTTAAACATGCTAATTTTAGCTCTAACACTGATGATCCACCTACAAATGTGAACTGATGTTCAAAAATAAAACATTTGAAAACAGACCATTTTCCACATTTCTGAAGCATGACGTAATGGGGGGGTGTTATCTCTTTTGTCGAAAATCAGCCGTTTTTGCTCGAACATTAAATGCCTCCAAATGGTATTTATTTCACTTCCCGAGCCCCTGGAAGCATGAAAATCACTTTAAACATGCTAATTTTAGCTCTAACACTGATGATCCACCTACAAATGTGAACTGACGTTCAAAAATAAAACATTTGAAAACGGACCATTTTCCACATTTCTGAAGCATGACGTAATGGGGGGGTGTTATCTCTTTTGTCGAAAATCAGCCGTTTTTGATCGAACATTAAATGCCTCCAAATGGTATTTATTTCACTTCCCGAGCCCCTGGAAGCATGAAAATCACTTTAAACATGCTAATTTTAGCTCTAACACTGATGATCCACCTACAAATGTGAACTGACGTTCAAAAATAAAACATTTGAAAACGGACCATTTTCCAAATTTCTGAAGCATGACGTAATGGGGGGGTGTTATCTCTTTTGTCGAAAATCAGCCGTTTTTGCTCGAACATTAAATGCCTCTAAATGGTATTTATTTCACTTCCCGAGCCCCTGGAAGCATGAAAATCACTTTAAACATGCTAATTTTAGCTCTAACACTGATGATCCACCTACAAATGTGAACTGACGTTCAAAAATAAAACATTTGAAAACGGACCATTTTCCACATTTCTGAAGCATGACGTAATGGGGGGGTGTTATCTCTTTTGTCGAAAATCAGCCGTTTTTGCTCGAACATTAAATGCCTCCAAATGGTATTTAATTAACTTCCCGGGGTGAAGAAACCCTTTTTGAGAACTCAGAGTGAGTAAATTGGCCATTTTCATGCACTTTTAACCATTCCATAAATCTTGTGTTTTGGGCCCCTGGAAGCATGAAAATCACTTTAAACATGCTAATTTTAGCTCTAACACTGATGATCCACCTACAAATGTGAACTGATGTTCAAAAATAAAACATTTGAAAACAGACCATTTTCCACATTTCTGAAGCATGACGTAATGGGGGGGTGTTATCTCTTTTGTCGAAAATCAGCCGTTTTTGCTCGAACATTAAATGCCTCCAAATGGTATTTATTTCACTTCCCGAGCCCCTGGAAGCATGAAAATCACTTTAAACATGCTAATTTTAGCTCTAACACTGATGATCCACCTACAAATGTGAACTGACGTTCAAAAATAAAACATTTGAAAACGGACTATTTTCCACATTTCTGAAGCATGACGTAATGGGGGGGTGTTATCTCTTTTGTCGAAAATCAGCCGTTTTTGCTCGAACATTAAATGCCTCCAAATGGTATTTATTTCACTTCCCGAGCCCCTGGAAGCATGAAAATCACTTTAAACATGCTAATTTTAGCTCTAACACTGATGATCCACCTACAAATGTGAACTGACGTTCAAAAATAAAACATTTGAAAACGGACCATTTTCCAAATTTCTGAAGCATGACGTAATGGGGGGGTGTTATCTCTTTTGTCGAAAATCAGCCGTTTTTGCTCGAACATTAAATGCCTCCAAATGGTATTTATTTCACTTCCCGAGCCCCTGGGAGCATGAAAATCACTTTAAACATGCTAATTTTAGCTCTAACACTGATGATCCACCTACAAATGTGAACTGACGTTCAAAAATAAAACATTTGAAAACGGACCATTTTCCACATTTCTGAAGCATGACGTAATGGGGGGGTGTTATCTCTTTTGTCGAAAATCAGCCGTTTTTGCTCGAACATTAAATGCGTCCAAATGGTATTTAATTAACTTCCCGGGGTGAAGAAACCCTTTTTGAGAACTCAGAGTGAGTAAATTGGCCATTTTCATGCACTTTTAACCATTCCATAAATCTTGTGTTTTGGGCCCCTGGAAGCTTGAAAATCACTTTAAACATGCTAATTTTAGCTCTAACACTGATGATCCACCTACAAATGTGAACTGACGTTCAAAAATAAAACATTTGAAAACGGACCATTTTCCACATTTCTGAAGCATGACGTAATGGGGGGGTGTTATCTCTTTTGTCGAAAATCAGCCGTTTTTGCTCGAACATTAAATGCCTCCAAATGGTATTTATTTCACTTCCCGAGCCCCTGGAAGCATGAAAATCACTTTAAACATGCTAATTTTAGCTCTAACACTGATGATCCACCTACAAATGTGAACTGACGTTCAAAAATAAAACATTTGAAAACGGACCATTTTCCACATTTCTGAAGCATGACGTAATGGGGGGGTGTTATCTCTTTTGTCGAAAATCAGCCGTTTTTGCTCGAACATTAAATGCCTCCAAATGGTATTTAATTAACTTCCCGAGCCCCTGGAAGCATGAAAATCACTTTAAACATGCTAATTTTAGCTCTAACACTGATGATCCACCTACAAATGTGAACTGACGTTCAAAAATAAAACATTTGAAAACGGACCATTTTCCACATTTCTGAAGCATGACGTAATGGGGGGGTGTTATCTCTTTTGTCGAAAATCAGCTGTTTTTGCTCGAACATTAAATGCCTCCAAATGGTATTTATTTCACTTCCCGAGCCCCTGGAAGCATGAAAATCACTTTAAACATGCTAATTTTAGCTCTAACACTGATGATCCACCTACAAATGTGAACTGACGTTCAAAAATAAAACATTTGAAAACGGACCATTTTCCACATTTCTGAAGCATGACGTAATGGGGGGGTGTTATCTCTTTTGTCGAAAATCAGCCGTTTTTGCTCGAACATTAAATGCCTCCAAATGGTATTTAATTAACTTCCCGGGGTGAAGAAACCCTTTTTGTGAACTCAGAGTGAGTAAATTAGCCATTTTCATGCACTTTTAACCATTCCATAAATCTTGTGTTTTGGGCCCCTGGAAGCATGAAAATCACTTTAAACATGCTAATTTTAGCTCTAACACTGATGTTCCACCTACAAATGTGAACTGACGTTCAAAAATAAAACATTTGAAAACGGACCATTTTCCACATTTCTGAAGCATGACGTAATGGGGGGGTGTTATCTCTTTTGTCGAAAATCAGCCGTTTTTGCTCGAACATTAAATGCCTCCAAATGGTATTTATTTCACTTCCCCAGCCCCTGGAAGCATGAAAATCACTTTAAACATGCTAATTTTAGCTCTAACACTGATGATCCACCTACAAATGTGAACTGACGTTCAAAAATAAAACATTTGAAAACGGACCATTTTCCACATTTCTGAAGCATGACGTAATGGGGGGGTGTTATCTCTTTTGTCGAAAATCAGCCGTTTTTGCTCGAACATTAAATGCCTCCAAATTGTATTTATTTCACTTCCCGAGCCCCTGGAAGCATGAAAATCACTTTAAACATGCTAATTTTAGCTCTAACACTGATGATCCACCTACAAATGTGAACTGACGTTCAAAAATAAAACATTTGAAAACGGACCATTTTCCACATTTCTGAAGCATGACGTAATGGGGGGGTGTTATCTCTTTTGTCGAAAATCAGCCGTTTTTGCTCGAACATTAAATGCCTCCAAATGGTATTTATTTCACTTCCCGAGCCCCTGGAAGCATGAAAATCACTTTAAACATGCTAATTTTAGCTCTAACACTGATGTTCCACCTACAAATGTGAACTGACGTTCAAAAATAAAACATTTGAAAACGGACCATTTTCCACATTTCTGAAGCATGACGTAATGGGGGGGTGTTATCTCTTTTGTCGAAAATCAGCCGTTTTTGCTCGAACATTAAATGCCTCCAAATGGTATTTATTTCACTTCCCGAGCCCCTGGAAGCATGAAAATCACTTTAAACATGCTAATTTTAGCTCTAACACTGATGATCCACCTACAAATGTGAACTGACGTTCAAAAATAAAACATTTGAAAACGGACCATTTTCCACATTTCTGAAGCATGACGTAATGGGGGGGTGTTATCTCTTTTGTCGAAAATCAGCCGTTTTTGCTCGAACATTAAATGCCTCCAAATGGTATTTATTTCACTTCCCGAGCCCCTGGAAGCATGAAAATCACTTTAAACATGCTAATTTTAGCTCTAACACTGATGATCCACCTACAAATGTGAACTGACGTTCAAAAATAAAACATTTGAAAACGGACCATTTTCCACATTTCTGAAGCATGACGTAATGGGGGGGGTGTTATCTCTTTTGTCGAAAATCAGCCGTTTTTGCTCGAACATTAAATGCCTCCAAATGGTATTTAATTAACTTCCCGAGCCCCTGGAAGCATGAAAATCACTTTAAACATGCTAATTTTAGCTCTAACACTGATGATCCACCTACAAATGTGAACTGACGTTCAAAAATAAAACATTTGAAAACGGACCATTTTCCACATTTCTGAAGCATGACGTAATGGGGGGGTGTTATCTCTTTTGTCGAAAATCAGCCGTTTTTGCTCGAACATTAAATGCGTCCAAATGGTATTTAATTAACTTCCCGGGGTGAAGAAACCCTTTTTGAGAACTCAGAGTGAGTAAATTGGCCATTTTCATGCACTTTTAACCATTCCATAAATCTTGTGTTTTGGGCCCCTGGAAGCATGAAAATCACTTTAAACATGCTAATTTTAGCTCTAACACTGATGATCCACCTACAAATGTGAACTGATGTTCAAAAATAAAACATTTGAAAACGGACCATTTTCCACATTTCTGAAGCATGACGTAATGGGGGGGTGTTATCTATTTTGTCGAAAATCAGCCGTTTTTGCTCGAACATTAAATGCCTCCAAATGGTATTTATTTCACTTCCCGAGCCCCTGGAAGCATGAAAATCACTTTAAACATGCTAATTTTAGCTCTAACACTGATGATCCACCTACAAATGTGAACTGACGTTCAAAAATAAAACATTTGAAAACGGACCATTTTCCACATTTCTGAAGCATGACGTAATGGGGGGGTGTTATCTCTTTTGTCGAAAATCAGCCGTTTTTGCTCGAACATTAAATGCCTCCAAATGGTATTTAATTAACTTCCCGAGCCCCTGGAAGCATGAAAATCACTTTAAACATGCTAATTTTAGCTCTAACACTGATGATCCACCTACAAATGTGAACTGACGTTCAAAAATAAAACATTTGAAAACGGACCATTTTCCACATTTCTGAAGCATGACGTAATGGGGGGGTGTTATCTCTTTTGTCGAAAATCAGCCGTTTTTGCTCGAACATTAAATGCCTCCAAATGGTATTTATTTCACTTCCCGAGCCCCTGGAAGCATGAAAATCACTTTAAACATGCTAATTTTAGCTCTAACACTGATGATCCACCTACAAATGTGAACTGACGTTCAAAAATAAAACATTTGAAAACGGACCATTTTCCACATTTCTGAAGCATGACGTAATGGGGGGGTGTTATCTCTTTTGTCGAAAATCAGCCGTTTTTGCTCGAACATTAAATGCCTCCAAATGGTATTTAATTAACTTCCCGGGGTGAAGAAACCCTTTTTGAGAACTCAGAGTGAGTAAATTAGCCATTTTCATGCACTTTTAACCATTCCATAAATCTTGTGTTTTGGGCCCCTGGAAGCATGAAAATCACTTTAAACATGCTAATTTTAGCTCTAACACTGATGTTCCACCTACAAATGTGAACTGACGTTCAAAAATAAAACATTTGAAAACGGACCATTTTCCACATTTCTGAAGCATGACGTAATGGGGGGGTGTTATCTCTTTTGTCGAAAATCAGCCGTTTTTGCTCGAACATTAAATGCCTCCAAATGGTATTTATTTCACTTCCCCAGCCCCTGGAAGCATGAAAATCACTTTAAACATGCTAATTTTAGCTCTAACACTGATGATCCACCTACAAATGTGAACTGACGTTCAAAAATAAAACATTTGAAAACGGACCATTTTCCACATTTCTGAAGCATGACGTAATGGGGGGGTGTTATCTCTTTTGTCGAAAATCAGCCGTTTTTGCTCGAACATTAAATGCCTCCAAATGGTATTTATTTCACTTCCCGAGCCCCTGGAAGCATGAAAATCCCTTTAAACATGCTAATTTTAGCTCTAACACTGATGATCCACCTACAAATGTGAACTGACGTTCAAAAATAAAACATTTGAAAACGGACCATTTTCCACATTTCTGAAGCATGACGTAATGGGGGGGTGTTATCTCTTTTGTCGAAAATCAGCCGTTTTTGCTTGAACATTAAATGCCTCCAAATGGTATTTATTTCACTTCCCGAGCCCCTGGAAGCATGAAAATCACTTTAAACATGCTAATTTTAGCTCTAACACTGATGTTCCACCTACAAATGTGAACTGACGTTCAAAAATAAAACATTTGAAAACGGACCATTTTCCACATTTCTGAAGCATGACGTAATGGGGGGGTGTTATCTCTTTTGTCGAAAATCAGCCGTTTTTGCTCGAACATTAAATGCCTCCAAATGGTATTTATTTCACTTCCCGAGCCCCTGGAAGCATGAAAATCACTTTAAACATGCTAATTTTAGCTCTAACACTGATGATCCACCTACAAATGTGAACTGACGTTCAAAAATAAAACATTTGAAAACGGACCATTTTCCACATTTCTGAAGCATGACGTAATGGGGGGGTGTTATCTCTTTTGTCGAAAATCAGCCGTTTTTGCTCGAACATTAAATGCCTCCAAATGGTATTTATTTCACTTCCCGAGCCCCTGGAAGCATGAAAATCACTTTAAACATGCTAATTTTAGCTCTAACACTGATGATCCACCTACAAATGTGAACTGACGTTCAAAAATAAAACATTTGAAAACGGACCATTTTCCACATTTCTGAAGCATGACGTAATGGGGGGGTGTTATCTCTTTTGTCGAAAATCAGCCGTTTTTGCTCGAACATTAAATGCCTCCAAATGGTATTTAATTAACTTCCCGAGCCCCTGTAAGCATGAAAATCACTTTAAACATGCTAATTTTAGCTCTAACACTGATGATCCACCTACAAATGTGAACTGACGTTCAAAAATAAAACATTTGAAAACGGACCATTTTCCACATTTCTGAAGCATGACGTAATGGGGGGGTGTTATCTCTTTTGTCGAAAATCAGCCGTTTTTGCTCGAACATTAAATGCCTCCAAATGGTATTTAATTAACTTCCCGGGGTGAAGAAACCCTTTTTGAGAACTCAGAGTGAGTAAATTGGCCATTTTCATGCACTTTTAACCATTCCATAAATCTTGTGTTTTGGGCCCCTGGAAGCATGAAAATCACTTTAAACATGCTAATTTTAGCTCTAACACTGATGATCCACCTTCAAATGTGAACTGATGTTCAAAAATAAAACATTTGAAAACAGACCATTTTCCACATTTCTGAAGCATGACGTAATGGGGGGGTGTTATCTCTTTTGTCGAAAATCAGCCGTTTTTGCTCGAACATTAAATGCCTCCAAATGGTATTTATTTCACTTCCCGAGCCCCTGGAAGCATGAAAATCACTTTAAACATGCTAATTTTAGCTCTAACACTGATGATCCACCTACAAATGTGAACTGACGTTCAAAAATAAAACATTTGAAAACGGACCATTTTCCACATTTCTGAAGCATGACGTAATGGGGGGGTGTTATCTCTTTTGTCGAAAATCAGCCGTTTTTGCTCGAACATTAAATGCCTCCAAATGGTATTTAATTAACTTCCCGAGCCCCTGGAAGCATGAAAATCACTTTAAACATGCTAATTTTAGCTCTAACACTGATGATCCACCTACAAATGTGAACTGACGTTCAAAAATAAAACATTTGAAAACGGACCATTTTCCACATTTCTGAAGCATGACGTAATGGGGGGGTGTTATCTCTTTTGTCGAAAATCAGCCGTTTTTGCTCGAACATTAAATGCCTCCAAATGGTATTTATTTCACTTCCCGAGCCCCTGGAAGCATGAAAATCACTTTAAACATGCTAATTTTAGCTCTAACACTGATGATCCACCTACAAATGTGAACTGACGTTCAAAAATAAAACATTTGAAAACGGACCATTTTCCACATTTCTGAAGCATGACGTAATGGGGGGGTGTTATCTCTTTTGTCGAAAATCAGCCGTTTTTGCTCGAACATTAAATGCGTCCAAATGGTATTTAATTAACTTCCCGGGGTGAAGAAACCCTTTTTGAGAACTCAGAGTGAGTAAATTGGCCATTTTCATGCACTTTTAACCATTCCATAAATCTTGTGTTTTGGGCCCCTGGAAGCATGAAAATCACTTTAAACATGCTAATTTTAGCTCTAACACTGATGATCCACCTACAAATGTGAACTGACGTTCAAAAATAAAACATTTGAAAACGGACCATTTTCCACATTTCTGAAGCATGACGTAATGGGGGGGTGTTATCTCTTTTGTCGAAAATCAGCCGTTTTTGCTCGAACATTAAATGCCTCCAAATTGTATTTATTTCACTTCCCGAGCCCCTGGAAGCATGAAAATCACTTTAAACATGCTAATTTTAGCTCTAACACTGATGATCCACCTACAAATGTGAACTGACGTTCAAAAATAAAACATTTGAAAACGGACCATTTTCCACATTTCTGAAGCATGACGTAATGGGGGGGTGTTATCTCTTTTGTCGAAAATCAGCCGTTTTTGCTCGAACATTAAATGCCTCCAAATGGTATTTAATTAACTTCCCGAGCCCCTGGAAGCATGAAAATCACTTTAAACATGCTAATTTTAGCTCTAACACTGATGATCCACCTACAAATGTGAACTGACGTTCAAAAATAAAACATTTGAAAACTGACCATTTTCCACATTTCTGAAGCATGACGTAATGGGGGGGGTGTTATCTCTTTTGTCGAAAATCAGCCGTTTTTGCTCGAACATTAAATGCCTCCAAATGGTATTTATTTCACTTCCCGAGCCCCTGGAAGCATGAAAATCACTTTAAACATGCTAATTTTAGCTCTAACACTGATGATCCACCTACAAATGTGAACTGACGTTCAAAAATAAAACATTTGAAAACGGACCATTTTCCACATTTCTGAAGCATGACGTAATGGGGGGGTGTTATCTCTTTTGTCGAAAATCAGCCGTTTTTGCTCGAACATTAAATGCCTCCAAATGGTATTTAATTAACTTCCCGGGGTGAAGAAACCCTTTTTGAGAACTCAGAGTGAGTAAATTAGCCATTTTCATGCACTTTTAACCATTCCATAAATCTTGTGTTTTGGGCCCCTGGAAGCATGAAAATCACTTTAAACATGCTAATTTTAGCTCTAACACTGATGTTTCACCTACAAATGTGAACTGACGTTCAAAAATAAAACATATGAAAACGGACCATTTTCCACATTTCTGAAGCATGACGTAATGGGGGGGTGTTATCTCTTTTGTCGAAAATCAGCCGTTTTTGCTCGAACATTAAATGCCTCCAAATGGTATTTATTTCACTTCCCCAGCCCCTGGAAGCATGAAAATCACTTTAAACATGCTAATTTTAGCTCTAACACTGATGATCCACCTACAAATGTGAACTGACGTTCAAAAATAAAACATTTGAAAACGGACCATTTTCCACATTTCTGAAGCATGACGTAATGGGGGGGTGTTATCTCTTTTGTCGAAAATCAGCCGTTTTTGCTCGAACATTAAATGCCTCCAAATGGTATTTAATTAACTTCCCGAGCCCCTGGAAGCATGAAAATCACTTTAAACATGCTAATTTTAGCTCTAACACTGATGATCCACCTACAAATGTGAACTGACGTTCAAAAATAAAACATTTGAAAACGGACCATTTTCCACATTTCTGAAGCATGACGTAATGGGGGGGTGTTATCTCTTTTGTCGAAAATCAGCCGTTTTTGCTCGAACATTAAATGCCTCCAAATGGTATTTATTTGACTTCCCGAGCCCCTGGAAGCATGAAAATCACTTTAAACATGCTAATTTTAGCTCTAACACTGATGATCCACCTACAAATGTGAACTGACGTTCAAAAATAAAACATTTGAAAACGGACCATTTTCCACATTTCTGAAGCATGACGTAATGGGGGGGTGTTATCTCTTTTGTCGAAAATCAGCCGTTTTTGCTCGAACATTAAATGCGTCCAAATGGTATTTAATTAACTTCCCGGGGTGAAGAAACCCTTTTTGAGAACTCAGAGTGAGTAAATTGGCCATTTTCATGCACTTTTAACCATTCCATAAATCTTGTGTTTTGGGCCCCTGGAAGCATGAAAATCACTTTAAACATGCTAATTTTAGCTCTAACACTGATGATCCACCTACAAATGTGAACTGACGTTCAAAAATAAAACATTTGAAAACGGACCATTTTCCACATTTCTGAAGCATGACGTAATGGGGGGGTGTTATCTCTTTTGTCGAAAATCAGCAGTTTTTGCTCGAACATTAAATGCCTCCAAATGGTATTTATTTCACTTCCCGAGCCCCTGGAAGCATGAAAATCACTTTAAACATGCTAATTTTAGCTCTAACACTGATGATCCACCTACAAATGTGAACTGACGTTCAAAAATAAAACATTTGAAAACTGACCATTTTCCACATTTCTGAAGCATGATGTAATGGGGGGGTGTTATCTCTTTTGACGAAAATCAGCCGTTTTTGCTCGAACATTAAATGCCTCCAAATGGTATTTAATTAACTTCCCGAGCCCCTGGAAGCATGAAAATCACTTTAAACATGCTAATTTTAGCTCTAACACTGATGATCCACCTACAAATGTGAACTGACGTTCAAAAATAAAACATTTGAAAACGGACCATTTTCCACATTTCTGAAGCATGACGTAATGGGGGGGTGTTATCTCTTTTGTCGAAAATCAGCCGTTTTTGCTCGAACATTAAATGCCTCCAAATGGTATTTATTTCACTTCCCGAGCCCCTGGAAGCATGAAAATCACTTTAAACATGCTAATTTTAGCTCTAACACTGATGATCCACCTACAAATGTGAACTGACGTTCAAAAATAAAACATTTGGAAACGGACCATTTTCCACATTTCTGAAGCATGACGTAATGGGGGGGTGTTATCTCTTTTGTCGAAAATCAGCCGTTTTTGCTCGAACATTAAATGCCTCCAAATGGTATTTAATTAACTTCCCGGGGTGAAGAAACCCTTTTTGAGAACTCAGAGTGAGTAAATTAGCCATTTTCATGCACTTTTAACCATTCCATAAATCTTGTGTTTTGGGCCCCTGGAAGCATGAAAATCACTTTAAACATGCTAATTTTAGCTCTAACACTGATGTTTCACCTACAAATGTGAACTGACGTTCAAAAATAAAACATTTGAAAACGGACCATTTTCCACATTTCTGAAGCATGACGTAATGGGGGGGTGTTATCTCTTTTGTCGAAAATCAGCCGTTTTTGCTCGAACATTAAATGCCTCCAAATGGTATTTATTTCACTTCCCCAGCCCCTGGAAGCATGAAAATCACTTTAAACATGCTAATTTTAGCTCTAACACTGATGATCCACCTACAAATGTGAACTGACGTTCAAAAATAAAACATTTGAAAACGGACCATTTTCCACATTTCTGAAGCATGACGTAATGGGGGGGTGTTATCTCTTTTGTCGAAAATCAGCCGTTTTTGCTCGAACATTAAATGCCTCCAAATGGTATTTATTTCACTTCCCGAGCCCCTGGAAGCATGAAAATCACTTTAAACATGCTAATTTTAGCTCTAACACTGATGATCCACCTACAAATGTGAACTGACGTTCAAAAATAAAACATTTGAAAACGGACCATTTTCCACATTTCTGAAGCATGACGTAATGGGGGGGTGTTATCTCTTTTGTCGAAAATCAGCCGTTTTTGCTCGAACATTAAATGCGTCCAAATGGTATTTAATTAACTTCCCGGGGTGAAGAAACCCTTTTTGAGAACTCAGAGTGAGTAAATTGGCCATTTTCATGCACTTTTAACCATTCCATAAATCTTGTGTTTTGGGCCCCTGGAAGCATGAAAATCACTTTAAACATGCTAATTTTAGCTCTAACACTGATGATCCACCTACAAATGTGAACTGACGTTCAAAAATAAAACATTTGAAAACGGACCATTTTCCACATTTCTGAAGCATGACGTAATGGGGGGGTGTTATCTCTTTTGTCGAAAATCAGCAGTTTTTGCTCGAACATTAAATGCCTCCAAATGGTATTTATTTCACTTCCCGAGCCCCTGGAAGCATGAAAATCACTTTAAACATGCTAATTTTAGCTCTAACACTGATGATCCACCTACAAATGTGAACTGACGTTCAAAAATAAAACATTTGAAAACTGACCATTTTCCACATTTCTGAAGCATGACGTAATGGGGGGGTGTTATCTCTTTTGTCGAAAATCAGCCGTTTTTGCTCGAACATTAAATGCCTCCAAATGGTATTTAATTAACTTCCCGAGCCCCTGGAAGCATGAAAATCACTTTAAACATGCTAATTTTAGCTCTAACACTGATGATCCACCTACAAATGTGAACTGACGTTCAAAAATAAAACATTTGAAAACGGACCATTTTCCACATTTCTGAAGCATGACGTAATGGGGGGGTGTTATCTCTTTTGTCGAAAATCAGCCGTTTTTGCTCGAACATTAAATGCCTCCAAATGGTATTTATTTCACTTCCCGAGCCCCTGGAAGCATGAAAATCACTTTAAACATGCTAATTTTAGCTCTAACACTGATGATCCACCTACAAATGTGAACTGACGTTCAAAAATAAAACATTTAAAAACGGACCATTTTCCACATTTCTGAAGCATGACGTAATGGGGGGGTGTTATCTCTTTTGTCGAAAATCAGCCGTTTTAGCTCGAACATTAAATGCCTCCAAATGGTATTTAATTAACTTCCCGGGGTGAAGAAACCCTTTTTGAGAACTCAGAGTGAGTAAATTAGCCATTTTCATGCACTTTTAACCATTCCATAAATCTTGTGTTTTGGGCCCCTGGAAGCATGAAAATCACTTTAAACATGCTAATTTTAGCTCTAACACTGATGATCCACCTACAAATGTGAACTGATGTTCAAAAATAAAACATTTGAAAACAGACCATTTTCCACATTTCTGAAGCATGACGTAATGGGGGGGTGTTATCTCTTTTGTCGAAAATCAGCCGTTTTTGCTCGAACATTAAATGCCTCCAAATGGTATTTATTTCACTTCCCGAGCCCCTGGAAGCATGAAAATCACTTTAAACATGCTAATTTTAGCTCTAACACTGATGATCCACCTACAAATGTGAACTGACGTTCAAAAATAAAACATTTGAAAACGGACCATTTTCCACATTTCTGAAGCATGACGTAATGGGGGGGTGTTATCTCTTTTGTCGAAAATCAGCCGTTTTTGCTCGAACATTAAATGCCTCCAAATGGTATTTAATTAACTTCCCGAGCCCCTGGAAGCATGAAAATCACTTTAAACATGCTAATTTTAGCTCTAACACTGATGATCCACCTACAAATGTGAACTGACGTTCAAAAATAAAACATTTGAAAACGGACCATTTTCCACATTTCTGAAGCATGACGTAATGGGGGGGTGTTATCTCTTTTGTCGAAAATCAGCCGTTTTTGCTCGAACATTAAATGCCTCCAAATGGTATTTATTTCACTTCCCGAGCCCCTGGAAGCATGAAAATCACTTTAAACATTCTAATTTTAGCTCTAACACTGATGATCCACCTACAAATGTGAACTGACGTTCAAAAATAAAACATTTGAAAACGGACCATTTTCCACATTTCTGAAGCATGACGTAATGGGGGGGTGTTATCTCTTTTGTCGAAAATCAGCCGTTTTTGCTCGAACATTAAATGCGTCCAAATGGTATTTAATTAACTTCCCGGGGTGAAGAAACCCTTTTTGAGAACTCAGAGTGAGTAAATTGGCCATTTTCATGCACTTTTAACCATTCCATAAATCTTGTGTTTTGGGCCCCTGGAAGCACGAAAATCACTTTAAACATGCTAATTTTAGCTCTAACACTGATGATCCACCTACAAATGTGAACTGACGTTCAAAAATAAAACATTTGAAAACGGACCATTTTCCACATTTCTGAAGCATGACGTAATGGGGGGGTGTTATCTCTTTTGTCGAAAATCAGCCGTTTTTGCTCGAACATTAAATGCCTCCAAATGGTATTTAATTAACTTCCCGAGCCCCTGGAAGCATGAAAATCACTTTAAACATGCTAATTTTAGCTCTAACACTGATGATCCACCTACAAATGTGAACTGACGTTCAAAAATAAAACATTTGAAAACGGACCATTTTCCACATTTCTGAAGCATGACGTAATGGGGGGGTGTTATCTCTTTTGTCGAAAATCAGCCGTTTTTGCTCGAACATTAAATGCCTCCAAATGGTATTTATTTCACTTCCCGAGCCCCTGGAAGCATGAAAATCACTTTAAACATGCTAATTTTAGCTCTAACACTGATGATCCACCTACAAATGTGAACTGACGTTCAAAAATAAAACATTTGAAAACGGACCATTTTCCACATTTCTGAAGCATGACGTAATGGGGGGGTGTTATCTCTTTTGTCGAAAATCAGCCGTTTTTGCTCGAACATTAAATGCCTCCAAATGGTATTTAATTAACTTCCCGGGGTGAAGAAACCCTTTTTGAGAACTCAGAGTGAGTAAATTAGCCATTTTCATGCACTTTTAACCATTCCATAAATCTTGTGTTTTGGGCCCCTGGAAGCATGAAAATCACTTTAAACATGCTAATTTTAGCTCTAACACTGATGTTCCACCTACAAATGTGAACTGACGTTCAAAAATAAAACATTTGAAAACGGACCATTTTCCACATTTCTGAAGCATGACGTAATGGGGGGTGTTATCTCTTTTGTCGAAAATCAGCCGTTTTTGCTCGAACATTAAATGCCTCCAAATGGTATTTATTTCACTTCCCCAGCCCCTGGAAGCATGAAAATCACTTTAAACATGCTAATTTTAGCTCTAACACTGATGATCCACCTACAAATGTGAACTGACGTTCAAAAATAAAACATTTGAAAACGGACCATTTTCCACATTTCTGAAGCATGACGTAATGGGGGGGTGTTATCTCTTTTGTCGAAAATCAGCCGTTTTTGCTCGAACATTAAATGCCTCCAAATGGTATTTATTTCACTTCCCGAGCCCCTGGAAGCATGAAAATCACTTTAAACATGCTAATTTTAGCTCTAACACTGATGATCCACCTACAAATGTGAACTGACGTTCAAAAATAAAACATTTGAAAACGGACCATTTTCCACATTTCTGAAGCATGACGTAATGGGGGGGTGTTATCTCTTTTGTCGAAAATCAGCCGTTTTTGCTCGAACATTAAATGCCTCCAAATGGTATTTATTTCACTTCCCGAGCCCCTGGAAGCATGAAAATCACTTTAAACATGCTAATTTTAGCTCTAACACTGATGTTCCACCTACAAATGTGAACTGACGTTCAAAAATAAAACATTTGAAAACGGACCATTTTCCACATTTCTGAAGCATGACGTAATGGGGGGGTGTTATCTCTTTTGTCGAAAATCAGCCGTTTTTGCTCGAACATTAAATGCCTCCAAATGGTATTTATTTCACTTCCCGAGCCCCTGGAAGCATGAAAATCACTTTAAACATGCTAATTTTAGCTCTAACACTGATGATCCACCTACAAATGTGAACTGACGTTCAAAAATAAAACATTTGAAAACGGACCATTTTCCACATTTCTGAAGCATGACGTAATGGGGGGGTGTTATCTTTTTTGTCGAAAATCAGCCGTTTTTGCTCGAACATTAAATGCCTCCAAATGGTATTTATTTCACTTCCCGAGCCCCTGGAAGCATGAAAATCACTTTAAACATGCTAATTTTAGCTCTAACACTGATGATCCACCTACAAATGTGAACTGACGTTCAAAAATAAAACATTTGAAAACGGACCATTTTCCACATTTCTGAAGCATGACGTAATGGGGGGGTGTTATCTCTTTTGTCGAAAATCAGCCGTTTTTGCTCGAACATTAAATGCCTCCAAATGGTATTTAATTAACTTCCCGAGCCCCTGGAAGCATGAAAATCACTTTAAACATGCTAATTTTAGCTCTAACACTGATGATCCACCTACAAATGTGAACTGACGTTCAAAAATAAAACATTTGAAAACGGACCATTTTCCACAGTTCTGAAGCATGACGTAATGGGGGGGTGTTATCTCTTTTGTCGAAAATCAGCCGTTTTTGCTCGAACATTAAATGCCTCCAAATGGTATTTATTTCACTTCCCGAGCCCCTGGAAGCATGAAAATCACTTTAAACATGCTAATTTTAGCTCTAACACTGATGATCCACCTACAAATGTGAACTGACGTTCAAAAATAAAACATTTGAAAACGGACCATTTTCCACATTTCTGAAGCATGACGTAATGGGGGGGTGTTATCTCTTTTGTCGAAAATCAGCCGTTTTTGCTCGAATATTAAATGCGTCCAAATGGTATTTAATTAACTTCCCGGGGTGAAGAAACCCTTTTTGAGAACTCAGAGTGAGTAAATTGGCCATTTTCATGCACTTTTAACCATTCCATAAATCTTGTGTTTTGGGCCCCTGGAAGCATGAAAATCACTTTAAACATGCTAATTTTAGCTCTAACACTGATGATCCACCTACAAATGTGAACTGATGTTCAAAAATAAAACATTTGAAAACGGACCATTTTCCACATTTCTGAAGCATGACGTAATGGGGGGGTGTTATCTCTTTTGTCGAAAATCAGCCGTTTTTGCTCGAACATTAAATGCCTCCAAATGGTATTTATTTCACTTCCCGAGCCCCTGGAAGCATGAAAATCACTTTAAACATGCTAATTTTAGCTCTAACACTGATGATCCACCTACAAATGTGAACTGACGTTCAAAAATAAAACATTTGAAAACGGACCATTTTCCACATTTCTGAAGCATGACGTAATGGGGGGGTGTTATCTCTTTTGTCGAAAATCAGCCGTTTTTGCTCGAACATTAAATGCCTCCAAATGGTATTTAATTAACTTCCCGAGCCCCTGGAAGCATGAAAATCACTTTAAACATGCTAATTTTAGCTCTAACACTGATGATCCACCTACAAATGTGAACTGACGGTCAAAAATAAAACATTTGAAAACGGACCATTTTCCACATTTCTGAAGCATGACGTAATGGGGGGGTGTTATCTCTTTTGTCGAAAATCAGCCGTTTTTGCTCGAACATTAAATGCCTCCAAATGGTATTTATTTCACTTCCCGAGCCCCTGGAAGCATGAAAATCACTTTAAACATGCTAATTTTAGCTCTAACACTGATGATCCGCCTACAAATGTGAACTGACGTTCAAAAATAAAACATTTGAAAACGGACCATTTTCCACATTTCTGAAGCATGACGTAATGGGGGGGTGTTATCTCTTTTGTCGAAAATCAGCCGTTTTTGCTCGAACATTAAATGCCTCCAAATGGTATTTAATTAACTTCCCGGGGTGAAGAAACCCTTTTTGAGAACTCAGAGTGAGTAAATTAGCCATTTTCATGCACTTTTAACCATTCCATAAATCTTGTGTTTTGGGCCCCTGGAAGCATGAAAATCACTTTAAACATGCTAATTTTAGCTCTAACACTGATGTTCCACCTACAAATGTGAACTGACGTTCAAAAATAAAACATTTGAAAACGGACCATTTTCCACATTTCTGAAGCATGACGTAATGGGGGGGTGTTATCTCTTTTGTCGAAAATCAGCCGTTTTTGCTCGAACATTAAATGCCTCCAAATGGTATTTATTTCACTTCCCGAGCCCCTGGAAGCATGAAAATCCCTTTAAACATGCTAATTTTAGCTCTAACACTGATGATCCACCTACAAATGTGAACTGACGTTCAAAAATAAAACATTTGAAAACGGACCATTTTCCACATTTCTGAAGCATGACGTAATGGGGGGGTGTTATCTCTTTTGTCGAAAATCAGCCGTTTTTGCTTGAACATTAAATGCCTCCAAATGGTATTTATTTCACTTCCCGAGCCCCTGGAAGCATGAAAATCACTTTAAACATGCTAATTTTAGCTCTAACACTGATGTTCCACCTACAAATGTGAACTGACGTTCAAAAATAAAACATTTGAAAACGGACCATTTTCCACATTTCTGAAGCATGACGTAATGGGGGGGTGTTATCTCTTTTGTCGAAAATCAGCCGTTTTTGCTCGAACATTAAATGCCTCCAAATGGTATTTATTTCACTTCCCGAGCCCCTGGAAGCATGAAAATCACTTTAAACATGCTAATTTTAGCTCTAACACTGATGATCCACCTACAAATGTGAACTGACGTTCAAAAATAAAACATTTGAAAACGGACCATTTTCCACATTTCTGAAGCATGACGTAATGGGGGGGTGTTATCTCTTTTGTCGAAAATCAGCCGTTTTTGCTCGAACATTAAATGCCTCCAAATGGTATTTATTTCACTTCCCGAGCCCCTGGAAGCATGAAAATCACTTTAAACATGCTAATTTTAGCTCTAACACTGATGATCCACCTACAAATGTGAACTGACGTTCAAAAATAAAACATTTGAAAACGGACCATTTTCCACATTTCTGAAGCATGACGTAATGGGGGGGTGTTATCTCTTTTGTCGAAAATCAGCCGTTTTTGCTCGAACATTAAATGCCTCCAAATGGTATTTAATTAACTTCCCGGGGTGAAGAAACCCTTTTTGAGAACTCAGAGTGAGTAAATTGGCCATTTTCATGCACTTTTAACCATTCCATAAATCTTGTGTTTTGGGCCCCTGGAAGCATGAAAATCACTTTAAACATGCTAATTTTAGCTCTAACACTGATGATCCACCTACAAATGTGAACTGATGTTCAAAAATAAAACATTTGAAAACAGACCATTTTCCACATTTCTGAAGCATGACGTAATGGGGGGGTGTTATCTCTTTTGTCGAAAATCAGCCGTTTTTGCTCGAACATTAAATGCCTCCAAATGGTATTTATTTCACTTCCCGAGCCCCTGGAAGCATGAAAATCACTTTAAACATGCTAATTTTAGCTCTAACACTGATGATCCACCTACAAATGTGAACTGACGTTCAAAAATAAAACATTTGAAAACGGACCATTTTCCACATTTCTGAAGCATGACGTAATGGGGGGGTGTTATCTCTTTTGTCGAAAATCAGCCGTTTTTGCTCGAACATTAAATGCCTCCAAATGGTATTTAATTAACTTCGCGAGCCCCTGGAAGCATGAAAATCACTTTAAACATGCTAATTTTAGCTCTAACACTGATGATCCACCTACAAATGTGAACTGGCGTTCAAAAATAAAACATTTGAAAACGGACCATTTTCCACATTTCTGAAGCATGACGTAATGGGGGGGTGTTATCTCTTTTGTCGAAAATCAGCCGTTTTTGCTCGAACATTAAATGCCTCCAAATGGTATTTATTTCACTTCCCGAGCCCCTGGAAGCATGAAAATCACTTTAAACATGCTAATTTTAGCTCTAACACTGATGATCCACCTACAAATGTGAACTGACGTTCAAAAATAAAACATTTGAAAACGGACCATTTTCCACATTTCTGAAGCATGACGTAATGGGGGGGTGTTATCTCTTTTGTCGAAAATCAGCCGTTTTTGCTCGAACATTAAATGCGTCCAAATGGTATTTAATTAACTTCCCGGGGTGAAGAAACCCTTTTTGAGAACTCAGAGTGAGTAAATTGGCCATTTTCATGCACTTTTAACCATTCCATAAATCTTGTGTTTTGGGCCCCTGGAAGCATGAAAATCACTTTAAACATGCTAATTTTAGCTCTAACACTGATGATCCACCTACAAATGTGAACTGACGTTCAAAAATAAAACATTTGAAAACGGACCATTTTCCACATTTCTGAAGCATGACGTAATGGGGGGGTGTTATCTCTTTTGTCGAAAATCAGCCGTTTTTGCTCGAACATTAAATGCCTCCAAATGGTATTTATTTCACTTCCCGAGCCCCTGGAAGCATGAAAATCACTTTAAACATGCTAATTTTAGCTCTAACACTGATGATCCACCTACAAATGTGAACTGACGTTCAAAAATAAAACATTTGAAAACGGACCATTTTCCACATTTCTGAAGCATGACGTAATGGGGGGGTGTTATCTCTTTTGTCGAAAATCAGCCGTTTTTGCTCGAACATTAAATGCCTCCAAATGGTATTTAATTAACTTCCCGAGCCCCTGGAAGCATGAAAATCACTTTAAACATGCTAATTTTAGCTCTAACACTGATGATCCACCTACAAATGTGAACTGACGTTCAAAAATAAAACATTTGAAAACGGACCATTTTCCACATTTCTGAAGCATGACGTAATGGGGGGGTGTTATCTCTTTTGTCGAAAATCAGCCGTTTTTGCTCGAACATTAAATGCCTCCAAATGGTATTTATTTCACTTCCCGAGCCCCTGGAAGCATGAAAATCACTTTAAACATGCTAATTTTAGCTCTAACACTGATGATCCACCTACAAATGTGAACTGACGTTCAAAAATAAAACATTTGGAAACGGACCATTTTCCACATTTCTGAAGCATGACGTAATGGGGGGGTGTTATCTCTTTTGTCGAAAATCAGCCGTTTTTGCTCGAACATTAAATGCCTCCAAATGGTATTTAATTAACTTCCCGGGGTGAAGAAACCCTTTTTGAGAACTCAGAGTGAGTAAATTAGCCATTTTCATGCACTTTTAACCATTCCATAAATCTTGTGTTTTGGGCCCCTGGAAGCATGAAAATCACTTTAAACATGCTAATTTTAGCTCTAACACTGATGTTTCACCTACAAATGTGAACTGACGTTCAAAAATAAAACATTTGAAAACGGACCATTTTCCACATTTCTGAAGCATGACGTAATGGGGGGGTGTTATCTCTTTTGTCGAAAATCAGCCGTTTTTGCTCGAACATTAAATGCCTCCAAATGGTATTTATTTCACTTCCCCAGCCCCTGGAAGCATGAAAATCACTTTAAACATGCTAATTTTAGCTCTAACACTGATGATCCACCTACAAATGTGAACTGACGTTCAAAAATAAAACATTTGAAAACGGACCATTTTCCACATTTCTGAAGCATGACGTAATGGGGGGGTGTTATCTCTTTTGTCGAAAATCAGCCGTTTTTGCTCGAACATTAAATGCCTCCAAATGGTATTTATTTCACTTCCCGAGCCCCTGGAAGCATGAAAATCACTTTAAACATGCTAATTTTAGCTCTAACACTGATGATCCACCTACAAATGTGAACTGACGTTCAAAAATAAAACATTTGAAAACGGACCATTTTCCACATTTCTGAAGCATGACGTAATGGGGGGGTGTTATCTCTTTTGTCGAAAATCAGCCGTTTTTGCTCGAACATTAAATGCGTCCAAATGGTATTTAATTAACTTCCCGGGGTGAAGAAACCCTTTTTGAGAACTCAGAGTGAGTAAATTGGCCATTTTCATGCACTTTTAACCATTCCATAAATCTTGTGTTTTGGGCCCCTGGAAGCATGAAAATCACTTTAAACATGCTAATTTTAGCTCTAACACTGATGATCCACCTACAAATGTGAACTGACGTTCAAAAATAAAACATTTGAAAACGGACCATTTTCCACATTTCTGAAGCATGACGTAATGGGGGGGTGTTATCTCTTTTGTCGAAAATCAGCAGTTTTTGCTCGAACATTAAATGCCTCCAAATGGTATTTATTTCACTTCCCGAGCCCCTGGAAGCATGAAAATCACTTTAAACATGCTAATTTTAGCTCTAACACTGATGATCCACCTACAAATGTGAACTGACGTTCAAAAATAAAACATTTGAAAACTGACCATTTTCCACATTTCTGAAGCATGACGTAATGGGGGGGTGTTATCTCTTTTGTCGAAAATCAGCCGTTTTTGCTCGAACATTAAATGCCTCCAAATGGTATTTAATTAACTTCCCGAGCCCCTGGAAGCATGAAAATCACTTTAAACATGCTAATTTTAGCTCTAACACTGATGATCCACCTACAAATGTGAACTGACGTTCAAAAATAAAACATTTGAAAACGGACCATTTTCCACATTTCTGAAGCATGACGTAATGGGGGGGTGTTATCTCTTTTGTCGAAAATCAGCCGTTTTTGCTCGAACATTAAATGCCTCCAAATGGTATTTATTTCACTTCCCGAGCCCCTGGAAGCATGAAAATCACTTTAAACATGCTAATTTTAGCTCTAACACTGATGATCCACCTACAAATGTGAACTGACGTTCAAAAATAAAACATTTAAAAACGGACCATTTTCCACATTTCTGAAGCATGACGTAATGGGGGGGTGTTATCTCTTTTGTCGAAAATCAGCCGTTTTTGCTCGAACATTAAATGCCTCCAAATGGTATTTAATTAACTTCCCGGGGTGAAGAAACCCTTTTTGAGAACTCAGAGTGAGTAAATTAGCCATTTTCATGCACTTTTAACCATTCCATAAATCTTGTGTTTTGGGCCCCTGGAAGCATGAAAATCACTTTAAACATGCTAATTTTAGCTCTAACACTGATGATCCACCTACAAATGTGAACTGATGTTCAAAAATAAAACATTTGAAAACAGACCATTTTCCACATTTCTGAAGCATGACGTAATGGGGGGGTGTTATCTCTTTTGTCGAAAATCAGCCGTTTTTGCTCGAACATTAAATGCCTCCAAATGGTATTTATTTCACTTCCCGAGCCCCTGGAAGCATGAAAATCACTTTAAACATGCTAATTTTAGCTCTAACACTGATGATCCACCTACAAATGTGAACTGACGTTCAAAAATAAAACATTTGAAAACGGACCATTTTCCACATTTCTGAAGCATGACGTAATGGGGGGGTGTTATCTCTTTTGTCGAAAATCAGCCGTTTTTGCTCGAACATTAAATGCCTCCAAATGGTATTTAATTAACTTCCCGAGCCCCTGGAAGCATGAAAATCACTTTAAACATGCTAATTTTAGCTCTAACACTGATGATCCACCTACAAATGTGAACTGACGTTCAAAAATAAAACATTTGAAAACGGACCATTTTCCACATTTCTGAAGCATGACGTAATGGGGGGGTGTTATCTCTTTTGTCGAAAATCAGCCGTTTTTGCTCGAACATTAAATGCCTCCAAATGGTATTTATTTCACTTCCCGAGCCCCTGGAAGCATGAAAATCACTTTAAACATTCTAATTTTAGCTCTAACACTGATGATCCACCTACAAATGTGAACTGACGTTCAAAAATAAAACATTTGAAAACGGACCATTTTCCACATTTCTGAAGCATGACGTAATGGGGGGGTGTTATCTCTTTTGTCGAAAATCAGCCGTTTTTGCTCGAACATTAAATGCGTCCAAATGGTATTTAATTAACTTCCCGGGGTGAAGAAACCCTTTTTGAGAACTCAGAGTGAGTAAATTGGCCATTTTCATGCACTTTTAACCATTCCATAAATCTTGTGTTTTGGGCCCCTGGAAGCACGAAAATCACTTTAAACATGCTAATTTTAGCTCTAACACTGATGATCCACCTACAAATGTGAACTGACGTTCAAAAATAAAACATTTGAAAACGGACCATTTTCCACATTTCTGAAGCATGACGTAATGGGGGGGTGTTATCTCTTTTGTCGAAAATCAGCCGTTTTTGCTCGAACATTAAATGCCTCCAAATGGTATTTAATTAACTTCCCGAGCCCCTGGAAGCATGAAAATCACTTTAAACATGCTAATTTTAGCTCTAACACTGATGATCCACCTACAAATGTGAACTGACGTTCAAAAATAAAACATTTGAAAACGGACCATTTTCCACATTTCTGAAGCATGACGTAATGGGGGGGTGTTATCTCTTTTGTCGAAAATCAGCCGTTTTTGCTCGAACATTAAATGCCTCCAAATGGTATTTATTTCACTTCCCGAGCCCCTGGAAGCATGAAAATCACTTTAAACATGCTAATTTTAGCTCTAACACTGATGATCCACCTACAAATGTGAACTGACGTTCAAAAATAAAACATTTGAAAACGGACCATTTTCCACATTTCTGAAGCATGACGTAATGGGGGGGTGTTATCTCTTTTGTCGAAAATCAGCCGTTTTTGCTCGAACATTAAATGCCTCCAAATGGTATTTAATTAACTTCCCGGGGTGAAGAAACCCTTTTTGAGAACTCAGAGTGAGTAAATTAGCCATTTTCATGCACTTTTAACCATTCCATAAATCTTGTGTTTTGGGCCCCTGGAAGCATGAAAATCACTTTAAACATGCTAATTTTAGCTCTAACACTGATGTTCCACCTACAAATGTGAACTGACGTTCAAAAATAAAACATTTGAAAACGGACCATTTTCCACATTTCTGAAGCATGACGTAATGGGGGGTGTTATCTCTTTTGTCGAAAATCAGCCGTTTTTGCTCGAACATTAAATGCCTCCAAATGGTATTTATTTCACTTCCCCAGCCCCTGGAAGCATGAAAATCACTTTAAACATGCTAATTTTAGCTCTAACACTGATGATCCACCTACAAATGTGAACTGACGTTCAAAAATAAAACATTTGAAAACGGACCATTTTCCACATTTCTGAAGCATGACGTAATGGGGGGGTGTTATCTCTTTTGTCGAAAATCAGCCGTTTTTGCTCGAACATTAAATGCCTCCAAATGGTATTTATTTCACTTCCCGAGCCCCTGGAAGCATGAAAATCACTTTAAACATGCTAATTTTAGCTCTAACACTGATGTTCCACCTACAAATGTGAACTGATGTTCAAAAATAAAACATTTGAAAACGGACCATTTTCCACATTTCTGAAGCATGACGTAATGGGGGGGTGTTATCTCTTTTGTCGAAAATCAGCCGTTTTTGCTCGAACATTAAATGCCTCCAAATGGTATTTATTTCACTTCCCCAGCCCCTGGAAGCATGAAAATCACTTTAAACATGCTAATTTTAGCTCTAACACTGATGATCCACCTACAAATGTGAACTGACGTTCAAAAATAAAACATTTGAAAACGGACCATTTTCCACATTTCTATAGCATGACGTAATGGGGGGGTGTTATCTCTTTTGTCGAAAATCAGCCGTTTTTGCTCGAACATTAAATGCCTCCAAATGGTATTTAATTAACTTCCCGAGCCCCTGGAAGCATGAAAATCACTTTAAACATGCTAATTTTAGCTCTAACACTGATGATCCACCTACAAATGTGAACTGACGTTCAAAAATAAAACATTTGAAAACGGACCATTTTCCACATTTCTGAAGCATGACGTAATGGGGGGGTGTTATCTCTTTTGTCGAAAATCAGCCGTTTTTGCTCGAACATTAAATGCCTCCAAATGGTATTTATTTCACTTCCCGAGCCCCTGGAAGCATGAAAATCACTTTAAACATGCTAATTTTAGCTCTAACACTGATGATCCACCTACAAATGTGAACTGACGTTCAAAAATAAAACATTTAAAAACGGACCATTTTCCACATTTCTGAAGCATGACGTAATGGGGGGGTGTTATCTCTTTTGTCGAAAATCAGCCGTTTTTGCTCGAACATTAAATGCCTCCAAATGGTATTTAATTAACTTCCCGGGGTGAAGAAACCCTTTTTGAGAACTCAGAGTGAGTAAATTAGCCATTTTCATGCACTTTTAACCATTCCATAAATCTTGTGTTTTGGGCCCCTGGAAGCATGAAAATCACTTTAAACATGCTAATTTTAGCTCTAACACTGATGATCCACCTACAAATGTGAACTGATGTTCAAAAATAAAACATTTGAAAACAGACCATTTTCCACATTTCTGAAGCATGACGTAATGGGGGGGTGTTATCTCTTTTGTCGAAAATCAGCCGTTTTTGCTCGAACATTAAATGCCTCCAAATGGTATTTATTTCACTTCCCGAGCCCCTGGAAGCATGAAAATCACTTTAAACATGCTAATTTTAGCTCTAACACTGATGATCCACCTACAAATGTGAACTGACGTTCAAAAATAAAACATTTGAAAACGGACCATTTTCCACATTTCTGAAGCATGACGTAATGGGGGGGTGTTATCTCTTTTGTCGAAAATCAGCCGTTTTTGCTCGAACATTAAATGCCTCCAAATGGTATTTAATTAACTTCCCGAGCCCCTGGAAGCATGAAAATCACTTTAAACATGCTAATTTTAGCTCTAACACTGATGATCCACCTACAAATGTGAACTGACGTTCAAAAATAAAACATTTGAAAACGGACCATTTTCCACATTTCTGAAGCATGACGTAATGGGGGGGTGTTATCTCTTTTGTCGAAAATCAGCCGTTTTTGCTCGAACATTAAATGACTCCAAATGGTATTTATTTCACTTCCCGAGCCCCTGGAAGCATGAAAATCACTTTAAACATTCTAATTTTAGCTCTAACACTGATGATCCACCTACAAATGTGAACTGACGTTCAAAAATAAAACATTTGAAAACGGACCATTTTCCACATTTCTGAAGCATGACGTAATGGGGGGGTGTTATCTCTTTTGTCGAAAATCAGCCGTTTTTGCTCGAACATTAAATGCGTCCAAATGGTATTTAATTAACTTCCCGGGGTGAAGAAACCCTTTTTGAGAACTCAGAGTGAGTAAATTGGCCATTTTCATGCACTTTTAACCATTCCATAAATCTTGTGTTTTGGGCCCCTGGAAGCATGAAAATCACTTTAAACATGCTAATTTTAGCTCTAACACTGATGATCCACCTACAAATGTGAACTGACGTTCAAAAATAAAACATTTGAAAACGGACCATTTTCCACATTTCTGAAGCATGACGTAATGGGGGGGTGTTATCTCTTTTGTCGAAAATCAGCCGTTTTTGCTCGAACATTAAATGCCTCCAAATGGTATTTAATTAACTTCCCGAGCCCCTGGAAGCATGAAAATCACTTTAAACATGCTAATTTTAGCTCTAACACTGATGATCCACCTACAAATGTGAACTGACGTTCAAAAATAAAACATTTGAAAACGGACCATTTTCCACATTTCTGAAGCATGACGTAATGGGGGGGTGTTATCTCTTTTGTCGAAAATCAGCCGTTTTTGCTCGAACATTAAATGCCTCCAAATGGTATTTATTTCACTTCCCGAGCCCCTGGAAGCATGAAAATCACTTTAAACATGCTAATTTTAGCTCTAACACTGATGATCCACCTACAAATGTGAACTGACGTTCAAAAATAAAACATTTGAAAACGGACCATTTTCCACATTTCTGAAGCATGACGTAATGGGGGGGTGTTATCTCTTTTGTCGAAAATCAGCCGTTTTTGCTCGAACATTAAATGCCTCCAAATGGTATTTAATTAACTTCCCGGGGTGAAGAAACCCTTTTTGAGAACTCAGAGTGAGTAAATTAGCCATTTTCATGCACTTTTAACCATTCCATAAATCTTGTGTTTTGGGCCCCTGGAAGCATGAAAATCACTTTAAACATGCTAATTTTAGCTCTAACACTGATGTTCCACCTACAAATGTGAACTGACGTTCAAAAATAAAACATTTGAAAACGGACCATTTTCCACATTTCTGAAGCATGACGTAATGGGGGGGTGTTATCTCTTTTGTCGAAAATCAGCCGTTTTTGCTCGAACATTAAATGCCTCCAAATGGTATTTATTTCACTTCCCCAGCCCCTGGAAGCATGAAAATCACTTTAAACATGCTAATTTTAGCTCTAACACTGATGATCCACCTACAAATGTGAACTGACGTTCAAAAATAAAACATTTGAAAACGGACCATTTTCCACATTTCTGAAGCATGACGTAATGGGGGGGTGTTATCTCTTTTGTCGAAAATCAGCCGTTTTTGCTCGAACATTAAATGCCTCCAAATGGTATTTATTTCACTTCCCGAGCCCCTGGAAGCATGAAAATCACTTTAAACATGCTAATTTTAGCTCTAACACTGATGATCCACCTACAAATGTGAACTGACGTTCAAAAATAAAACATTTGAAAACGGACCATTTTCCACATTTCTGAAGCATGACGTAATGGGGGGGTGTTATCTCTTTTGTCGAAAATCAGCCGTTTTTGCTCGAACATTAAATGCCTCCAAATGGTATTTATTTCACTTCCCGAGCCCCTGGAAGCATGAAAATCACTTTAAACATGCTAATTTTAGCTCTAACACTGATGTTCCACCTACAAATGTGAACTGACGTTCAAAAATAAAACATTTGAAAACGGACCATTTTCCACATTTCTGAAGCATGACGTAATGGGGGGGTGTTATCTCTTTTGTCGAAAATCAGCCGTTTTTGCTCGAACATTAAATGCCTCCAAATGGTATTTAATTAACTTCCCGGGGTGAAGAAACCCTTTTTGAGAACTCAGAGTGAGTAAATTGGCCATTTTCATGCACTTTTAACCATTCCATAAATCTTGTGTTTTGGGCCCCTGGAAGCATGAAAATCACTTTAAACATGCTAATTTTAGCTCTAACACTGATGATCCACCTACAAATGTGAACTGACGTTCAAAAATAAAACATTTGAAAATGGACCATTTTCCACATTTCTGAAGCATGACGTAATGGGGGGGTGTTATCTCTTTTGTCGAAAATCAGCCGTTTTTGCTCGAACATTAAATGCCTCCAAATGGTATTTAATTAACTTCCCGGGTGAAGAAACCCTTTTTGAGAACTCAGAGTGAGTAAATTGGCCATTTTCATGCACTTTTAACCATTCCATAAATCTTGTGTTTTGGGCCCCTGGAAGCATGAAAATCACTTTAAACATGCTAATTTTAGCTCTAACACTGATGATCAACCTACAAATGTGAACTGACGTTCAAAAATAAAACATTTGAAAACGGACCATTTTCCACATTTCTGAAGCATGACGTAATGGGGGGGTGTTATCTCTTTTGTCGAAAATCAGCCGTTTTTGCTCTAACATTAAATGCCTCCAAATGGTATTTAATTAACTTCCCGGGGTGAAGAAACCCTTTTTGAGAACTCAGAGTGAGTAAATTGGCCATTTTCATGCACTTTTAACCATTCCATAAATCTTGTGTTTTGGGCCCCTGGAAGCATGAAAATCATTTTAAACATGCTAATTTTAGCTCTAACACTGATGATCCACCTACAAATGTGAACTGACGTTCAAAAATAAAACTTTTGAAAACGGACCATTTTCCACATTTCTGAAGCATGACGTAATGGGGGGGTGTTATCTCTTTTGTCGAAAATCAGCCGTTTTTGCTCGAACATTAAATGCCTCCAAATGGTATTTAATTAACTTCCCGGGGTGAAGAAACCCTTTTTGAGAACTCAGAGTGAGTAAATTGGCCATTTTCATGCACTTTTAACCATTCCATAAATCTTGTGTTTTGGGCCCCAAGAAGCATGAAAATCACTTTAAACATGCTAATTTTAGCTCTTACACTGATGATCCACCTACAAATGTGAACTGACGTTCAAAAATAAAACATTTGAAAACGGACCATTTTCCACATTTCTGAAGCATGACGTAATGGGGGGGTGTTATCTCTTTTGTCGAAAATCAGCCGTTTTTGCTCGAACATTAAATGCCTCCAAATGGTATTTATTTCACTTCCCGAGCCCCTGGAAGCATGAAAATCACTTTAAACATGCTAATTTTAGCTCTAACACTGATGATCCACCTACAAATATGAACTGACGTTCAAAAATAAAACATTTGAAAACGGCCATTTTCCACATTTCTGAAGCATGACGTAATGGGGGGGTGTTATCTCTTTTGTCGAAAATCAGCCGTTTTTGCTCGAACATTAAATGCCTCCAAATGGTATTTAATTAACTTCCCGAGCCCCTGGAAGCATGAAAATCACTTTAAACATTCTAATTTTAGCTCTAACACTGATGATCCACCTACAAATGTGAACTGACGTTCAAAAATAAAACATTTGAAAACGGACCATTTTCCACATTTCTGAAGCATGACGTAATGGGGGGGTGTTATCTCTTTTGTCGAAAATCAGCCGTTTTTGCTCGAACATTAAATGCCTCCAAATGGTATTTATTTCACTTCCAGAGCCCCTGGAAGCATGAAAATCACTTTAAACATTCTAATTTTAGCTCTAACACTGATGATCCACCTACAAATGTGAACTGACGTTCAAAAATAAAACATTTGAAAACGGACCATTTTCCACATTTCTAAAGCATGACGTAATGGGGGGGTGTTAGCTCTTTTGTCGAAAATCAGCCGTTTTTGCTCGAACATTAAAATCCTCCAAATGGTATTTAATTAACTTCCCGGGGTGAAGAAACCCTTTTTGAGAACTCAGAGTGAGTAAATTGGCCATTTTCATGCACTTTTAACCATTCCATAAATCTTGTGTTTTGGGCCCCTGGAAGCATGAAAATCACTTTAAACATGCTAATTTTAGCTCTAACACTGATGATCCACCTACAAATGTGAACTGACGTTCAAAAATAAAACATTTGAAAACGGACCATTTTCCACATTTCTGAAGCATGACGTAATGGGGGGGTGTTATCTCTTTTGTCGAAAATCAGCCGTTTTTGCTCGAACATTAAATGCCTCCAAATGGTATTTAATTAACTTCCCGAGCCCCTGGAAGCATGAAAATCACTTTAAACATGCTAATTTTAGCTCTAACACTGATGATCCACCTACAAATGTGAACTGACGTTCAAAAATAAAACATTTGAAAACGGACCATTTTCCACATTTCTGAAGCATGACGTAATGGGGGGGTGTTATCTCTTTTGTCCAAAACCAGCCGTTTTTGCTCGAACATTAAATGCCTCCAAATGGTATTTAATTAACTTCCCGGGGTGAAGAAACCCTTTTTGAGAACTCAGAGTGAGTAAATTGGCCATTTTCATGCACTTTTAACCATTCCATAAATCTTGTGTTTTGGGCCCCTGGAAGCATGAAAATCACTTTAAACATGCTAATTTTAGCTCTAACACTGATGATCCACCTACAAATGTGAACTGACGTTCAAAAATAAAACATTTGAAAACGGACCATTTTCCACATTTCTGAAGCATGACGTAATGGGGGGGTGTTATCTCTTTTGTCGAAAATCAGCCGTTTTTGCTCGAACATTAAATGCCTCCAAATGGTATTTATTTCACTTCCCGAGCCCCTGGAAGCATGAAAATCACTTTAAACATGCTAATTTTAGCTCTAACACTGATGATCCACCTACAAATGTGAACTGACGTTCAAAAATAAAACATTTGAAAACGGACCATTTTCCACATTTCTGAAGCATGACGTAATGAGGGGGTGTCATCTCTTTTGTCGAAAAGCTGCCGTTTTTGCTCGAACATTAAATGCCTCCAAATGGTATTTATTTCACTTCCCGAGACCCTGGAAGCATGAAAATCACTTTAAACATGCTAATTTTAGCTCTAACACTGATGATCCACCTACAAATGTGAACTGACGTTCAAAAATAAAACATTTGAAAACGGACCATTTTCCACATTTCTGAAGCATGACGTAATGGGGGGGTGTTATCTCTTTTGTCGAAAATCAGCCGTTTTTGCTCGAACATTAAATGCCTCCAAATGGTATTTATTTCACTTCCCGAGCCCCTGGAAGCATGAAAATCACTTTAAACATGCTAATTTTAGCTCTAACACTGATGATCCACCTACAAATGTGAACTGACGTTCAAAAATAAAACATTTGAAAACGGACCATTTTCCACATTTCTGAAGCATGACGTAATGGGGGGGGTGTTATCTCTTTTGTCGAAAATCAGCCGTTTTTGCTCGAACATTAAATGCCTCCAAATGGTATTTAATTAACTTCCCGGGGTGAAGAAACCCTTTTTGAGAACTCAGAGTGAGTAAATTGGCCATTTTCATGCACTTTTAACCATTCCATAAATCTTGTGTTTTGGGCCCCTGGAAGCATGAAAATCACTTTAAACATGCTAATTTTAGCTCTAACAATGATGATCCACCTACAAATGTGAACTGACGTTCAAAAATAAAACATTTGAAAACGGACCATTTTCCACATTTCTGAAGCATGACGTAATGGGGGGGTGGTATCTCTTTTGTCGAAAATCAGCCGTTTTTGCTCGAACATTAAATGCCTCCAAATGGTATTTATTTCACTTCCCGAGCCCCTGGAAGCATGAAAATCACTTTAAAAATGCTAATTTTAGCTCTAACACTGATGATCCACCTACAAATGTGAACTGACGTTCAAAAATAAAACATTTGAAAACGGACCATTTTCCACATTTCTGAAGCATGACGTAATGGGGGGGTGTTATCTCTTTTGTCGAAAATCAGCCGTTTTTGCTCGAACATTAAATACCTCCAAATGGTATTTATTTCACTTCCCGAGCCCCTGGAAGCATGAAAATCACTTTAAACATGCTAATTTTAGCTCTAACACTGATGATCCACCTACAAATGTGAACTGACGTTCAAAAATAAAACATTTGAAAACGGACCATTTTCCACATTTCTGAAGCATGACGTAATGGGGGGGGTGTTATCTCTTTTGTCGAAAATCAGCCGTTTTTGCTCGAACATTAAATGCCTCCAAATGGTATTTAATTAACTTCCCGAGCCCCTGGAAGCATGAAAATCACTTTAAACATGCTAATTTTAGCTCTAACACTGATGATCCACCTACAAATGTGAACTGACGTTCAAAAATAAAACATTTGAAAACGGACCATTTTCCACATTTCTGAAGCATGACGTAATGGGGGGGTGTTATCTCTTTTGTCCAAAATCAGCCGTTTTTGCTCGAACATTAAATGCCTCCAAATGTTATTTATTTCACTTCCCGAGCCCCTGGAAGCATGAAAATCACTTTAAACATGCTAATTTTAGCTCTAACACTGATGATCCACCTACAAATGTGAACTGACGTTCAAAAATAAAACATTTGAAAACGGACCATTTTCCACATTTCTGAAGCATGACGTAATGGGGGGTGTTATCTCTTTTGTCGAAAATCAGCCGTTTTTGCTCGAACATTAAATGCCTCCAAATGGTATTTATTTCACTTCCCGAGCCCCTGGAAGCATGAAAATCACTTTAAACATGCTAATTTTAGCTCTAACACTGATGATCCACCTACAAATGTGAACTGACGTTCAAAAATAAAACATTTGAAAACGGACCATTTTCCACATTTCTGAAGCATGACGTAATGGGGGGGTGTTATCTCTTTTGTCGAAAATCAGCCGTTTTTGCTCGAACATTAAATGCCTCCAAATGGTATTTATTTCACTTCCCGAGCCCCTGGAAGCATGAAAATCACTTTAAACATGCTAATTTTAGCTCTAACACTGATGATCCACCTACAAATGTGAACTGACGTTCAAAAATAAAACATTTGAAAACGGACCATTTTCCACATTTCTGAAGCATGACGTAATGGGGGGGTGTTATCTCTTTTGTCGAAAATCAGCCGTTTTTGCTCGAACATTAAATGCCTCCAAATGGTATTTAATTAACTTCCCGGGGTGAAGAAACCCTTTTTGAGAACTCAGAGTGAGTAAATTGGCCATTTTCATGCACTTTTAACCATTCCATAAATCTTGTGTTTTGGGCCCCTGGAAGCATGAAAATCACTTTAAACATGCTAATTTTAGCTCTAACAATGATGATCCACCTACAAATGTGAACTGACGTTCAAAAATAAAACATTTGAAAACGGACCATTTTCCACATTTCTGAAGCATGACGTAATGGGGGGGTGGTATCTCTTTTGTCGAAAATCAGCCGTTTTTGCTCGAACATTAAATGCCTCCAAATGGTATTTATTTCACTTCCCGAGCCCCTGGAAGCATGAAAATCACTTTAAACATGCTAATTTTAGCTCTAACACTGATGATCCACCTACAAATGTGAACTGACGTTCAAAAATAAAACATTTGAAAACGGACCATTTTCCACATTTCTGAAGCATGACGTAATGGGGGGGTGTTATCTCTTTTGTCGAAAATCAGCCGTTTTTGCTCGAACATTAAATACCTCCAAATGGTATTTATTTCACTTCCCGAGCCCCTGGAAGCATGAAAATCACTTTAAACATGCTAATTTTAGCTCTAACACTGATGATCCACATACAAATGTGAACTGACGTTCAAAAATAAAACATTTGAAAACGGACCATTTTCCACATTTCTGAAGCATGACGTAATGGGGGGGGTGTTATCTCTTTTGTCGAAAATCAGCAGTTTTTGCTCGAACATTAAATGCCTCCAAATGGTATTTAATTAACTTCCCGAGCCCCTGGAAGCATGAAAATCACTTTAAACATGCTAATTTTAGCTCTAACACTGATGATCCACCTACAAATGTGAACTGACGTTCAAAAATAAAACATATGAAAACGGACCATTTTCCACATTTCTGAAGCATGACGTAATGGGGGGGTGTTATCTCTTTTGTCCAAAATCAGCCGTTTTTGCTCGAACATTAAATGCCTCCAAATGTTATTTATTTCACTTCCCGAGCCCCTGGAAGCATGAAAATCACTTTAAACATGCTAATTTTAGCTCTAACACTGATGATCCACCTACAAATGTGAACTGACGTTCAAAAATAAAACATTTGAAAACGGACCATTTTCCACATTTCTGAAGCATGACGTAATGGGGGGTGTTATCTCTTTTGTCAAAAATCAGCCGTTTTTGCTCGAACATTAAATGCCTCCAAATGGTATTTATTTCACTTCCCGAGCCCCTGGAAGCATGAAAATCACTTTAAACATGCTAATTTTAGCTCTAACACTGATGATCCACCTACAAATGTGAACTGACGTTCAAAAATAAAACATTTGAAAACGGACCATTTTCCACATTTCTGAAGCATGACGTAATGGGGGGGTGTTATCTCTTTTGTCGAAAATCAGCCGTTTTTGCTCGAACATTAAATGCCTCCAAATGGTATTTAATTAACTTCCCAGGGTGAAGAAACCCTTTTTGAGAACTCAGAGTGAGTAAATTGGCCATTTTCATGCACTTTTAACCATTCCATAAATCTTGTGTTTTGGGCCCCTGGAAGCATGAAAATCACTTTAAACATGCTAATTTTAGCTCTAACACTGATGATCCACCTACAAATGTGAACTGACGTTCAAAAATAAAACATTTGAAAACGGACCATTTTCCACATTTCTGAAGCATGACGTAATGGGGGGGTGTTATCTCTTTTGTCGAAAATCAGCCGTTTTTGCTCGAACATTAAATGCCTCCAAATGGTATTTATTTCACTTCCCGAGCCCCTGGAAGCATGCAAATCACTTTAAACATGCTAATTTTAGCTCTAACACTGATGATCCACCTACAAATGTGAACTGACGTTCAAAAATAAAACATTTGAAAACGGACCATTTTCCACATTTCTGAAGCATGACGTAATGGGGGGGTGTTATCTCTTTTGTCGAAAATCAGCCGTTTTTGCTCGAACATTAAATGCCTCCAAATGGTATTTATTTCACTTCCCGAGCCCCTGGAAGCATGAAAATCACTTTAAACATGCTAATTTTAGCTCTAACACTGATGATCCACCTACAAATGTGAACTGACGTTCAAAAATAAAACATTCGAAAACGGACCATTTTCCACATTTCTGAAGCATGACGTAATTGGGGGGGTGTTATCTCTTTTGTCGAAAATCAGATTGTTTTTGCTCGAACATTAAATGCCTCCAAATGGTATTTAATTAACTTCCAGAGCCCCTGGAAGCATGAAAATCACTTTAAACATGCTAATTTTAGCTCTAACACTGATGATCCACCTACAAATGTGAACTGACGTTCAAAAATAAAACATTTGAAAACGGACCATTTTCCACATTTCTGAAGCATGACGTAATGGGGGGGTGTTATCTCTTTTGTCGAAAATCAGCCGTTTTTGCTCGAACATTAAATGCCTCCAAATGGTATTTAATTAACTTCCCGGGGTGAAGAAACCCTTTTTGAGAACTCAGAGTGAGTAAATTGGCCATTTTCATGCACTTTTAACCATTCCATAAATCTTGTGTTTTGGGCCCCAAGAAGCATGAAAATCACTTTAAACATGCTAATTTTAGCTCTAACACTGATGATCCACCTACAAATGTGAACTGACGTTCAAAAATAAAACATTTGAAAACGGACCATTTTCCACATTTCTGAAGCATGACGTAATGGGGGGGTGTTATCTCTTTTGTCGAAAATCAGCCGTTTTTGCTCGAACATTAAATGCCTCCAAATGGTATTTAATTAACTTCCCGGGGTGAAGAAACCCTTTTTGAGAACTCAGAGTGAGTAAATTGGCCATTTTCATGCACTTTTAACCATTCCATAAATCTTGTGTTTTGGGCCCCAAGAAGCATGAAAATCACTTTAAACATGCTAATTTTAGCTCTAACACTGATGATCCACCTACAAATGTGAACTGACGTTCAAAAATAAAACATTTGAAAACGGACCATTTTCCACATTTCTGAAGCATGACGTAATGGGGGGGTGTTATCTCTTTTGTCGAAAATCAGCCGTTTTTGCTCTAACATTAAATGCCTCCAAATGGTATTTAATTAACTTCCCGGGGTGAAGAAACCCTTTTTGAGAACTCAGAGTGAGTAAATTGGCCATTTTCATGCACTTTTAACCATTCCATAAATCTTGTGTTTTGGGCCCCTGGAAGCATGAAAATCACTTTAAACATGCTAATTTTAGCTCTAACACTGATGATCCACCTACAAATGTGAACTGACGTTCAAAAATAAAACATTTGAAAACGGACCATTTTCCACATTTCTGAAGCATGACGTAATGGGGGGGTGTTATCTCTTTTGTCGAAAACCAGCCGTTTTTGCTCTAACATTAAATGCCTCCAAATGGTATTTAATTAACTTCCCGGGGTGAAGAAACCCTTTTTGAGAACTCAGAGTGAGTAAATTGGCCATTTTCATGCACTTTTAACCATTCCATAAATCTTGTGTTTTGGGCCCCTGGAAGCATGAAAATCACTTTAAACATGCTAATTTTAGCTCTAACACTGATGATCCACCTACAAATGTGAACTGACGTTCAAAAATAAAACATTTGAAAACGGACCATTTTCCACATTTCTGAAGCATGACGTAATGGGGGGGTGTTATCTCTTTTGTCGAAAATCAGCCGTTTTTGCTCTAACATTAAATGCCTCCAAATGGTATTTAATTAACTTCCCGGGGTGAAGAAACCCTTTTTGAGAACTCAGAGTGAGTAAATTGGCCATTTTCATGCACTTTTAACCATTCCATAAATCTTGTGTTTTGGGCCCCTGGAAGCATGAAAATCACTTTAAACATGCTAATTTTAGCTCTAACACTGATGATCCACCTACAAATGTGAACTGACGTTCAAAAATAAAACATTTGAAAACGGACCATTTTCCACATTTCTGAAGCATGACGTAATGGGGGGGTGTTATCTCTTTTGTCGAAAATCAGCCGTTTTTGCTCGAACATTAAATGCCTCCAAATGGTATTTATTTCTCTTCCCGAGCCCCTGGAAGCATGAAAATCACTTTAAACATGCTAATTTTAGCTCTAACACTGATGATCCACCTACAAATGTGAACTTACGTTCAAAAATAAAACATTTGAAAACGGACCATTTTCCACATTTCTGAAGCATGACGTAATGGGGGGGTGTTATCTCTTTTGTCGAAAATCAGCCGTTTTTGCTCGAACATTAAATGCCTCCAAATGGTATTTAATTAACTTCCCGAGCCCCTGGAAGCATGAAAATCACTTTAAACATTCTAATTTTAGCTCTAACACTGATGATCCACCTACAAATGTGAACTTACGTTCAAAAATAAAACATTTGAAAACGGACCATTTTCCACATTTCTGAAGCATGACGTAATGGGGGGGTGTTATCTCTTTTGTCGAAAATCAGCCGTTTTTGCTCGAACATTAAATGCCTCCAAATGGTATTTATTTCACTTCCCGAGCCCCTGGAAGCATGAAAATCACTTTAAACATGCTAATTTTAGCTCTAACACTGATGATCCACCTACAAATGTGAACTTACGTTCAAAAATAAAACATTTGAAAACGGACCATTTTCCACATTTCTGAAGCATGACGTAATGGGGGGGTGTTATCTCTTTTGTCGAAAATCAGCCGTTTTTGCTCGAACATTAAATGCCTCCAATTGGTATTTAATTAACTTCCCGAGCCCCTGGAAGCATGAAAATCACTTTAAACATGCTAATTTTAGCTCTAACACTGATGATCCACCTACAAATGTGAACTGACGTTCAAAAATAAAACATTTGAAAACGGACCATTTTCCACATTTCTAAAGCATGACGTAATGGGGGGGGTGTTAGCTCTTTCGTCGAAAATCAGCCGTTTTTGCTCGAACATTAAAATCCTCCAAATGGTATTTAATTAACTTGCCGGGGTGAAGAAACCCTTTTTGAGAACTCAGAGTGAGTAAATTGGCCATTTTCATGCACTTTTAACCATTCCATAAATCTTGTGTTTTGGGCCCCTGGAAGCATGAAAATCACTTTAAACATGCTAATTTTAGCTCTAACACTGATGATCCACCTACAAATGTGAACTGACGTTCAAAAATAAAACATTTGAAAACGGACCATTTTCCACATTTCTGAAGCATGACGTAATGGGGGGGTGTTATCTCTTTTGTGGAAAATCAGCCTTTTTTGCTCGAACATTAAATGCCTCCAAATGGTATTTATTTCACTTCCCGAGCCCCTGGAAGCATGAAAATCACTTTAAACATGCTAATTTTAGCTCTAACACTGATGATCCACCTACAAATGTGAACTGACGTTCAAAAATAAAACATTTGAAAACGGACCATTTTCCACATTTCTGAAGCATGACGTAATGGGGGGGTGTTATCTCTTTTGTCGAAAATCAGCCGTTTTTGCTCGAACATTAAATGTAATGTAATGTAATGTAATGTAAATGCCAATTTATAACGCGCGACAATCGCTCCAAGGAGCATCTAGGCGCCCAGAAAGGACCACCAGATGTTAGGTAGTTCCTATGCTTACTTGACCGAGACCCGAATTACACTAGGCTTCTGGCAGTTGTATCTTGTAGATTAAAGATCCAGGTTTTTAGGTGTTTACGGAAATCTATTTCTTTATCCAGTGATCTCAACTGGGGGGGGAGGGTATTCCATGCTTTTGCTCCCAGTACCGCCAGGGATTTACCCCCTCGAGTTTTAAGTCTAAAGCTTGGGACAGTAAGCAGGTTGGCCGTTGAAGAACGCAGTGCTCTGATTGGGCAGTATCTGCTGAATTTTTTCCTCAGGTAGGATGGGCCTAAGTTGTGGACAGCTCTAAAAGTAATTAAGAGTACTTTAAACAAGACCCTTTTTATAATAGGCAGCCAGTGTAATGCCTTGAGGGCTTTGGTTGCAGATGATCTTTTCGGCCACTTCAAAACCAACCTCGCCGCTGCATGTTGCACCATCTGAAGTTTGTGTGTGACAGCTTTATTTGTGCCAGCGTAGAGGCTATTACAGTAATCGATGCGTGATGTTACTAGTGCAACCGTAACTGTTTTCCTTGCTTCAAGGGGCAGAAGATCAAAGAACTTTCTCAGTCCCTTTATTACCCCAAAGCACATGCCTGCCACTCTAGCCGCTTGTTGTCTAAAAGACAAGTCAGAGTCAAAATGCACCCCCAGATTACGGGCCAAGTTGGTTGTATGAGGTGGTATTTCAGCTTTTTCTGGCCACCATAATCGTGGGATGAACTCATTATTTGGGCCTATAGGCATGATCTCTGTTTTGCCTGTGTTGCATTTCAGATGGTTTAGACGCATCCATTCGAAGGTGGCCGTTAGGCAACCTTTGAGATTTTCCTCCCAGGCTTGGTTATCCTTATCCATTACCAGGATAAGTTGTGTGTCATCGGCATAGGCTATAGCGTCTATGCCAAATGACGAAATCAATTTTATCAGGGGTGCGGTATAAACATTAAACAGGGTCGGGCTCAGGCTCGAACCCTGCGGGACTCCCGTCAACAGCGCTTTTTCACTGGAGCAGAATTCCCCCAGGGTCACCACTTGCCTCCTGTCACTTAAAAAGTTACTTATCCACTCAAGCACTGTCCCTGTGACGCCAGATGTTATTAGCCGGTCTAATAGGATGGCATGTGAGACCGTGTCGAAGGCCGCCGAAAGGTCTAATAAAATCAAGACGGCCTTCTTACCTTGGTCTAGGGCTGAGCGGATAGTTTCTGTGGTGAACAGGAGGGCCGATTCGGTGGAATGTTGGACCCTGAAACCTGCCTGGTTGGGGTGCCATGCATCACTATCTTCCAAGAAACGAGTAAGTTGTTTATTTACAATTGACTCTGTAACTTTACACAGGGCCGGAAGTAGTGAGATGGGTCGTAGGTTCGACAATGTGGTGGGGTCAGGGAGTTGTTTTTTTTGCAGTGGTTTCACCGCTGCCAGTTTCCACTCAGGGGGGACTTTGGCTGTGGACAGTGAGGTGTTGACAATGGCATTTATTATTGGATTGGCGATGTCCACAATGAGGTGTAAAAGTCTAACTGGACAGGGGTCAAAGGGGGATCCAGATTTTGTTGCCAGAATTCCTCTTTTGGTGTCCTCCAGACTAACTGGAAGGAAAGTTTTCAGCTGCATGGCTCCTTGCCTCACTATATCCTCCTCTATTCTGGGTTCTAATATAGGAACATCAAAGTCCTTTGTCAGCCCCTGTACTTTTCCCTCAAAGAAATCTGCGATCTTATCACAGAGTGCCTGCGAGGGCGGGATATCCTGCGCTAAACATTTAGGTTTGTTAAAGCCGTTGACAATTTTGAATATTTCCTTTTGTTTGCTGCTGGCTGTTTCTATTGCCAGCGAGAAGTACCTTTTTTTTGCTTGTTTGATCAGCGCATGATAGGCATTTTTTATCATTTTGTATTTGCTGCGTTCTGGGCTAGAGTAATTTTTTCGCCAGCTTCTTTCGGCTCTCCTGAGCTCTCCTTGTTTGTCTTTGAGATCTCGATCGAACCAGGGTGCAGATGTTTTCTTTCTACCCTGCCTCATTCTGTTTTTTCCCTGCCCGACTGTGCCTTTCAGATCATTCATCCATGTTCTGAAGCTGATGAGATTAGCAGGTACTACCAGCTGGGGTCTACAGTTCCTGGCTATGGTTGTAAGTTCTGGGTGGGACAATAACGTTTTCCATTCATCCCTTGTGACCATGCTGTGTTCCTTTTTAAAAACGTTTTCTCGGTAAGACATAAGAGGGAACGTAAAAGGAATCAGCATATGGTCAGTCCATATTTGGGGTCTAAGGGGGTAAGTTGTCAAAGCGTCTAGGTTGGTGGCAATGCAATCTATTGTATGCCCTGCCTCATGGGTGGCTAGGGTGTCTAGGATAGTCAGACCCATGACCTCCATGGTTTCCCGATAGGAGGCGGCAGAAGTATCGGTTGTGGACTCAAGGTGGATGTTTATGTCACCCATCAGAGTGAAATTAGAATACCTAAGTATCAATGGGCTGAGCACCTCTCCTATGTTACTCAGGAAACCCGCACAGGGTCCTGGTGGGCGGTAGATCAGAGCCCCCGAAAAGGAGAAGTTGTCATTGATTTTAATTATAAAACCCATCCCTTCTGCATCTGTTAACTCTTGCAGTGGTACCGTCGAGCAGCTGAGGGAGTCCCTATATATGATGGCCACTCCTCCACCACGTTGTTCATTCTCTCTATCTACTCTTTGTATACCATATCCAGGGGGCAGGGCATGAACCACATCTGGGGTGCACCAGGGTTTAAGCCATGTCTCCGTAATGAAGAGACAATCTAAGTTGTCATCTATCAATAGGTCCTGGATATGCTGGGCATGCCTCGGTACAGATCTGGCATTTATTAGGGCAGCTTGAAAGCTATCTTGGGGTGTTGAGAAGGCCGAAACCTGGGACCACAGAAAAGTGTGGCGGCAGGCCTGGCAGCTCACTGGTCCTGCCTCCAAATGGTATTTATTTCACTTCCCGAGCCCCTGGAAGCATGAAAATCACTTTAAACATGCTAATTTTAGCTCTAACACTGATGATCCACCTACAAATGTGAACTGACGTTCAAAAATAAAACATGTGAAAACGGACCATTTTCCACATTTCTAAAGCATGACGTAATGGGGGGGTGTTAGCTCTTTCGTCGAAAATCAGCCGTTTTTGCTCGAACATTAAAATCCTCCAAATGGTATTTAATTAACTTCCCGGGGTGAAGAAACCCTTTTTGAGAGCTCAGAGTGAGTAAATTGGCCATTTTCATGCACTTTTAACCATTCCATAAATCTTGTGTTTTGGGCCCCTGGAAGCATGAAAATCACTTTAAACATGCTAATTTTAGCTCTAACACTGATGATCCACCTACAAATGTGAACTGACGTTCAAAAATAAAACATTTGAAAACGGACCATTTTCCACATTTCTGAAGCATGACGTAATGGGGGGGGTGTTATCTCTTTTGTCGAAAATCAGCCGTTTTTGCTCTAACATTAAATGCCTCCAAATGGTATTTAATTAACTTCCCGGGGTGAAGAAACCCTTTTTGAGAACTCAGAGTGAGTAAATTGGCCATTTTCATGCACTTTTAACCATTCCATAAATCTTGTGTTTTGGGCCCCTGGAAGCATGAAAATCACTTTAAACATGCTAATTTTAGCTCTAACACTGATGATCCACCTACAAATGTGAACTGACGTTCAAAAATAAAACATTTGAAAACGGACCATTTTCCACATTTCTGAAGCATGACGTAATGGGGGGGTGTTATCTCTTTTGTCGAAAATCAGCCGTTTTTGCTCGAACATTAAATGCCTCCAAGTGGTATTTAATTAACTTCCCGGGGTGAAGAAACCCTTTTTGAGAACTCAGAGTGAGTAAATTGGCCATTTTCATGCACTTTTAACCATTCCATAAATCTTGTGTTTTGGGCCCCTGGAAGCATGAAAATCACTTTAAACATGCTAATTTTAGCTCTAACACTGATGATCCACCTACAAATGTGAACTGACGTTCAAAAATAAAACATTTGAAAACGGACCATTTTCCATATTTCTGAAGCATGACGTAATGGGGGGGTGTTATCTCTTTTGTCAAAAATCAGCCGTTTTTGCTCGAACATTAAATGCCTCCAAATGGTATTTAATTAACTTCCCGAGCCCCTGGAAGCATGAAAATCACTTTAAACATGCTAATTTTAGCTCTAACACTGATGATCCACCTACAAATGTGAACTGACGTTCAAAAATGAAACATTTGAAAACGGACCATTTTCCACATTTCTGAAGCATGACGTAATGGGGGGGTGTTATCTCTTTTGTCGAAAATCAGCCATTTTTGCTCTAACATTAAATGCCTCCAAATGATATTTAATTAACTTCCCGGGGTGAAGAAACCCTTTTTGAGAACTCAGAGTGAGTAAATTGGCCATTTTCATGCACTTTTAACCATTCCATAAATCTTGTGTTTTGGGCCCCTGGAAGCATGAAAATCACTTTAAACATGCTAATTTTAGCTCTAACACTGATGATCCACCTACAAATGTGAACTGACGTTCAAAAATAAAACATTTGAAAACGGACCATTTTCCACATTTCTGAAGCATGACGTAATGGGGAGGTGTTATCTCTTTTGTCGAAAATCAGCCGTTTTTGCTCTAACATTAAATGCCTCCAAATGGTTTTTAATTAACTTCCCGGGGTGAAGAAACCCTTTTTGAGAACTCAGAGTGAGTAAATTGGCCATTTTCATGCACTTTTAACCATTCCATAAATCTTGTGTTTTGGGCCCCTGGAAGCATGAAAATCACTTTAAACATGCTAATTTTAGCTCTAACACTGATGATCCACCTACAAATGTGAACTGACGTTCAAAAATAAAACATTTGAAAACGGACCATTTTCCACATTTCTGAAGCATGACGTAATGGGAGGGTGTTATCTCTTTTGTCGAAAATCAGCCGTTTTTGCTCGAACATTAAATGCCTCCAAGTGGTATTTAATTAACTTCCCGGGGTGAAGAAACCCTTTTTGAGAACTCAGAGTGAGTAAATTGGCCATTTTCATGCACTTTTAACCATTCCATAAATCTTGTGTTTTGGGCCCCTGGAAGCATGAAAATCACTTTAAACATGCTAATTTTAGCTCTAACACTGATGATCCACCTACAAATGTGAACTGACGTTCAAAAATAAAACATTTGAAAACGGACCATTTTCCATATTTCTGAAGCATGACGTAATGGGGGGGTGTTATCTCTTTTGTCAAAAATCAGCCGTTTTTGCTCGAACATTAAATGCCTCCAAATGGTATTTAATTAACTTCCCGAGCCCCTGGAAGCATGAAAATCACTTTAAACATGCTAATTTTAGCTCTAACACTGATGATCCACCTACAAATGTGAACTGACGTTCAAAAATGAAACATTTGAAAACGGACCATTTTCCACATTTCTGAAGCATGACGTAATGGGGGGGTGTTATCTCTTTTGTCGAAAATCAGCCATTTTTGCTCTAACATTAAATGCCTCCAAATGATATTTAATTAACTTCCCGGGGTGAAGAAACCCTTTTTGAGAACTCAGAGTGAGTAAATTGGCCATTTTCATGCACTTTTAACCATTCCATAAATCTTGTGTTTTGGGCCCCTGGAAGCATGAAAATCACTTTAAACATGCTAATTTTAGCTCTAACACTGATGATCCACCTACAAATGTGAACTGACGTTCAAAAATAAAACATTTGAAAACGGACCATTTTCCACATTTCTGAAGCATGACGTAATGGGGGGGTGTTATCTCTTTTGTCGAAAATCAGCCGTTTTTGCTCTAACATTAAATGCCTCCAAATGGTATTTAATTAACTTCCCGGGGTGAAGAAACCCTTTTTGAGAACTCAGAGTGAGTAAATTGGCCATTTTCATGCACTTTTAACCATTCCATAAATCTTGTGTTTTGGGCCCCTGGAAGCATGAAAATCACTTTAAACATGCTAATTTTAGCTCTAACACTGATGATCCACCTACAAATGTGAACTGACGTTCAAAAATAAAACATTTGAAAACGGACCATTTTCCACATTTCTGAAGCATGACGTAATGGGAGGGTGTTATCTCTTTTGTCGAAAATCAGCCATTTTTGCTCGAACATTAAATGCCTCCAAATGGTATTTAATTAACTTCCCGGGGTGAAGAAACCCTTTTTGAGAACTCAGAGTGAGTAAATTGGCCATTTTCATGCACTTTTAACCATTCCATAAATCTTGTGTTTTGGGCCCCAAGAAGCATGAAAATCACTTTAAACATGCTAATTTTACCTCTAACACTGATGATCCACCTACAAATGTGAACTGACGTTCAAAAATAAAACATTTGAAAAAGGACCATTTTCCACATTTCTGAAGCATGACGTAATGGGGGGGTGTTATCTCTTTTGTCGAAAATCAGCCGTTTTTGCTCGAACATTAAATGCCTCCAAATGGTATTTATTTCACTTCCCGAGCCCCTGGAAGCATGAAAATCACTTTAAACATGCTAATTTTAGCTCTAACACTGATGATCCACCTACAAATGTGAACTGACGTTCAAAAATAAAACATTTGAAAACGGACCATTTTCCACATTTCTGAAGCATGACGTAATGGGGGGGTGTTATCTCTTTTGTCGAAAATCAGCCGTTTTTGCTCGAACATTAAATGCCTCCAAATGGTATTTAATTAACTTCCCGGGGTGAAGAAACCCTTTTTGAGAACTCAGAGTGAGTAAATTAGCCATTTTCATGCACTTTTAACCATTCCATAAATCTTGTGTTTTGGGCCCCTGGAAGCATGAAAATCACTTTAAACATGCTAATTTTAGCTCTAACACTGATGTTTCACCTACAAATGTGAACTGACGTTCAAAAATAAAACATTTGAAAACGGACCATTTTCCACATTTCTGAAGCATGACGTAATGGGGGGGTGTTATCTCTTTTGTCGAAAATCAGCCGTTTTTGCTCGAACATTAAATGCCTCCAAATGGTATTTATTTCACTTCCCCAGCCCCTGGAAGCATGAAAATCACTTTAAACATGCTAATTTTAGCTCTAACACTGATGATCCACCTACAAATGTGAACTGACGTTCAAAAATAAAACATTTGAAAACGGACCATTTTCCACATTTCTGAAGCATGACGTAATGGGGGGGTGTTATCTCTTTTGTCGAAAATCAGCCGTTTTTGCTCGAACATTAAATGCCTCCAAATGGTATTTAATTAACTTCCCGAGCCCCTGGAAGCATGAAAATCACTTTAAACATTCTAATTTTAGCTCTAACGCTGATGATCCACCTACAAATGTGAACTGACGTTCAAAAATGAAACATTTGAAAACGGACCATTTTCCACATTTCTGAAGCATGACGTAATGGGGGGGTGTTATCTCTTTTGTCGAAAATCAGCCGTTTTTGCTCGAACATTAAATGCCTTAAATGGTATTTAATTAACTTCCTGAGCCCCTGGAAGCATGAAAATCACTTTAAACATGCTAATTTTAGCTCTAACACTGATGATCCACCTACAAATGTGAACTGACGTTCAAAAATAAAACATTTGAAAACGGACCATTTTCCACATTTCTAAAGCATGACGTAATGGGGGGTGTTAGCTCTTTCGTCGAAAATCAGCCGTTTTTGCTCGAACATTAAAATCCTCCAAATGGTATTTAATTAACTTCCCGGGGTGAAGAAACCCTTTTTGAGAACTCAGAGTGAGTAAATTGGCCATTTTCATGCACTTTTAACCATTCCATAAATCTTGTGTTTTAGGCCCCTGGAAGCATGAAAATCACTTTAAACATGCTAATTTTAGCTCTAACACTGATGATCCACCTACAAATGTGAACTGACGTTCAAAAATAAAACATTTGAAAACGGACCATTTTCCACATTTCTGAAGCATGACGTAATGGGGGGGTGTTATCTCTTTTGTCGAAAATCAGCCGTTTTTGCTCGAACATTAAATGCCTCCATATGGTATTTAATTAACTTCCCGAGCCCCTGGAAGCATGAAAATCACTTTAAACATGCTAATTTTAGCTCTAACACTGATGATCCACCTACAAATGTGAACTGACGTTCAAAAATGAAACATTTGAAAACGGACCATTTTCCACATTTCTGAAGCATGACGTAATGGGGGGGTGTTATCTCTTTTGTCGAAAATCAGCCGTTTTTGCTCTAACATTAAATGCCTCCAAATGGTATTTAATTAACTTCCCGGGGTGAAGAAACCCTTTTTGAGAACTCAGAGTGAGTAAATTGGCCATTTTCATGCACTTTTAACCATTCCATAAATCTTGTGTTTTGGGCCCCTGGAAGCATGAAAATCACTTTAAACATGCTAATTTTAGCTCTAACACTGATGATCCACCTACAAATGTGAACTGACGTTCAAAAATAAAACATTTGAAAACGGGCCATGTTCCACATTTCTGAAGCATGACGTAATGGGGGGGTGTTATCTCTTTTGTCGAAAATCAGCCGTTTTTGCTCGAACATTAAATGCCTCCAAATGGTATTTAATTAACTTCCCGGGGTGAAGAAACCCTTTTTGAGAACTCAGAGTGAGTAAATTGGCCATTTTCATGCACTTTTAACCATTCCATAAATCTTGTGTTTTGGGCCCCTGGAAGCATGCAAATCACTTTAAACATGCTAATTTTAGCTCTAACACTGATGATCCACCTACAAATGTGAACTGACGTTCAAAAATAAAACATTTGAAAACGGACCATTTTCCACATTTCTGAAGCATGACGTAATGGGGGGGTGTTATCTCTTTTGTCGAAAATCAGTCGTTTTTGCTCGAACATTAAATGCCTCCAAATGGTATTTAATTAACTTCCCGAGCCCCTGGAAGCATGAAAATCACTTTAAACATGCTAATTTTAGCTCTAACACTGATGATCCACCTACAAATGTGAACTGACGTTCAAAAATAAAACATTTGAAAACGGACCATTTTCCACATTTTTAAAGCATGACGTAATGGGGGGGTGTTAGCTCTTTCGTCGAAAATCAGCCGTTTTTGCTCGAACATTAAAATCCTCCAAATGGTATTTAATTAACTTCCCGGGGTGAAGAAACCCTTTTTGAGAACTCAGAGTGAGTAAATTGGCCATTTTCATGCACTTTTAACCATTCCATAAATCTTGTGTTTTGGGCCCCTGGAAGCATGAAAATCACTTTAAACATGCTAATTTTAGCTCTAACACTGATGATCCACCTACAAATGTGAACTGACGTTCAAAAATAAAACATTTGAAAACGGACCATTTTCCACATTTCTGAAGCATGACGTAATGGGGGGGTGTTATCTCTTTTGTCGAAAATCAGCCGTTTTTGCTCTAACATTAAATGCCTCCAAATGGTATTTAATTAACTTCCCGAGCCCCTGGAAGCATGAAAATCACTTTAACCATGCTAATTTTAGCTCTAACACTGATGATCCACCTACAAATGTGAACTGACGTTCAAAAATAAAACATTTGAAAACGGACCATTTTCCACATTTCTGAAGCATGACGTAATGGGGGGGTGTTATCTCTTTTGTCGAAAATCAGCCGTTTTTGCTCGAACATTAAATGCCTCCAAATGGTATTTAATTAACTTCCCGAGCCCCTGGAAGCATGAAAATCACTTTAAACATGCTAATTTTAGCTCTAACACTGATGATCCACCTACAAATGTGAACTGACGTTCAAAAATAAAACATTTGAAAACGGACCATTTTCCACATTTCTGAAGCATGACGTAATGGGGGGGTGTTATCTCTTTTGTCGAAAATCAGCCGTTTTTGCTCGAACATTAAATGCCTCCAAATGGTATTTAATTAACTTCCCGAGCCCCTGGAAGCATGAAAATCACTTTAAACATGCTAATTTTAGCTCTAACACTGATGATCCACCTACAAATGTGAACTGACGTTCAAAAATAAAACATTTGAAAACGGACCATTTTCCACATTTCTGAAGCATGACGTAATGGGGGGGTGTTATCTCTTTTGTCGAAAATCAGCCGTTTTTGCTCGAACATTAAATGCCTCCAAATGGTATTTAATTAACTTCCCGAGCCCCTGGAAGCATGAAAATCACTTTAAACATGCTAATTTTAGCTCAAACACTGATGATCCACCTACAAATGTGAACTGACGTTCAAAAATGAAACATTTGAAAACGGACCATTTTCCACATTTCTGAAGCATGACGTAATGGGGGGGTGTTATCTCTTTTGTCGAAAATCAGCCGTTTTTGCTCTAACATTAAATGCCTCCAAATGGTATTTAATTAACTTCCCGGGGTGAAGAAACCCTTTTTGAGAACTCAGAGTGAGTAAATTGGCCATTTTCATGCACTTTTAACCATTCCATAAATCTTGTGTTTTGGGCCCCTGGAAGCATGAAAATCACTTTAAACATGCTAATTTTAGCTCTAACACTGATGATCCACCTACAAATGTGAACTGACGTTCAAAAATAAAACATTTGAAAACGGACCATTTTCCACATTTCTAAAGCATGACGTAATGGGGGGTGTTAGCTCTTTCGTCGAAAATCAGCCGTTTTTGCTCGAACATTAAAATCCTCCAAATGGTATTTAATTAACTTCCCGGGGTGAAGAAACCCTTTTTGAGAACTCAGAGTGAGTAAATTGGCCATTTTCATGCACTTTTAACCATTCCATAAATCTTGTGTTTTAGGCCCCTGGAAGCATGAAAATCACTTTAAACATGCTAATTTTAGCTCTAACACTGATGATCCACCTACAAATGTGAACTGACGTTCAAAAATAAAACATTTGAAAACGGACCATTTTCCACATTTCTGAAGCATGACGTAATGGGGGGGTGTTATCTCTTTTGTCGAAAATCAGCCGTTTTTGCTCGAACATTAAATGCCTCCAAATGGTATTTAATTAACTTCCCGAGCCCCTGGAAGCATGAAAATCACTTTAAACATGCTAATTTTAGCTCTAACACTGATGATCCACCTACAAATGTGAACTGACGTTCAAAAATGAAACATTTGAAAACGGACCATTTTCCACATTTCTGAAGCATGACGTAATGGGGGGGTGTTATCTCTTTTGTCGAAAATCAGCCGTCTTTGCTCTAACATTAAATGCCTCCAAATGGTATTTAATTAACTTCCCGGGGTGAAGAAACCCTTTTTGAGAACTCAGAGTGAGTAAATTGGCCATTTTCATGCACTTTTAACCATTCCATAAATCTTGTGTTTTGGGCCCCTGGAAGCATGAAAATCACTTTAAACATGCTAATTTTAGCTCTAACACTGATGATCCACCTACAAATGTGAACTGACGTTCAAAAATAAAACATTTGAAAACGGGCCATGTTCCACATTTCTGAAGCATGACGTAATGGGGGGGTGTTATCTCTTTTGTCGAAAATCAGCCGTTTTTGCTCGAACATTAAATGCCTCCAAATGGTATTTAATTAACTTCCCGGGGTGAAGAAACCCTTTTTGAGAACTCAGAGTGAGTAAATTGGCCATTTTCATGCACTTTTAACCATTCCATAAATCTTGTGTTTTGGGCCCCTGGAAGCATGAAAATCACTTTAAACATGCTAATTTTAGCTCTAACACTGATGATCCACCTACAAATGTGAACTGACGTTCAAAAATAAAACATTTGAAAACGGACCATTTTCCACATTTCTGAAGCATGACGTAATGGGGGGGTGTTATCTCTTTTGTCGAAAATCAGCCGTTTTTGCTCGAACATTAAATGCCTCCAAATGGTATTTAATTAACTTCCCGAGCCCCTGGAAGCATGAAAATCACTTTAAACATGCTAATTTTAGCTCTAACACTGATGATCCACCTACAAATGTGAACTGACGTTCAAAAATAAAACATTTGAAAACGGACCATTTTCCACATTTCTAAAGCATGACGTAATGGGGGGGTGTTAGCTCTTTCGTCGAAAATCAGCCGTTTTTGCTCGAACATTAAAATCCTCCAAATGGTATTTAATTAACTTCCCGGGGTGAAGAAACCCTTTTTGAGAACTCAGAGTGAGTAAATTGGCCATTTTCATGCACTTTTAACCATTCCATAAATCTTGTGTTTTGGGCCCCTGGAAGCATGAAAATCACTTTAAACATGCTAATTTTAGCTCTAACACTGATGATCCACCTACAAATGTGAACTGACGTTCAAAAATAAAACATTTGAAAACGGACCATTTTCCACATTTCTGAAGCATGACGTAATGGGGGGGTGTTATCTCTTTTGTCGAAAATCAGCCGTTTTTGCTCTAACATTAAATGCCTCCAAATGGTATTTAATTAACTTCCCGAGCCCCTGGAAGCATGAAAATCACTTTAAACATGCTAATTTTAGCTCTAACACTGATGATCCACCTACAAATGTGAACTGACGTTCAAAAATAAAACATTTGAAAACGGACCATTTTCCACATTTCTGAAGCATGACGTAATGGGGGGGTGTTATCTCTTTTGTCGAAAATCAGCCGTTTTTGCTCGAACATTAAATGCCTCCAAATGGTATTTAATTAACTTCCCGAGCCCCTGGAAGCATGAAAATCACTTTAAACATGCTAATTTTAGCTCTAACACTGATGATCCACCTACAAATGTGAACTGACGTTCAAAAATAAAACATTTGAAAACGGACCATTTTCCACATTTCTGAAGCATGACGTAATGGGGGGGGTGTTATCTCTTTTGTCGAAAATCAGCCGTTTTTGCTCGAACATTAAATGCCTCCAAATGGTATTTAATTAACTTCCCGAGCCCCTGGAAGCATGAAAATCACTTTAAACATGCTAATTTTAGCTCTAACACTGATGATCCACCTACAAATGTGAACTGACGTTCAAAAATAAAACATTTGAAAACGGACCATTTTCCACATTTCTGAAGCATGACGTAATGGGGGGGTGTTATCTCTTTTGTCGAAAATCAGCCGTTTTTGCTCGAACATTAAATGCCTCCAAATGGTATTTAATTAACTTCCCGAGCCCCTGGAAGCATGAAAATCACTTTAAACATGCTAATTTTAGCTCAAACACTGATGATCCACCTACAAATGTGAACTGACGTTCAAAAATGAAACATTTGAAAACGGACCATTTTCCACATTTCTGAAGCATGACGTAATGGGGGGGTGTTATCTCTTTTGTCGAAAATCAGCCGTTTTTGCTCTAACATTAAATGCCTCCAAATGGTATTTAATTAACTTCCCGGGGTGAAGAAACCCTTTTTGAGAACTCAGAGTGAGTAAATTGGCCATTTTCATGCACTTTTAACCATTCCATAAATCTTGTGTTTTGGGCCCCTGGAAGCATGAAAATCACTTTAAACATGCTAATTTTAGCTCTAACACTGATGATCCACCTACAAATGTGAACTGACGTTCAAAAATAAAACATTTGAAAACGGACCATTTTCCACATTTCTGAAGCATGACGTAATGGGGGGGTGTTATCTCTTTTGTCGAAAATCAGCCGTTTTTGCTCGAACAATAAATGCCTCCAAATGGTATTTAATTAACTTCCCGGGGTGAAGAAACCCTTTTTGAGAACTCAGAGTGAGTAAATTGGCCATTTTCATGCACTTTTAACCATTCCATAAATCTTGTGTTTTGGGCCCCTGGAAGCATGAAAATCACTTTAAACATGCTAATTTTAGCTCTAACACTGATGATCCACCTACAAATGTGAACTGACGTTCAAAAATAAAACATTTGAAAACGGACCATTTTCCACATTTCTGAAGCATGACGTAATGGGGGGGTGTTATCTCTTTTGTCGAAAATCAGCCGTTTTTGCTCTAACATTAAATGCCTCCAAATGGTATTTAATTAACTTCCCGGGGTGAAGAAACCCTTTTTGAGAACTCAGAGTGAGTAAATTGGCCATTTTCATGCACTTTTAACCATTCCATAAATCTTGTGTTTTGGGCCCCTGGAAGCATGAAAATCACTTTAAACATGCTAATTTTAGCTCTAACACTGATGATCCACCTACAAATGTGAACTGACGTTCAAAAATAAAACATTTGAAAACGGACCATTTTCCACATTTCTGAAGCATGACTTAATGGGGGGTGTTATCTCTTTTGTCGAAAATCAGCCGTTTTTGCTCGAACATTAAATGCCTCCAAATGGTATTTAATTAACTTCCCGGGGTGAAGAAACCCTTTTTGAGAACTCAGAGTGAGTAAATTGGCCATTTTCATGCACTTTTAACCATTCCATAAATCTTGTGTTTTGGGCCCCAAGAAGCATGAAAATCACTTTAAACATGCTAATTTTAGCTCTAACACTGATGATCCACCTACAAATGTGAACTGACGTTCAAAAATAAAACATTTGAAAACGGACCATTTTCCACATTTCTGAAGCATGACGTAATGGGGGGGTGTTATCTCTTTTGTGGAAAATCAGCCTTTTTTGCTCGAACATTAAATGCCTCCAAATGGTATTTATTTCACTTCCCGAGCCCCTGGAAGCATGAAAATCACTTTAAACATGCTAATTTTAGCTCTAACACTGAAGATCCACCTACAAATGTGAACTGACGTTCAAAAATAAAACATTTGAAAACGGACCATTTTCCACATTTCTGAAGCATGACGTAATGGGGGGGTGTTATCTCTTTTGTCGAAAATCAGCCGTTTTTGCTCGAACATTAAATGCCTCCAAATGGTATTTATTTCACTTCCCGAGCCCCTGGAAGCATGAAAATCACTTTAAACATGCTAATTTTAGCTCTAACACTGATGATCCACCTACAAATGTGAACTGACGTTCAAAAATAAAACATTTGAAAACGGACCATTTTCCACATTTCTGAAGCATGACGTAATGGGGGGGGTGTTATCTCTTTTGTCGAAAATCAGCCGTTTTTGCTCGAACATTAAATGCCTCCAAATGGTATTTAATTAACTTCCCGAGCCCCTGGATGCATGAAAATCACTTTAAACATGCTAATTTTAGCTCTAACACTGATGATCCACCTACAAATGTGAACTGACGTTCAAAAATAAAACATTTGAAAACGGACCATTTTCCACATTTCTGAAGCATGACGTAATGGGGGGGTGTTATCTCTTTTGTCGAAAATCAGCCGTTTTTGCTCGAACATTAAATGCCTCCAAATGGTATTTAATTAACTTCCCGGGGTGAAGAAACCCTTTTTGAGAACTCAGAGTGAGTAAATTGGCCATTTTCATGCACTTTTACCCATTCCATAAATCTTGTGTTTTGGGCCCCTGGAAGCATGAAAATCACTTTAAACATGCTAATTTTAGCTCTAACACTGATGATCCACCTACAAATGTGAACTGACGTTCAAAAATAAAACATTTGAAAACGGACCATTTTCCACATTTCTGAAGCATATCGTAATGGGGGGGTGTTATCTCTTTTGTCGAAAATCAGCCGTTTTTGCTCTAACATTAAATGCCTCCAAATGGTATTTAATTAACTTCCCGGGGTGAAGAAACCCTTTTTGAGAACTCAGAGTGAGTAAATTGGCCATTTTCATGCACTTTTAACCATTCCATAAATCTTGTGTTTTGGGCCCCTGGAAGCATGAAAATCACTTTAAACATGCTAATTTTAGCTCTAACACTGATGATCCACCTACAAATGTGAACTGACGTTCAAAAATAAAACATTTGAAAACGGACCATTTTCCACATTTCTGAAGCATGACGTAATGGGGGGGTGTTATCTCTTTTGTCGAAAATCAGCCGTTTTTGCTCGAACATTAAATGCCTCCAAATGGTATTTATTTCACTTCCCGAGCCCCTGGAAGCATGAAAATCACTTTAAACATGCTAATTTTAGCTCTAACACTGATGATCCACCTACAAATGTGAACTGACGTTCAAAAATAAAACATTTGAAAACGGACCATTTTCCACATTTCTGAAGCATGACGTAATGGGGGGGTGTTATCTCTTTTGTCGAAAATCAGCCGTTTTTGCTCTAACATTAAATGCCTCCAAATGGTATTTAATTAACTTCCCGAGCCCCTGGAAGCATGAACATCACTTTAAACATGCTAATTTTAGCTCTAACACTGATGATCCACCTACAAATGTGAACTGACGTTCAAAAATAAAACATTTGAAAACGGACCATTTTCCACATTTCTGAAGCATGCCGTAATGGGGGGGTGTTATCTCTTTTGTCGAAAATCAGCCGTTTTTGCTCGAACATTAAATGCCTCCAAATGGTATTTAATTAACTTCCCGAGCCCCTGGAAGCATGAAAATCACTTTAAACATGCTAATTTTAGCTCTAACACTGATGATCCACCTACAAATGTGAACTGACGTTCAAAAATAAAACATTTGAAAACGGACCATTTTCCACATTTCTGAAGCATGACGTAATGGGGGGGTGTTATCTCTTTTGTCGAAAATCAGCCGTTTTTGCTCGAACATTAAATGCCTCCAAATGGTATTTAATTAACTTCCCGAGCCCCTGGAAGCATGAAAATCACTTTAAACATGCTAATTTTAGCTCTAACACTGATGATCCACCTACAAATGTGAACTGACGTTCAAAAATAAAACATTTGAAAACGGACCATTTTCCACATTTCTGAAGCATGACGTAATGGGGGGGTGTTATCTCTTTTGTCGAAAATCAGCCGTTTTTGCTCGAACATTAAATGCCTCCAAATGGTATTTAATTAACTTCCCGAGCCCCTGGAAGCATGAAAATCACTTTAAACATGCTAATTTTAGCTCAAACACTGATGATCCACCTACAAATGTGAACTGACGTTCAAAAATGAAACATTTGAAAACGGACCATTTTCCACATTTCTGAAGCATGACGTAATGGGGGGGTGTTATCTCTTTTGTCGAAAATCAGCCGTTTTTGCTCTAACATTAAATGCCTCCAAATGGTATTTAATTAACTTCCCGGGGTGAAGAAACCCTTTTTGAGAACTCAGAGTGAGTAAATTGGCCATTTTCATGCACTTTTAACCATTCCATAAATCTTGTGTTTTGGGCCCCTGGAAGCATGAAAATCACTTTAAACATGCTAATTTTAGCTCTAACACTGATGATCCACCTACAAATGTGAACTGACGTTCAAAAATAAAACATTTGAAAACGGACCATTTTCCACATTTCTGAAGCATGACGTAATGGGGGGGTGTTATCTCTTTTGTCGAAAATCAGCCGTTTTTGCTCGAACATTAAATGCCTCCAAATGGTATTTAATTAACTTCCCGGGGTGAAGAAACCCTTTTTGAGAACTCAGAGTGAGTAAATTGGCCATTTTCATGCACTTTTAACCATTCCATAAATCTTGTGTTTTGGGCCCCTGGAAGCATGAAAATCACTTTAAACATGCTAATTTTAGCTCTAACACTGATGATCCACCTACAAATGTGAACTGACGTTCAAAAATAAAACATTTGAAAACGGACCATTTTCCACATTTCTGAAGCATGACGTAATGGGGGGGTGTTATCTCTTTTGTCGAAAATCAGCCGTTTTTGCTCTAACATTAAATGCCTCCAAATGGTATTTAATTAACTTCCCGGGGTGAAGAAACCCTTTTTGAGAACTCAGAGTGAGTAAATTGGCCATTTTCATGCACTTTTAACCATTCCATAAATCTTGTGTTTTGGGCCCCTGGAAGCATGAAAATCACTTTAAACATGCTAATTTTAGCTCTAACACTGATGATCCACCTACAAATGTGAACTGACGTTCAAAAATAAAACATTTGAAAACGGACCATTTTCCACATTTCTGAAGCATGACTTAATGGGGGGGTGTTATCTCTTTTGTCGAAAATCAGCCGTTTTTGCTCGAACATTAAATGCCTCCAAATGGTATTTAATTAACTTCCCGGGGTGAAGAAACCCTTTTTGAGAACTCAGAGTGAGTAAATTGGCCATTTTCATGCACTTTTAACCATTCCATAAATCTTGTGTTTTGGGCCCCAAGAAGCATGAAAATCACTTTAAACATGCTCATTTTAGCTCCAACACTGATGATCCACCTACAAATGTGAACTGACGTTCAAAAATAAAACATTTGAAAACGGACCATTTTCCACATTTCTGAAGCATGACGTAATGGGGGGGTGTTATCTCTTTTGTGGAAAATCAGCCTTTTTTGCTCGAACATTAAATGCCTCCAAATGGTATTTATTTCACTTCCCGAGCCCCTGGAAGCATGAAAATCACTTTAAACATGCTAATTTTAGCTCTAACACTGAAGATCCACCTACAAATGTGAACTGACGTTCAAAAATAAAACATTTGAAAACGGACCATTTTCCACATTTCTGAAGCATGACGTAATGGGGGGGTGTTATCTCTTTTGTCAAAAATCAGCCGTTTTTGCTCGAACATTAAATGCCTCCAAATGGTATTTATTTTACTTCCCGAGCCCCTGGAAGCATGAAAATCACTTTAAACATGCTAATTTTAGCTCTAACACTGATGATCCACCTACAAATGTGAACTGACGTTCAAAAATAAAACATTTGAAAACGGACCATTTTCCACATTTCTGAAGCATGACGTAATGGGGGGGGTGTTATCTCTTTTGTCGAAAATCAGCCGTTTTTGCTCGAACATTAAATGCCTCCAAATGGTATTTAATTAACTTCCCGAGCCCCTGGAAGCATGAAAATCACTTTAAACATGCTAATTTTAGCTCTAACACTGATGATCCACCTACAAATGTGAACTGACGTTCAAAAATAAAACATTTGAAAACGGACCATTTTCCACATTTCTGAAGCATGACGTAATGGGGGGGTGTTATCTCTTTTGTCGAAAATCAGCCATTTTTGCTCAAACATTAAATGCCTCCAAATGGTATTTAATTAACTTCCCGGGGTGAAGAAACCCTTTTTGAGAACTCAGAGTGAGTAAATTGGCCATTTTCATGCACTTTTACCCATTCCATAAATCTTGTGTTTTGGGCCCCTGGAAGCATGAAAATCACTTTAAACATGCTAATTTTAGCTCTAACACTGATGATCCACCTACAAATGTGAACTGACGTTCAAAAATAAAACATTTGAAAACGGACCATTTTCCACATTTCTGAAGCATGTCGTAATGGGGGGGTGTTATCTCTTTTGTCGAAAATCAGCCGTTTTTGCTCTAACATTAAATGCCTCCAAATGGTATTTAATTAACTTCCCGGGGTGAAGAAACCCTTTTTGAGAACTCAGAGTGAGTAAATTGGCCATTTTCATGCACTTTTAACCATTCCATAAATCTTGTGTTTTGGGCCCCTGGAAGCATGAAAATCACTTTAAACATGCTAATTTTAGCTCTAACACTGATGATCCACCTACAAATGTGAACTGACGTTCAAAAATAAAACATTTGAAAACGGACCATTTTCCACATTTCTGAAGCATGACGTAATGGGGGGGTGTTATCTCTTTTGTCGAAAATCAGCCGTTTTTGCTCGAACATTAAATGCCTCCAAATGGTATTTATTTCACTTCCCGAGCCCCTGGAAGCATGAAAATCACTTTAAACATGCTAATTTTAGCTCTAACACTGATGATCCACCTACAAATGTGAACTGACGTTCAAAAATAAAACATTTGAAAACGGACCATTTTCCACATTTCTGAAGCATGACGTAATGGGGGGGTGTTATCTCTTTTGTCGAAAATCAGCCGTTTTTGCTCTAACATTAAATGCCTCCAAATGGTATTTAATTAACTTCCCGAGCCCCTGGAAGCATGAAAATCACTTTAAACATGCTAATTTTAGCTCTAACACTGATGATCCACCTACAAATGTGAACTGACGTTCAAAAATAAAACATTTGAAAACGGACCATTTTCCACATTTCTAAAGCATGACGTAATGGGGGGGTGTTAGCTCTTTCGTCGAAAATCAGCCGTTTTTGCTCGAACATTAAAATCCTCCAAATGGTATTTAATTAACTTCCCGGGGTGAAGAAACCCTTTTTGAGAACTCAGAGTGAGTAAATTGGCCATTTTCATGCACTTTTAACCATTCCATAAATCTTGTGTTTTGGGCCCCTGGAAGCATGAAAATCACTTTAAACATGCTAATTTTAGCTCTAACACTGATGATCCACCTACAAATGTGAACTGACGTTCAAAAATAAAACATTTGAAAACGGACCATTTTCCACATTTCTGAAGCATGACGTAATGGGGGGGTGTTATCTCTTTTGTCGAAAATCAGCCGTTTTTGCTAGAACATTAAATGCCTCCAAATGGTATTTATTTCACTTCCCGAGCCCCTGGAAGCATGAAAATCACTTTAAACATGCTAATTTTAGCTCTAACACTGATGATCCACCTCAAATGTGAACTGACGTTCAAAAATAAAACATTTGAAAACGGACCATTTTCCACATTTCTAAAGCATGACGTAATGGGGGGGTGTTAGCTCTTTCGTCGAAAATCAGCCGTTTTTGCTTGAACATTAAAATCCTCCAAATGGTATTTAATTAACTTCCCAGGGTGAAGAAACCCTTTTTGAGAGCTCAGAGTGAGTAAATTGGCCATTTTCATGCACTTTTAACCATTCCATAAATCTTGTGTTTTGGGCCCCTGGAAGCATGAAAATCACTTTAAACATGCTAATTTTAGCTCTAACACTGATGATCCACCTACAAATGTGAACTGACGTTCAAAAATAAAACATTTGAAAACGGACCATTTTCCACATTTCTGAAGCATGACGTAATGGGGGGGTGTTATCTCTTTTGTCGAAAATCAGCCGTTTTTGCTCTAACATTAAATGCCTCCAAATGGTATTTAATTAACTTCCCGAGCCCCTGGAAGCATGAAAATCACTTTAAACATGCTAATTTTAGCTCTAACACTGATGATCCACCTACAAATGTGAACTGACGTTCAAAAATAAAACATTTGAAAACGGACCATTTTCCACATTTCTAAAGCATGACGTAATGGGGGGGTGTTAGCTCTTTCGTCGAAAATCAGCCGTTTTTGCTCGAACATTAAAATCCTCCAAATGGTATTTAATTAACTTCCCAGGGTGAAGAAACCCTTTTTGAGAGCTCAGAGTGAGTAAATTGGCCATTTTCATGCACTTTTAACCATTCCATAAATCTTGTGTTTTGGGCCCCTGGAAGCATGAAAATCACTTTAAACATGCTAATTTTAGCTCTAACACTGATGATCCACCTACAAATGTGAAATAAAACATTTGAAAACGGACCATTTTCCACATTTCTGAAGCATGACGTAATGGGGGGGTGTTATCTCTTTTGTCGAAAATCAGCCGTTTTTGCTCTAACATTAAATGCCTCCAAATGGTATTTAATTAACTTCCCGAGCCCCTGGAAGCATGAAAATCACTTTAAACATGCTAATTTTAGCTCTAACACTGATGATCCACCTACAAATGTGAACTGACGTTCAAAAATAAAACATTTGAAAACGGACCATTTTCCACATTTCTAAAGCATGACGTAATGGGGGGGTGTTAGCTCTTTCGTCGAAAATCAGCCGTTTTTGCTCGAACATTAAAATCCTCCAAATGGTATTTAATTAACTTCCCGGGGTGAAGAAACCCTTTTTGAGAACTCAGAGTGAGTAAATTGGCCATTTTCATGCACTTTTAACCATTCCATAAATCTTGTGTTTTGGGCCCCTGGAAGCATGAAAATCACTTTAAACATGCTAATTTTAGCTCTAACACTGATGATCCACCTACAAATGTGAACTGACGTTCAAAAATAAAACATTTGAAAACGGACCATTTTCCACATTTCTGAAGCATGACGTAATGGGGGGGTGTTATCTCTTTTGTCGAAAATCAGCCGTTTTTGCTCGAACATTAAATGCCTCCAAATGGTATTTATTTCACTTCCCGAGCCCCTGGAAGCATGAAAATCACTTTAAACATGCTAATTTTAGCTCTAACACTGATGATCCACCTACAAATGTGAACTGACGTTCAAAAATAAAACATTTGAAAACGGACCATTTTCCACATTTCTAAAGCATGACGTAATGGGGGGGGTGTTAGCTCTTTCGTCGAAAATCAGCCGTTTTTGCTCGAACATTAAAATCCTCCAAATGGTATTTAATTAACTTCCCAGGGTGAAGAAACCCTTTTTGAGAACTCAGAGTGAGCAAATTGGCCATTTTCATGCACTTTTAACCATTCCATAAATCTTGTGTTTTGGGCCCCTGGAAGCATGAAAATCACTTTAAACATGCTAATTTTAGCTCTAACACTGATGATCCACCTACAAATGTGAACTGACGTTCAAAAATAAAACATTTGAAAACGGACCATTTTCCACATTTCTGAAGCATGACGTAATGGGGGGTGTTATCTCTTTTGTCGAAAATCAGCCGTTTTTGCTCTAACATTAAATGCCTCCAAATGGTATTTAATTAACTTCCCGGGGTGAAGAAACCCTTTTTGAGAACTCAGAGTGAGTAAATTGGCCATTTTCATGCACTTTTAACCATTCCATAAATCTTGTGTTTTGGGCCCCTGGAAGCATGAAAATCACTTTAAACATGCTAATTTTAGCTCTAACACTGATGATCCACCTACAAATGTGAACTGACGTTCAAAAATAAAACATTTGAAAACGGACCATTTTCCACATTTCTGAAGCATGACGTAATGGGGGGGTGTTATCTCTTTTGTCGAAAATCAGCCGTTTTTGCTCGAACATTAAATGCCTCCAAGTGGTATTTAATTAACTTCCCGGGGTGAAGAAACCCTTTTTGAGAACTCAGAGTGAGTAAATTGGCCATTTTCATGCACTTTTAACCATTCCATAAATCTTGTGTTTTGGGCCCCTGGAAGCATGAAAATCACTTTAAACATGCTAATTTTAGCTCTAACACTGATGATCCACCTACAAATGTGAACTGACGTTCAAAAATAAAACATTTGAAAACGGACCATTTTCCACATTTCTGAAGCATGACGTAATGGGGGGGTGTTATCTCTTTTGTCGAAAATCAGCCGTTTTTGCTCGAACAATAAATGCCTCCAAATGGTATTTAATTAACTTCCCGAGCCCCTGGAAGCATGAAAATCACTTTAAACATGCTAATTTTAGCTCTAACACTGATGATCCACCTACAAATGTGAACTGACGTTCAAAAATGAAACATTTGAAAACGGACCATTTTCCACATTTCTGAAGCATGACGTAATGGGGGGGTGTTATCTCTTTTGTCGAAAATCAGCCATTTTTGCTCTAACATTAAATGCCTCCAAATGATATTTAATTAACTTCCCGGGGTGAAGAAACCCTTTTTGAGAACTCAGAGTGAGTAAATTGGCCATTTTCATGCACTTTTAACCATTCCATAAATCTTGTGTTTTGGGCCCCTGGAAGCATGAAAATCACTTTAAACATGCTAATTTTAGCTCTAACACTGATGATCCACCTACAAATGTGAACTGACGTTCAAAAATAAAACATTTGAAAACGGACCATTTTCCACATTTCTGAAGCTTGACGTAATGGGGGGGTGTTATCTCTTTTGTCGAAAATCAGCCGTTTTTGCTCTAACATTAAATGCCTACAAATGGTATTTAATTAACTTCCCGGGGTGAAGAAACCCTTTTTAAGAACTCAGAGTGAGTAAATTGGCCATTTTCATGCACTTTTAACCATTCCATAAATCTTGTGTTTTGGGCCCCTGGAAGCATGAAAATCACTTTAAACATGCTAATTTTAGCTCTAACACTGATGATCCACCTACAAATGTGAACTGACGTTCAAAAATAAAACATTTGAAAACGGACCATTTTCCACATTTCTGAAGCATGACGTAATGGGGGGGTGTTATCTCTTTTGTCGAAAATCAGCCGTTTTTGCTCGAACATTAAATGCCTCCAAATGGTATTTAATTAACTTCCCGGGGTGAAGAAACCCTTTTTGAGAACTCAGAGTGAGTAAATTGGCCATTTTCATGCACTTTTAACCATTCCATAAATCTTGTGTTTTGGGCCCCAAGAAGCATGAAAATCACTTTAAACATGCTAATTTTAGCTCTAACACTGATGATCCACCTACAAATGTTAACTGACGTTCAAAAATAAAACATTTGAAAACGGACCATTTTCCACATTTCTGAAGCATGACGTAATGGGGGGGTGTTATCTCTTTTGTGGAAAATCAGCCTTTTTTGCTCGAACATTAAATGCCTCCAAATGGTATTTATTTCACTTCCCGAGCCCCTGGAAGCATGAAAATCACTTTAAACATGCTAATTTTAGCTCTAACACTGATGATCCACCTACAAATGTGAACTGACGTTCAAAAATAAAACATTTGAAAAAGGACCATTTTCCACATTTCTGAAGCATGACGTAATGGGGGGGTGTTATCTCTTTTGTCGAAAATCAGCCGTTTTTGCTCGAACATTAAATGCCTCCAAATGGTATTTATTTCACTTCCCGAGCCCCTGGAAGCATGAAAATCACTTTAAACATGCTAATTTTAGCTCTAACACTGATGATCCACCTACAAATGTGAACTGACGTTCAAAAATAAAACATTTGAAAACGGACCATTTTCCACATTTCTGAAGCATGACGTAATGGGGGGGTGTTATCTCTTTTGTCGAAAATCAGCCGTTTTTGCTCGAACATTAAATGACTCCAAATGGTATTTAATTAACTTCCCGAGCCCCTGGAAGCATGAAAATCACTTTAAACATTCTAATTTTAGCTCTAACACTGATGATCCACCTACAAATGTGAACTGACGTTCAAAAATGAAACATTTGAAAACGGACCATTTTCCACATTTCTGAAGCATGACGTAATGGGGGGGTGTTATCTCTTTTGTCGAAAATCTGCCGTTTTTGCTCGAACATTAAATGCCTCCAAATGGTATTTAATTAACTTCCCGAGCCCCTGGAAGCATGAAAATCACTTTAAACATGCTAATTTTAGCTCTAACACTGATGATCCACCTACAAATGTGAACTGACGTTCAAAAATAAAACATTTGAAAACGGACCATTTTCCACATTTCTAAAGCATGACGTAATGGGGGGATTTAGCTCTTTCGTCGAAAATCAGCCGTTTTTGCTCGAACATTAAAATCCTCCAAATGGTATTTAATTAAATTCCCGGGGTGAAGAAACCCTTTTTGAGAACTCAGAGTGAGTAAATTGGCCATTTTCATGCACTTTTAACCATTCCATAAATCTTGTGTTTTGGGCCCCAAGAAGCATGAAAATCACTTTAAACATGCTAATATTAGCTCTAACACTGATGATCCACCTACAAATGTTAACTGACGTTCAAAAATAAAACATTTGAAAACGGACCATTTTCCACATTTCTGAAGCATGACGTAATGGGGGGGTGTTATCTCTTTTGTGGAAAATCAGCCTTTTTTGCTCGAACATTAAATGCCTCCAAATGGTATTTATTTCACTTCCCGAGCCCCTGGAAGCATGAAAATCACTTTAAACATGCTAATTTTAGCTCTAACACTGATGATCCACCTACAAATGTGAACTGACGTTCAAAAATAAAACATTTGAAAAAGGACCATTTTCCACATTTCTGAAGCATGACGTAATGGGGGGGTGTTATCTCTTTTGTCGAAAATCAGCCGTTTTTGCTCGAACATTAAATGCCTCCAAATGGTATTTATTTCACTTCCCGAGCCCCTGGAAGCATGAAAATCACTTTAAACATGCTAATTTTAGCTCTAACACTGATGATCCACCTACAAATGTGAACTGACGTTCAAAAATAAAACATTTGAAAACGGACCATTTTCCACATTTCTGAAGCATGACGTAATGGGGGGGTGTTATCTCTTTTGTCGAAAATCAGCCGTTTTTGCTCGAACATTAAATGCCTCCAAATGGTATTTAATTAACTTCCCGAGCCCCTGGAAGCATGAAAATCACTTTAAACATTCTAATTTTAGCTCTAACACTGATGATCCACCTACAAATGTGAACTGACGTTCAAAAATGAAACATTTGAAAACGGACCATTTTCCACATTTCTGAAGCATGACGTAATGGGGGGGTGTTATCTCTTTTGTCGAAAATCAGCCGTTTTTGCTCGAACATTAAATGCCTCCAAATGGTATTTAATTAACTTCCCGAGCCCCTGGAAGCATGAAAATCACTTTAAACATGCTAATTTTAGCTCTAACACTGATGATCCACCTACAAATGTGAACTGACGTTCAAAAATAAAACATTTGAAAACGGACCATTTTCCACATTTCTAAAGCATGACGTAATGGGGGGTGTTAGCTCTTTCGTCGAAAATCAGCCGTTTTTGCTCGAACATTAAAATCCTCCAAATGGTATTTAATTAACTTCCCGGGGTGAAGAAACCCTTTTTGAGAACTCAGAGTGAGTAAATTGGCCATTTTCATGCACTTTTAACCATTCCATAAATCTTGTGTTTTGGGCCCCTGGAAGCATGAAAATCACTTTAAACATGCTAATTTTAGCTCTAACACTGATGATCCACCTACAAATGTGAACTGACGTTCAAAAATAAAACATTTGAAAATGGACCATTTTCCACATTTCTGAAGCATGACGTAATGGGGGGGTGTTATCTCTTTTGTCGAAAATCAGCCGTTTTTGCTCGAACATTAAATGCCTCCAAATGGTATTTAATTAACTTCCCGAGCCCCTGGAAGCATGAAAATCACTTTAAACATGCTAATTTTAGCTCTAACACTGATGATCCACCTACAAATGTGAACTGACGTTCAAAAATGAAACATTTGAAAACGGACCATTTTCCACATTTCTGAAGCATGACGTAATGGGGGGGTGTTATCTCTTTTGTCGAAAATCAGCCGTTTTTGCTCTAACATTAAATGCCTCCAAATGGTATTTAATTAACTTCCCGGGGTGAAGAAACCCTTTTTGAGAACTCAGAGTGAGTAAATTGGCCATTTTCATGCACTTTTAACCATTCCATAAATCTTGTGTTTTGGGCCCCTGGAAGCATGAAAATCACTTTAAACATGCTAATTTTAGCTCTAACACTGATGATCCACCTACAAATGTGAACTGACGTTCAAAAATAAAACATTTGAAAACGGACCATTTTCCACATTTCTGAAGCATGACGTAATGGGGGGGTGTTATCTCTTTTGTCGAAAATCAGCCGTTTTTGCTCGAACATTAAATGCCTCCAAATGGTATTTAATTAACTTCCCGGGGTGAAGAAACCCTTTTTGAGAACTCAGAGTGAGTAAATTGGCCATTTTCATGCACTTTCAACCATTCCATAAATCTTGTGTTTTGGGCCCCTGGAAGCATGAAAATCACTTTAAACATGCTAATTTTAGCTTTAACACTGATGATCCACCTACAAATGTGAACTGACGTTCAAAAATAAAACATTTGAAAACGGACCATTTTCCACATTTCTGAAGCATGACGTAATGGGGGGGTGTTATCTCTTTTGTCGAAAATCAGCCGTTTTTGCTCGAACATTAAATGCCTCCAAATGGTATTTAATTAACTTCCCGAGCCCCTGGAAGCATGAAAATCACTTTAAACATGCTAATTTTAGCTCTAACACTGATGATCCACCTACAAATGTGAACTGACGTTCAAAAATAAAACATTTGAAAACGGACCATTTTCCACATTTCTAAAGCATGACGTAATGGGGGGGTGTTAGCTCTTTCGTTGAAAATCAGCCGTTTTTGCTCGAACATTAAAATCCTCCAAATGGTATTTAATTAACTTCCCGGGGTGAAGAAACCCTTTTTGAGAACTCAGAGTGAGTAAATTGGCCATTTTCATGCACTTTTAACCATTCCATAAATCTTGTGTTTTGGGCCCCTGGAAGCATGAAAATCACTTTAAACATGCTAATTTTAGCTCTAACACTGATGATCCACCTACAAATGTGAACTGACGTTCAAAAATAAAACATTTGAAAACGGACCATTTTCCACATTTCTGAAGCATGACGTAATGGGGGGGTGTTATCTCTTTTGTCGAAAATCAGCCGTTTTTGCTCGAACATTAAATGCCTCCAAATGGTATTTAATTAACTTCCCGAGCCCCTGGAAGCATGAAAATCACTTTAAGCATGCTAATTTTAGCTCTAACACTGATGATCCACCTACAAATGTGAACTGACGTTCAAAAATAAAACATTTGAAAACGGACCATTTTCCACATTTCTGAAGCATGACGTAATGGGGGGTGTTATCTCTTTTGTCGAAAATCAGCCGTTTTTGCTCGAACATTAAATGCCTCCAAATGGTATTTAATTAACTTCCCGAGCCCCTGGAAGCATGAAAATCACTTTAAACATGCTAATTTTAGCTCTAACACTGATGATCCACCTACAAATGTGAACTGACGTTCAAAAATAAAACATTTGAAAACGGACCATTTTCCACATTTCTGAAGCTTGACGTAATGGGGGGGTGTTATCTCTTTTGTCGAAAATCAGCCGTTTTTGCTCTAACATTAAATGCCTCCAAATGGTATTTAATTAACTTCCCGGGGTGAAGACACCCTTTTTAAGAACTCAGAGTGAGTAAATTGGCCATTTTCATGCACTTTTAACCATTCCATAAATCTTGTGTTTTGGGCCCCTGGAAGCATGAAAATCACTTTAAACATGCTAATTTTAGCTCTAACACTGATGATCCACCTACAAATGTGAACTGACGTTCAAAAATAAAACATTTGAAAACGGACCATTTTCCACATTTCTGAAGCATGACGTAATGGGGGGGTGTTATCTCTTTTGTCGAAAATCAGCCGTTTTTGCTCGAACATTAAATGCCTCCAAATGGTATTTAATTAACTTCCCTGGGTAAAGAAACCCTTTTTGAGAACTCAGAGTGAGTAAATTGGCCATTTTCATGCACTTTTAACCATTCCATAAATCTTGTGTTTTGGGCCCCAAGAAGCATGAAAATCACTTTAAACATGCTAATTTTAGCTCTAACACTGATGATCCACCTACAAATGTTAACTGACGTTCAAAAATAAAACATTTGAAAACGGACCATTTTCCACATTTCTGAAGCATGACGTAATGGGGGGGTGTTATCTCTTTTGTGGAAAATCAGCCTTTTTTGCTCAAACATTAAATGCCTCCAAATGGTATTTATTTCACTTCCCGAGCCCCTGGAAGCATGAAAATCACTTTAAACATGCTAATTTTAGCTCTAACACTGATGATCCACCTACAAATGTGAACTGACGTTCAAAAATAAAACATTTGAAAAAGGACCATTTTCCACATTTCTGAAGCATGACGTAATGGGGGGGTGTTATCTCTTTTGTCGAAAATCAGCCGTTTTTGCTCGAACATTAAATGCCTCCAAATGGTATTTATTTCACTTCCCGAGCCCCTGGAAGCATGAAAATCACTTTAAACATGCTAATTTTAGCTCTAACACTGATGATCCACCTACAAATGTGAACTGACGTTCAAAAATAAAACACTTGAAAACGGACCATTTTCCACATTTCTGAAGCATGACGTAATGGGGGGGTGTTATCTCTTTTGTCGAAAATCAGCCGTTTTTGCTCGAACATTAAATGCCTCCAAATGGTATTTAATTATCTTCCCGAGCCCCTGGAAGCATGAAAATCACTTTAAACATTCTAATTTTAGCTCTAACACTGATGATCCACCTACAAATGTGAACTGACGTTCAAAAATGAAACATTTGAAAACGGACCATTTTCCACATTTCTGAAGCATGACGTAATGGGGGGGTGTTATCTCTTTTGTCGAAAATCAGCCGTTTTTGCTCGAACATTAAATGCCTCCAAATGGTATTTAATTAACTTCCCGAGCCCCTGGAAGCATGAAAATCACTTTAAACATGCTAATTTTAGCTCTAACACTGATGATCCACCTACAAATGTGAACTGACGTTCAAAAATAAAACATTTGAAAACGGACCATTTTCCACATTTCTAAAGCATAACGTAATGGGGGGTGTTAGCTCTTTCGTCGAAAATCAGCCGTTTTTGCTCGAACATTAAAATCCTCCAAATGGTATTTAATTAACTTCCCGGGGTGAAGAAACCCTTTTTGAGAACTCAGAGTGAGTAAATTGGCCATTTTCATGCACTTTTAACCATTCCATAAATCTTGTGTTTTGGGCCCCTGGAAGCATGAAAATCACTTTAAACATGCTAATTTTAGCTCTAACACTGATGATCCACCTACAAATGTGAACTGACGTTCAAAAATAAAACATTTGAAAACGGACCATTTTCCACATTTCTGAAGCATGACGTAATGGGGGGGTGTTATCTCTTTTGTCGAAAATCAGCCGTTTTTGCTCGAACATTAAATGCCTCCAAATGGTATTTAATTAACTTCCCGAGCCCCTGGAAGCATGAAAATCACTTTAAACATGCTAATTTTAGCTCTAACACTGATGATCCACCTACAAATGTGAACTGACGTTCAAAAATGAAACATTTGAAAACGGACCATTTTCCACATTTCTGAAGCATGACGTAATGGGGGGGTGTTATCTCTTTTGTCGAAAATCAGCCGTTTTTGCTCTAACATTAAATGCCTCCAAATGGTATTTAATTAACTTCCCGGGGTGAAGAAACCCTTTTTGAGAACTCAGAGTGAGTAAATTGGCCATTTTCATGCACTTTTAACCATTCCATAAATCTTGTGTTTTGGGCCCCTGGAAGCATGAAAATCACTTTAAACATGCTAATTTTAGCTCTAACACTGATGATCCACCTACAAATGTGAACTGACGTTCAAAAATAAAACATTTGAAAAAGGACCATTTTCCACATTTCTGAAGCATGACGTAATGGGGGGGTGTTATCTCTTTTGTCGAAAATCAGCCGTTTTTGCTCGAACATTAAATGCCTCCAAATGGTATTTATTTCACTTCCCGAGCCCCTGGAAGCATGAAAATCACTTTAAACATGCTAATTTTAGCTCTAACAATGATGATCCACCTACAAATGTGAACTGACGTTCAAAAATAAAACATTTGAAAACGGACCATTTTCCACATTTCTGAAGCATGACGTAATGGGGGGGTGTTATCTCTTTTGTCGAAAATCAGCCGTTTTTGCTCGAACATTAAATGCCTCCAAATGGTATTTAATTAACTTCCCGAGCCCCTGGAAGCATGAAAATCACTTTAAACATTCTAATTTTAGCTCTAACACTGATGATCCACCTACAAATGTGAACTGACGTTCAAAAATGAAACATTTGAAAACGGACCATTTTCCACATTTCTGAAGCATGACGTAATGGGGGGGTGTTATCTCTTTTGTCGAAAATCAGCCGTTTTTGCTCGAACATTAAATGCCTCCAAATGGTATTTAATTAACTTCCCGAGCCCCTGGAAGCATGAAAATCACTTTAAACATGCTAATTTTAGCTCTAACACTGATGATCCACCTACAAATGTGAACTGACGTTCAAAAATAAAACATTTGAAAACGGACCATTTTCCACATTTCTAAAGCATGACGTAATGGGGGGTGTTAGCTCTTTCGTCGAAAATCAGCCGTTTTTGCTCGAACATTAAAATCCTCCAAATGGTATTTAATTAACTTCCCGGGGTGAAGAAACCCTTTTTGAGAACTCAGAGTGAGTAAATTGGCCATTTTCATGCACTTTTAACCATTCCATAAATCTTGTGTTTTGGGCCCCTGGAAGCATGAAAATCACTTTAAACATGCTAATTTTAGCTCTAACACTGATGATCCACCTACAAATGTGAACTGACGTTCAAAAATAAAACATTTGAAAATGGACCATTTTCCACATTTCTGAAGCATGACGTAATGGGGGGGTGTTATCTCTTTTGTCGAAAATCAGCCGTTTTTGCTCGAACATTAAATGCCTCCAAATGGTATTTAATTAACTTCCCGAGCCCCTGGAAGCATGAAAATCACTTTAAACATGCTAATTTTAGCTCTAACACTGATGATCCACCTACAAATGTGAACTGACGTTCAAAAATGAAACATTTGAAAACGGACCATTTTCCACATTTCTGAAGCATGACGTAATGGGGGGGTGTTATCTCTTTTGTCGAAAATCAGCCGTTTTTGCTCTAACATTAAATGCCTCCAAATGGTATTTAATTAACTTCCCGGGGTGAAGAAACCCTTTTTGAGAACTCAGAGTGAGTAAATTGGCCATTTTCATGCACTTTTAACCATTCCATAAATCTTGTGTTTTGGGCCCCTGGAAGCATGAAAATCACTTTAAACATGCTAATTTTAGCTCTAACACTGATGATCCACCTACAAATGTGAACTGACGTTCAAAAATAAAACATTTGAAAACGGACCATTTTCCACATTTCTGAAGCATGACGTAATGGGGGGGTGTTATCTCTTTTGTCGAAAATCAGCCGTTTTTGCTCGAACATTAAATGCCTCCAAATGGTATTTAATTAACTTCCCGGGGTGAAGAAACCCTTTTTGAGAACTCAGAGTGAGTAAATTGGCCATTTTCATGCACTTTCAACCATTCCATAAATCTTGTGTTTTGGGCCCCTGGAAGCATGAAAATCACTTTAAACATGCTAATTTTAGCTTTAACACTGATGATCCACCTACAAATGTGAACTGACGTTCAAAAATAAAACATTTGAAAACGGACCATTTTCCACATTTCTGAAGCATGACGTAATGGGGGGGTGTTATCTCTTTTGTCGAAAATCAGCCGTTTTTGCTCGAACATTAAATGCCTCCAAATGGTATTTAATTAACTTCCCGAGCCCCTGGAAGCATGAAAATCACTTTAAACATGCTAATTTTAGCTCTAACACTGATGATCCACCTACAAATGTGAACTGACGTTCAAAAATAAAACATTTGAAAACGGACCATTTTCCACATTTCTAAAGCATGACGTAATGGGGGGGTGTTAGCTCTTTCGTTGAAAATCAGCCGTTTTTGCTCGAACATTAAAATCCTCCAAATGGTATTTAATTAACTTCCCGGGGTGAAGAAACCCTTTTTGAGAACTCAGAGTGAGTAAATTGGCCATTTTCATGCACTTTTAACCATTCCATAAATCTTGTGTTTTGGGCCCCTGGAAGCATGAAAATCACTTTAAACATGCTAATTTTAGCTCTAACACTGATGATCCACCTACAAATGTGAACTGACGTTCAAAAATAAAACATTTGAAAATGGACCATTTTCCACATTTCTGAAGCATGACGTAATGGGGGGGTGTTATCTCTTTTGTCGAAAATCAGCCGTTTTTGCTCGAACATTAAATGCCTCCAAATGGTATTTAATTAACTTCCCGAGCCCCTGGAAGCATGAAAATCACTTTAAACATGCTAATTTTAGCTCTAACACTGATGATCCACCTACAAATGTGAACTGACGTTCAAAAATAAAACATTTGAAAACGGACCATTTTCCACATTTCTGAAGCATGACGTAATGGGGGGGTGTTATCTCTTTTGTCGAAAATCAGCCGTTTTTGCTCTAACATTAAATGCCTCCAAATGGTATTTAATTAACTTCCCGGGGTGAAGAAACCCTTTTTGAGAACTCAGAGTGAGTAAATTGGCCATTTTCATGCACTTTTAACCATTCCATAAATCTTGTGTTTTGGGCCCCTGGAAGCATGAAAATCACTTTAAACATGCTAATTTTAGCTCTAACACTGATGATCCACCTACAAATGTGAACTGACGTTCAAAAATAAAACATTTGAAAACGGACCATTTTCCACATTTCTGAAGCATGACGTAATGGGGGGGTGTTATCTCTTTTGTCGAAAATCAGCCGTTTTTGCTCGAACATTAAATGCCTCCAAATGGTATTTAATTAACTTCCCGGGGTGAAGAAACCCTTTTTGAGAACTCAGAGTGAGTAAATTGGCCATTTTCATGCACTTTCAACCATTCCATAAATCTTGTGTTTTGGGCCCCTGGAAGCATGAAAATCACTTTAAACATGCTAATTTTAGCTTTAACACTGATGATCCACCTACAAATGTGAACTGACGTTCAAAAATAAAACATTTGAAAACGGACCATTTTCCACATTTCTGAAGCATGACGTAATGGGGGGGTGTTATCTCTTTTGTCGAAAATCAGCCGTTTTTGCTCGAACATTAAATGCCTCCAAATGGTATTTAATTAACTTCCCGAGCCCCTGGAAGCATGAAAATCACTTTAAACATGCTAATTTTAGCTCTAACACTGATGATCCACCTACAAATGTGAACTGACGTTCAAAAATAAAACATTTGAAAACGGACCATTTTCCACATTTCTAAAGCATGACGTAATGGGGGGGTGTTAGCTCTTTCGTTGAAAATCAGCCGTTTTTGCTCGAACATTAAAATCCTCCAAATGGTATTTAATTAACTTCCCGGGGTGAAGAAACCCTTTTTGAGAACTCAGAGTGAGTAAATTGGCCATTTTCATGCACTTTTAACCATTCCATAAATCTTGTGTTTTGGGCCCCTGGAAGCATGAAAATCACTTTAAACATGCTAATTTTAGCTCTAACACTGATGATCCACCTACAAATGTGAACTGACGTTCAAAAATAAAACATTTGAAAACGGACCATTTTCCACATTTCTGAAGCATGACGTAATGGGGGGGTGTTATCTCTTTTGTCGAAAATCAGCCGTTTTTGCTCGAACATTAAATGCCTCCAAATGGTATTTAATTAACTTCCCGAGCCCCTGGAAGCATGAAAATCACTTTAAACATGCTAATTTTAGCTCTAACACTGATGATCCACCTACAAATGTGAACTGACGTTCAAAAATAAAACATTTGAAAACGGACCATTTTCCACATTTCTGAAGCATGACGTAATGGGGGGGTGTTATCTCTTTTGTCGAAAATCAGCCGTTTTTGCTCGAACATTAAATGCCTCCAAATGGTATTTAATTAACTTCCCGAGCCCCTGGAAGCATGAAAATCACTTTAAGCATGCTAATTTTAGCTCTAACACTGATGATCCACCTACAAATGTGAACTGACGTTCAAAAATAAAACATTTGAAAACGGACCATTTTCCACATTTCTGAAGCATGACGTAATGGGGGGTGTTATCTCTTTTGTCGAAAATCAGCCGTTTTTGCTCGAACATTAAATGCCTCCAAATGGTATTTAATTAACTTCCCGAGCCCCTGGAAGCATGAAAATCACTTTAAACATGCTAATTTTAGCTCTAACACTGATGATCCACCTACAAATGTGAACTGACGTTCAAAAATAAAACATTTGAAAACGGACCATTTTCCACATTTCTGAAGCTTGACGTAATGGGGGGGTGTTATCTCTTTTGTCGAAAATCAGCCGTTTTTGCTCTAACATTAAATGCCTCCAAATGGTATTTAATTAACTTCCCGGGGTGAAGAAACCCTTTTTAAGAACTCAGAGTGAGTAAATTGGCCATTTTCATGCACTTTTAACCATTCCATAAATCTTGTGTTTTGGGCCCCTGGAAGCATGAAAATCACTTTAAACATGCTAATTTTAGCTCTAACACTGATGATCCACCTACAAATGTGAACTGACGTTCAAAAATAAAACATTTGAAAACGGACCATTTTCCACATTTCTGAAGCATGACGTAATGGGGGGGTGTTATCTCTTTTGTCGAAAATCAGCCGTTTTTGCTCGAACATTAAATGCCTCCAAATGGTATTTAATTAACTTCCCTGGGTAAAGAAACCCTTTTTGAGAACTCAGAGTGAGTAAATTGGCCATTTTCATGCACTTTTAACCATTCCATAAATCTTGTGTTTTGGGCCCCAAGAAGCATGAAAATCACTTTAAACATGCTAATTTTAGCTCTAACACTGATGATCCACCTACAAATGTTAACTGACGTTCAAAAATAAAACATTTGAAAACGGACCATTTTCCACATTTCTGAAGCATGACGTAATGGGGGGGTGTTATCTCTTTTGTGGAAAATCAGCCTTTTTTGCTCGAACATTAAATGCCTCCAAATGGTATTTATTTCACTTCCCGAGCCCCTGGAAGCATGAAAATCACTTTAAACATGCTAATTTTAGCTCTAACACTGATGATCCACCTACAAATGTGAACTGACGTTCAAAAATAAAACATTTGAAAAAGGACCATTTTCCACATTTCTGAAGCATGACGTAATGGGGGGGTGTTATCTCTTTTGTCGAAAATCAGCCGTTTTTGCTCGAACATTAAATGCCTCCAAATGGTATTTATTTCACTTCCCGAGCCCCTGGAAGCATGAAAATCACTTTAAACATGCTAATTTTAGCTCTAACACTGATGATCCACCTACAAATGTGAACTGACGTTCAAAAATAAAACACTTGAAAACGGACCATTTTCCACATTTCTGAAGCATGACGTAATGGGGGGGTGTTATCTCTTTTGTCGAAAATCAGCCGTTTTTGCTCGAACATTAAATGCCTCCAAATGGTATTTAATTATCTTCCCGAGCCCCTGGAAGCATGAAAATCACTTTAAACATTCTAATTTTAGCTCTAACACTGATGATCCACCTACAAATGTGAACTGACGTTCAAAAATGAAACATTTGAAAACGGACCATTTTCCACATTTCTGAAGCATGACGTAATGGGGGGGTGTTATCTCTTTTGTCGAAAATCAGCCGTTTTTGCTCGAACATTAAATGCCTCCAAATGGTATTTAATTAACTTCCCGAGCCCCTGGAAGCATGAAAATCACTTTAAACATGCTAATTTTAGCTCTAACACTGATGATCCACCTACAAATGTGAACTGACGTTCAAAAATGAAACATTTGAAAACGGACCATTTTCCACATTTCTGAAGCATGACGTAATGGGGGGGTGTTATCTCTTTTGTCGAAAATCAGCCGTTTTTGCTCTAACATTAAATGCCTCCAAATGGTATTTAATTAACTTCCCGGGGTGAAGAAACCCTTTTTGAGAACTCAGAGTGAGTAAATTGGCCATTTTCATGCACTTTTAACCATTCCATAAATCTTGTGTTTTGGGCCCCTGGAAGCATGAAAATCACTTTAAACATGCTAATTTTAGCTCTAACACTGATGATCCACCTACAAATGTGAACTGACGTTCAAAAATAAAACATTTGAAAAAGGACCATTTTCCACATTTCTGAAGCATGACGTAATGGGGGGGTGTTATCTCTTTTGTCGAAAATCAGCCGTTTTTGCTCGAACATTAAATGCCTCCAAATGGTATTTATTTCACTTCCCGAGCCCCTGGAAGCATGAAAATCACTTTAAACATGCTAATTTTAGCTCTAACACTGATGATCCACCTACAAATGTGAACTGACGTTCAAAAATAAAACATTTGAAAACGGACCATTTTCCACATTTCTGAAGCATGACGTAATGGGGGGGTGTTATCTCTTTTGTCGAAAATCAGCCGTTTTTGCTCGAACATTAAATGCCTCCAAATGGTATTTAATTAACTTCCCGAGCCCCTGGAAGCATGAAAATCACTTTAAACATTCTAATTTTAGCTCTAACACTGATGATCCACCTACAAATGTGAACTGACGTTCAAAAATGAAACATTTGAAAACGGACCATTTTCCACATTTCTGAAGCATGACGTAATGGGGGGGTGTTATCTCTTTTGTCGAAAATCAGCCGTTTTTGCTCGAACATTAAATGCCTCCAAATGGTATTTAATTAACTTCCCGAGCCCCTGGAAGCATGAAAATCACTTTAAACATGCTAATTTTAGCTCTAACACTGATGATCCACCTACAAATGTGAACTGACGTTCAAAAATAAAACATTTGAAAACGGACCATTTTCCACATTTCTAAAGCATGACGTAATGGGGGGTGTTAGCTCTTTCGTCGAAAATCAGCCGTTTTTGCTCGAACATTAAAATCCTCCAAATGGTATTTAATTAACTTCCCGGGGTGAAGAAACCCTTTTTGAGAACTCAGAGTGAGTAAATTGGCCATTTTCATGCACTTTTAACCATTCCATAAATCTTGTGTTTTGGGCCCCTGGAAGCATGAAAATCACTTTAAACATGCTAATTTTAGCTCTAACACTGATGATCCACCTACAAATGTGAACTGACGTTCAAAAATAAAACATTTGAAAATGGACCATTTTCCACATTTCTGAAGCATGACGTAATGGGGGGGTGTTATCTCTTTTGTCGAAAATCAGCCGTTTTTGCTCGAACATTAAATGCCTCCAAATGGTATTTAATTAACTTCCCGAGCCCCTGGAAGCATGAAAATCACTTTAAACATGCTAATTTTAGCTCTAACACTGATGATCCACCTACAAATGTGAACTGACGTTCAAAAATGAAACATTTGAAAACGGACCATTTTCCACATTTCTGAAGCATGACGTAATGGGGGGGTGTTATCTCTTTTGTCGAAAATCAGCCGTTTTTGCTCTAACATTAAATGCCTCCAAATGGTATTTAATTAACTTCCCGGGGTGAAGAAACCCTTTTTGAGAACTCAGAGTGAGTAAATTGGCCATTTTCATGCACTTTTAACCATTCCATAAATCTTGTGTTTTGGGCCCCTGGAAGCATGAAAATCACTTTAAACATGCTAATTTTAGCTCTAACACTGATGATCCACCTACAAATGTGAACTGACGTTCAAAAATAAAACATTTGAAAACGGACCATTTTCCACATTTCTGAAGCATGACGTAATGGGGGGGTGTTATCTCTTTTGTCGAAAATCAGCCGTTTTTGCTCGAACATTAAATGCCTCCAAATGGTATTTAATTAACTTCCCGAGCCCCTGGAAGCATGAAAATCACTTTAAACATGCTAATTTTAGCTCTAACACTGATGATCCACCTACAAATGTGAACTGACGTTCAAAAATAAAACATTTGAAAACGGACCATTTTCCACATTTCTAAAGCATGACGTAATGGGGGGGTGTTAGCTCTTTCGTTGAAAATCAGCCGTTTTTGCTCGAACATTAAAATCCTCCAAATGGTATTTAATTAACTTCCCGGGGTGAAGAAACCCTTTTTGAGAACTCAGAATGAGTAAATTGGCCATTTTCATGCACTTTTAACCATTCCATAAATCTTGTGTTTTGGGCCCCTGGAAGCATGAAAATCACTTTAAACATGCTAATTTTAGCTCTAACACTGATGATCCACCTACAAATGTGAACTGACGTTCAAAAATAAAACATTTGAAAACGGACCATTTTCCACATTTCTGAAGCATGACGTAATGGGGGGGTGTTATCTCTTTTGTCGAAAATCAGCCGTTTTTGCTCGAACATTAAATGCCTCCAAATGGTATTTAATTAACTTCCCGAGCCCCTGGAAGCATGAAAATCACTTTAAACATGCTAATTTTAGCTCTAACACTGATGATCCACCTACAAATGTGAACTGACGTTCAAAAATAAAACATTTGAAAACGGACCATTTTCCACATTTCTGAAGCATGACGTAATGGGGGGGTGTTATCTCTTTTGTCGAAAATCAGCCGTTTTTGCTCGAACATTAAATGCCTCCAAATGGTATTTAATTAACTTCCCGAGCCCCTGGAAGCATGAAAATCACTTTAAGCATGCTAATTTTAGCTCTAACACTGATGATACACCTACAAATGTGAACTGACGTTCAAAAATAAAACATTTGAAAACGGACCATTTTCCACATTTCTGAAGCATGACGTAATGGGGGGTGTTATCTCTTTTGTCGAAAATCAGCCGTTTTTGCTCGAACATTAAATGCCTCCAAATGGTATTTAATTAACTTCCCGAGCCCCTGGAAGCATGAAAATCACTTTAAACATGCTAATTTTAGCTCTAACACTGATGATCCACCTACAAATGTGAACTGACGTTCAAAAATAAAACATTTGAAAACGGACCATTTTCCACATTTCTGAAGCTTGACGTAATGGGGGGGTGTTATCTCTTTTGTCGAAAATCAGCCGTTTTTGCTCTAACATTAAATGCCTCCAAATGGTATTTAATTAACTTCCCGGGGTGAAGAAACCCTTTTTAAGAACTCAGAGTGAGTAAATTGGCCATTTTCATGCACTTTTAACCATTCCATAAATCTTGTGTTTTGGGCCCCTGGAAGCATGAAAATCACTTTAAACATGCTAATTTTAGCTCTAACACTGATGATCCACCTACAAATGTGAACTGACGTTCAAAAATAAAACATTTGAAAACGGACCATTTTCCACATTTCTGAAGCATGACGTAATGGGGGGGTGTTATCTCTTTTGTCGAAAATCAGCCGTTTTTGCTCGAACATTAAATGCCTCCAAATGGTATTTAATTAACTTCCCTGGGTAAAGAAACCCTTTTTGAGAACTCAGAGTGAGTAAATTGGCCATTTTCATGCACTTTTAACCATTCCATAAATCTTGTGTTTTGGGCCCCAAGAAGCATGAAAATCACTTTAAACATGCTAATTTTAGCTCTAACACTGATGATCCACCTACAAATGTTAACTGACGTTCAAAAATAAAACATTTGAAAACGGACCATTTTCCACATTTCTGAAGCATGACGTAATGGGGGGGTGTTATCTCTTTTGTGGAAAATCAGCCTTTTTTGCTCGAACATTAAATGCCTCCAAATGGTATTTATTTCACTTCCCGAGTCCCTGGAAGCATGAAAATCACTTTAAACATGCTAATTTTAGCTCTAACACTGATGATCCACCTACAAATGTGAACTGACGTTCAAAAATAAAACATTTGAAAAAGGACCATTTTCCACATTTCTGAAGCATGACGTAATGGGGGGGTGTTATCTCTTTTGTCGAAAATCAGCCGTTTTTGCTCGAACATTAAATGCCTCCAAATGGTATTTATTTCACTTCCCGAGCCCCTGGAAGCATGAAAATCACTTTAAACATGCTAATTTTAGCTCTAACACTGATGATCCACCTACAAATGTGAACTGACGTTCAAAAATAAAACACTTGAAAACTGACCATTTTCCACATTTCTGAAGCATGACGTAATGGGGGGGTGTTATCTCTTTTGTCGAAAATCAGCCGTTTTTGCTCGAACATTAAATGCCTCCAAATGGTATTTAATTATCTTCCCGAGCCCCTGGAAGCATGAAAATCACTTTAAACATTCTAATTTTAGCTCTAACACTGATGATCCACCTACAAATGTGAACTGACGTTCAAAAATGAAACATTTGAAAACGGACCATTTTCCACATTTCTGAAGCATGACGTAATGGGGGGGTGTTATCTCTTTTGTCGAAAATCAGCCGTTTTTGCTCGAACATTAAATGCCTCCAAATGGTATTTAATTAACTTCCCGAGCCCCTGGAAGCATGAAAATCACTTTAAACATGCTAATTTTAGCTCTAACACTGATGATCCACCTACAAATGTGAACTGACGTTCAAAAATAAAACATTTGAAAACGGACCATTTTCCACATTTCTAAAGCATAACGTAATGGGGGGTGTTAGCTCTTTCGTCGAAAATCAGCCGTTTTTGCTCGAACATTAAAATCCTCCAAATGGTATTTAATTAACTTCCCGGGGTGAAGAAACCCTTTTTGAGAACTCAGAGTGAGTAAATTGGCCATTTTCATGCACTTTTAACCATTCCATAAATCTTGTGTTTTGGGCCCCTGGAAGCATGAAAATCACTTTAAACATGCTAATTTTAGCTCTAACACTGATGATCCACCTACAAATGTGAACTGACGTTCAAAAATAAAACATTTGAAAACGGACCATTTTCCACATTTCTGAAGCATGACGTAATGGGGGGGTGTTATCTCTTTTGTCGAAAATCAGCCGTTTTTGTTCGAACATTAAATGCCTCCAAATGGTATTTAATTAACTTCCCGAGCCCCTGGAAGCATGAAAATCACTTTAAACATGCTAATTTTAGCTCTAACACTGATGATCCACCTACAAATGTGAACTGACGTTCAAAAATGAAACATTTGAAAACGGACCATTTTCCACATTTCTGAAGCATGACGTAATGGGGGGGTGTTATCTCTTTTGTCGAAAATCAGCCGTTTTTGCTCTAACATTAAATGCCTCCAAATGGTATTTAATTAACTTCCCGGGGTGAAGAAACCCTTTTTGAGAACTCAGAGTGAGTAAATTGGCCATTTTCATGCACTTTTAACCATTCCATAAATCTTGTGTTTTGGGCCCCTGGAAGCATGAAAATCACTTTAAACATGCTAATTTTAGCTCTAACACTGATGATCCACCTACAAATGTGAACTGACGTTCAAAAATAAAACATTTGAAAAAGGACCATTTTCCACATTTCTGAAGCATGACGTAATGGGGGGGTGTTATCTCTTTTGTCGAAAATCAGCCGTTTTTGCTCGAACATTAAATGCCTCCAAATGGTATTTATTTCACTTCCCGAGCCCCTGGAAGCATGAAAATCACTTTAAACATGCTAATTTTAGCTCTAACACTGATGATCCACCTACAAATGTGAACTGACGTTCAAAAATAAAACATTTGAAAACGGACCATTTTCCACATTTCTGAAGCATGACGTAATGGGGGGGTGTTATCTCTTTTGTCGAAAATCAGCCGTTTTTGCTCGAACATTAAATGCCTCCAAATGGTATTTAATTAACTTCCCGAGCCCCTGGAAGCATGAAAATCACTTTAAACATTCTAATTTTAGCTCTAACACTGATGATCCACCTACAAATGTGAACTGACGTTCAAAAATGAAACATTTGAAAACGGACCATTTTCCACATTTCTGAAGCATGACGTAATGGGGGGGTGTTATCTCTTTTGTCGAAAATCAGCCGTTTTTGCTCGAACATTAAATGCCTCCAAATGGTATTTAATTAACTTCCCGAGCCCCTGGAAGCATGAAAATCACTTTAAACATGCTAATTTTAGCTCTAACACTGATGATCCACCTACAAATGTGAACTGACGTTCAAAAATAAAACATTTGAAAACGGACCATTTTCCACATTTCTAAAGCATGACGTAATGGGGGGTGTTAGCTCTTTCGTCGAAAATCAGCCGTTTTTGCTCGAACATTAAAATCCTCCAAATGGTATTTAATTAACTTCCCGGGGTGAAGAAACCCTTTTTGAGAACTCAGAGTGAGTAAATTGGCCATTTTCATGCACTTTTAACCATTCCATAAATCTTGTGTTTTGGGCCCCTGGAAGCATGAAAATCAATTTAAACATGCTAATTTTAGCTCTAACACTGATGATCCACCTACAAATGTGAACTGACGTTCAAAAATAAAACATTTGAAAATGGACCATTTTCCACATTTCTGAAGCATGACGTAATGGGGGGGTGTTATCTCTTTTGTCGAAAATCAGCCGTTTTTGCTCGAACATTAAATGCCTCCAAATGGTATTTAATTAACTTCCCGAGCTCCTGGAAGCATGAAAATCACTTTAAACATGCTAATTTTAGCTCTAACACTGATGATCCACCTACAAATGTGAACTGACGTTCAAAAATGAAACATTTGAAAACGGACCATTTTCCACATTTCTGAAGCATGACGTAATGGGGGGGTGTTATCTCTTTTGTCGAAAATCAGCCGTTTTTGCTCTAACATTAAATGCCTCCAAATGGTATTTAATTAACTTCCCGGGGTGAAGAAACCCTTTTTGAGAACTCAGAGTGAGTAAATTGGCCATTTTCATGCACTTTTAACCATTCCATAAATCTTGTGTTTTGGGCCCCTGGAAGCATGAAAATCACTTTAAACATGCTAATTTTAGCTCTAACACTGATGATCCACCTACAAATGTGAACTGACGTTCAAAAATAAAACATTTGAAAACGGACCATTTTCCACATTTCTGAAGCATGACGTAATGGGGGGGTGTTATCTCTTTTGTCGAAAATCAGCCGTTTTTGCTCGAACATTAAATGCCTCCAAATGGTATTTAATTAACTTCCCGGGGTGAAGAAACCCTTTTTGAGAACTCAGAGTGAGTAAATTGGCCATTTTCATGCACTTTCAACCATTCCATAAATCTTGTGTTTTGGGCCCCTGGAAGCATGAAAATCACTTTAAACATGCTAATTTTAGCTTTAACACTGATGATCCACCTACAAATGTGAACTGACGTTCAAAAATAAAACATTTGAAAACGGACCATTTTCCACATTTCTGAAGCATGACGTAATGGGGGGGTGTTATCTCTTTTGTCGAAAATCAGCCGTTTTTGCTCGAACATTAAATGCCTCCAAATGGTATTTAATTAACTTCCCGAGCCCCTGGAAGCATGAAAATCACTTTAAACATGCTAATTTTAGCTCTAACACTGATGATCCACCTACAAATGTGAACTGACGTTCAAAAATAAAACATTTGAAAACGGACCATTTTCCACATTTCTAAAGCATGACGTAATGGGGGGGTGTTAGCTCTTTCGTTGAAAATCAGCCGTTTTTGCTCGAACATTAAAATCCTCCAAATGGTATTTAATTAACTTCCCGGGGTGAAGAAACCCTTTTTGAGAACTCAGAGTGAGTAAATTGGCCATTTTCATGCACTTTTAACCATTCCATAAATCTTGTGTTTTGGGCCCCTGGAAGCATGAAAATCACTTTAAACATGCTAATTTTAGCTCTAACACTGATGATCCACCTACAAATGTGAACTGACGTTCAAAAATAAAACATTTGAAAACGGACCATTTTCCACATTTCTGAAGCATGACGTAATGGGGGGGTGTTATCTCTTTTGTCGAAAATCAGCCGTTTTTGCTCTAACATTAAATGCCTCCAAATGATATTTAATTAACTTCCCGAGCCCCTGGAAGCATGAAAATCACTTTAAACATGCTAATTTTAGCTCTAACACTGATGATCCACCTACAAATGTGAACTGACGTTCAAAAATAAAACATTTGAAAACGGACCATTTTCCACATTTCTGAAGCATGACGTAATGGGGGGGTGTTATCTCTTTTGTCGAAAATCAGCCGTTTTTGCTCGAACATTAAATGCCTCCAAATGGTATTTAATTAACTTCCCGAGCCCCTGGAAGCATGAAAATCACTTTAAACATGCTAATTTTAGCTCTAACACTGATGATCCACCTACAAATGTGAACTGACGTTCAAAAATAAAACATTTGAAAACGGACCATTTTCCACATTTCTGAAGCATGACGTAATGGGGGGTGTTATCTCTTTTGTCGAAAATCAGCCGTTTTTGCTCGAACATTAAATGCCTCCAAATGGTATTTAATTAACTTCCCGAGCCCCTGGAAGCATGAAAATCACTTTAAACATGCTAATTTTAGCTCAAACACTGATGATCCACCTACAAATGTGAACTGACGTTCAAAAATGACACATTTGAAAACGGACCATTTTCCACATTTCTGAATCATGACGTAATGGGGGGGGTGTTATCTCTTTTGTCGAAAATCAGCCGTTTTTGCTCTAACCTTAAATGCCTCCAAATGGTATTTAATTAACTTCCCGGGGTGAAGAAACCCTTTTTGAGAACTCAGAGTGAGTAAATTGGCCATTTTCATGCACTTTTAACCATTCCATAAATCTTGTGTTTTGGGCCCCTGGAAGCATGAAAATCACTTTAAACATGCTAATTTTAGCTCTAACACTGATGATCCACCTACAAATGTGAACTGACGTTCAAAAATAAAACATTTGAAAACGGACCATTTTCCACATTTCTGAAGCATGACGTAATGGGGGGGGTGTTATCTCTTTTGTCGAAAATCAGCCGTTTTTGCTCGAACATTAAATGCCTCCAAATGGTATTTAATTAACTTCCCGGGGTGAAGAAAACCTTTTTGAGAACTCAGAGTGAGTAAATTGGCCATTTTCATGCACTTTTAACCATTCCATAAATCTTGTGTTTTGGGCCCCTGGAAGCATGAAAATCACTTTAAACATGCTAATTTTAGCTCTAACACTGATGATCCACCTACAAATGTGAACTGACGTTCAAAAATAAAACATTTGAAAACGGACCATTTTCCACATTTCTGAAGCATGACGTAATGGGGGGGTGTTATCTCTTTTGTCGAAAATCAGCCGTTTTTGCTCTAACATTAAATGCCTCCAAATGGTATTTAATTAACTTCCCGGGGTGAAGAAACCCTTTTTGAGAACTCAGAGTGAGTAAATTGGCCATTTTCATGCACTTTTAACCATTCCATAAATCTTGTGTTTTGGGCCCCTGGAAGCATGAAAATCACTTTAAACATGCTAATTTTAGCTCTAACACTGATGATCCACCTACAAATGTGAACTGACGTTCAAAAATAAAACATTTGAAAACGGACCATTTTCCACATTTCTGAAGCATGACTTAATGGGGGGGTGTTATCTCTTTTGTCGAAAATCAGCCATTTTTGCTCGAACATTAAATGCCTCCAAATGGTATTTAATTAACTTCCCGGGGTGAAGAAACCCTTTTTGAGAACTCAGAGTGAGTAAATTGGCCATTTTCATGCACTTTTAACCATTCCATAAATCTTGTGTTTTGGGCCCCAAGAAGCATGAAAATCACTTTAAACATGCTAATTTTAGCTCTAACACTGATGATCCACCTACAAATGTGAACTGACGTTCAAAAATAAAACATTTGAAAACGGACCATTTTCCACATTTCTGAAGCATGACGTAATGGGGGGGTGTTATCTCTTTTGTCGAAAATCAGCCGTTTTTGCTCGAACATTAAATGCCTCCAAATGGTATTTATTTCACTTCCCGAGCCCCTGGAAGCATGAAAATCACTTTAAACATGCTAATTTTAGCTCTAACACTGATGATCCACCTACAAATGTGAACTGACGTTCAAAAATAAAACATTTGAAAACGGACCATTTTCCACATTTCTGAAGCATGACGTAATGGGGGGGGTGTTATCTCTTTTGTCGAAAATCAGCCGTTTTTGCTCTAACATTAAATGCCTCCAAATGGTATTTAATTAACTTCCCGAGCCCCTGGAAGCATGAAAATCACTTTAAACATGCTAATTTTAGCTCTAACACTGATGATCCACCTACAAATGTGAACTGACGTTCAAAAATAAAACATTTGAAAACGGACCATTTTCCACATTTCTAAAGCATGACGTAATGGGGGGGTGTTAGCTCTTTCGTCGAAAATCAGCCGTTTTTGCTCGAACATTAAAATCCTCCAAATGGTATTTAATTAACTTCCCGGGGTGAAGAAACCCTTTTTGAAAACTCAGAGTGAGTAAATTGGCCATTTTCATGCACTTTTAACCATTCCATAAATCTTGTGTTTTGGGCCCCTGGAAGCATGAAAATCACTTTAAACATGCTAATTTTAGCTCTAACACTGATGATCCACCTACAAATGTGAACTGACGTTCAAAAATAAAACATTTGAAAACGGACCATTTTCCACATTTCTGAAGCATGACGTAATGGGGGGGGTGTTATCTCTTTTGTCGAAAATCAGCCGTTTTTGCTCTAACATTAAATGCCTCCAAATGGTATTTAATTAACTTCCCGGGGTGAAGAAACCCTTTTTGAGAACTCAGAGTGAGTAAATTGGCCATTTTCATGCACTTTTAACCATTCCATAAATCTTGTGTTTTGGGCCCCTGGAAGCATGAAAATCACTTTAAACATGCTAATTTTAGCTCTAACACTGATGATCCACCTACAAATGTGAACTGACGTTCAAAAATAAAACATTTGAAAACGGACCATTTTCCACATTTCTGAAGCATGACGTAATGGGGGGGGTGTTATCTCTTTTGTCGAAAATCAGCCGTTTTTGCTCTAACATTAAATGCCTCCAAATGGTATTTAATTAACTTCCCGAGCCCCTGGAAGCATGAAAATCACTTTAAACATGCTAATTTTAGCTCTAACACTGATGATCCACCTACAAATGTGAACTGACGTTCAAAAATAAAACATTTGAAAACGGACCATTTTCCACATTTCTAAAGCATGACATAATGGGGGGGTGTTAGCTCTTTCGTCGAAAATCAGCCGTTTTTGCTCGAACATTAAAATCCTCCAAATGGTATTTAATTAACTTCCCGGGGTGAAGAAACCCTTTTTGAAAACTCAGAGTGAGTAAATTGGCCATTTTCATGCACTTTTAACCATTCCATAAATCTTGTGTTTTGGGCCCCTGGAAGCATGAAAATCACTTTAAACATGCTAATTTTAGCTCTAACACTGATGATCCACCTACAAATGTGAACTGACGTTCAAAAATAAAACATTTGAAAACGGACCATTTTCCACATTTCTGAAGCATGACGTAATGGGGGGGTGTTATCTCTTTTGTCGAAAATCAGCCGTTTTTGCTCGAACATTAAATTCCTCCAAATGGTATTTAATTAACTTCCCGAGCCCCTGGAAGCATGAAAATCACTTTAAACATGCTAATTTTAGCTCTAACACTGATGATCCACCTACAAATGTGAACTGACGTTCAAAAATAAAACATTTGAAAACGGACCATTTTCCACATTTCTAAAGCATGACGTAATGGGGGGGTGTTAGCTCTTTTGTCGAAAATCAGCCGTTTTTGCTCGAACATTAAAATCCTCCAAATGGTATTTAATTAACTTCCCGGGGTGAAGAAACCCTTTTTGAGAACTCAGAGTGAGTAAATTGGCCATTTTCATGCACTTTTAACCATTCCATAAATCTTGTGTTTTGGGCCCCTGGAAGCATGAAAATCACTTTAAACATGCTAATTTTAGCTCTAACACTGATGATCCACCTACAAATGTGAACTGATGTTCAAAAATAAAACATTTGAAAACGGACCATTTTCCACATTTCTGAAGCATGACGTAATGGGGCGGTGTTATCTCTTTTGTCGAAAATCAGCCGTTTTTGCTCGAACATTAAATGCCTCCAAATGGTATTTAATTAACTTCCCGGGGTGAAGAAACCCTTTTTGAGAACTCAGAGTGAGTAAATTGGCCATTTTCATGCACTTTTAACCATTCCATAAATCTTGTGTTTTGGGCCCCAAGAAGCATGAAAATCACTTTAAACATGCTAATTTTAGCTCTAACACTGATGATCCACCTACAAATGTGAACTGACGTTCAAAAATAAAACATTGGAAAACGGACCATCTTCCACATTTCTGAAGCATGACGTAATGGGGGGGTGTTATCTCTTTTGTCGAAAATCAGCCGTTTTTGCTCGAACATTAAATGCCTCCAAATGGTATTTAATTAACTTCCCGGGGTGAAGAAACCCTTTTTGAGAACTCAGAGTGAGTAAATTGGCCATTTTCATGCACTTTTAACCATTCCATAAATCTTGTGTTTTGGGCCCCTGGAAGCATGAAAATCACTTTAAACATGCTAATTTTAGCTCTAACACTGATGATCCACCTACAAATGTGAACTGACGTTCAAGTATAAAACATTTGAAAACGGACCATTTTCCACATTTCTGAAGCATGACGTAATGGGGGGGTGTTATCTCTTTTGTCGAAAATCAGACGTTTTTGCTCTAACATTAAATGCCTCCAAATGGTATTTAATTAACTTCCCGGGGTGAAGAAACCCTTTTTGAGAACTCAGAGTGAGTAAATTGGCCATTTTCATGCACTTTTAACCATTCCATAAATCTTGTGTTTTGGGCCCCTGGAAGCATGAAAATCACTTTAAACATGCTAATTTTAGCTCTAACACTGATGATCCACCTACAAATGTGAACTGACGTTCAAAAATAAAACATTTGAAAACGGACCATTTTCCACATTTCTGAAGCATGAAGTAATGGGGGGGTGTTATCTCTTTTGTCGAAAATCAGCCATTTTTGCTCTAACATTAAATGCCTCCAAATGGTATTTAATTACCTTCCCGGGGTGAAGAAACCCTTTTTGAGAACTCAGAGTGAGTAAATTGGCCATTTTCATGCACTTTTAACCATTCCATAAATCTTGTGTTTTGGGCCCCTGGAAGCATGAAAATCACTTTAAACATGCTAATTTTAGCTCTAACACTGATGATCCACCTACAAATGTGAACTGACGTTCAAAAATAAAACATTTGAAAACGGACCATTTTCCACATTTCTGAAGCATGACGTAATGGGGGGGTGTTATCTCTTTTGTCGAAAATCAGCCGTTTTTGCTCTAACATTAAATGCCTCCAAATGGTATTTAATTAACATCCCGGGGTGAAGAAACCCTTTTTGAGAACTCAGAGTGAGTAAATTGGCCATTTTCATGCACTTTTCACCATTCCATAAATCTTGTATTTTGGGCCCCTGGAAGCATGAAAATCACTTTAAACATGCTAATTTTAGCTCTAACACTGATGATCCACCTACAAATGTGAACTGACGTTCAAAAATAAAACATTTGAAAACGGACCATTTTCCACATTTCTGAAGCATGACGTAATGGGGGGGTGTTATCTCTTTTGTCGAAAATCAGCCGTTTTTGCTCGAACATTAAATGCCTCCAAATGGTATTTATTTCACTTCCCGAGCCCCTGGAAGCATGAAAATCACTTTAAACATGCTAATTTTAGCTCTAACACTGATGATCCACCTACAAATGTGAACTGACGTTCAAAAATAAAACATTTGAAAACGGACCATTTTCCACATTTCTGAAGCATGACGTAATGGGGGGGTGTTATCTCTTTTGTCGAAAATCAGCCGTTTTTGCTCGAACATTAAATGCCTCCAAATGGTATTTAATTAACTTCCCGAGCCCCTGGAAGCATGAAAATCACTTTAAACATGCTAATTTTAGCTCTAACACTGATGATCCACCTACAAATGTGAACTGACGTTCAAAAATAAAACATTTGAAAACGGACCATTTTCCACATTTCTGAAGCATGACGTAATGGGGGGGTGTTATCTCTTTTGTCGAAAATCAGCCGTTTTTGCTCGAACATTAAATGCCTCCAAATGGTATTTAATTAACTTCCCGGGGTGAAGAAACCCTTTTTGAGAACTCAGAGTGAGTAAATTGCCCATTTTCATGCACTTTTAACCATTCCATAAATCTTGTGTTTTGGGCCCCTGGAAGCATGAAAATCACTTTAAACATGCTAATTTTAGCTCTAACACTGATGATCCACCTACAAATGTGAACTGATGTTCAAAAATAAAACATTTGAAAACTGACCATTTTCCACATTTCTGAAGCATGACGTAATGGGGGGGTGTTATCTCTTTTGTCGAAAATCAGCCGTTTTTGCTCTAACATTAAATGCCTCCAAATGGTATTTAATTAACTTCCCGAGCCCCTGGAAGCATGAAAATCACTTTAAACATGCTAATTTTAGCTCTAACACTGATGATCCACCTACAAATGTGAACTGACGTTCAAAAATAAAACATTTGAAAACGGACCATTTTCCACATTTCTGAAGCATGACGTAATGGGGGGGTGTTATCTCTTTTGTCGAAAATCAGCCGTTTTTGCTCGAACATTAAATGCCTCCAAATGGTATTTATTTCACTTCCCGAGCCCCTGGAAGCATGAAAATCACTTTAAACATGCTAATTTTTGCTCTAACACTGATGATCCACCTACAAATGTGAACTGACGTTCAAAAATAAAACATTTGAAAACGGACCATTTTCCACATTTCTGAAGCATGACGTAATGGGGGGGTGTTATCTCTTTTGTCGAAAATCAGCCGTTTTTGCTCGAACATTAAATGCCTCCAAATGGTATTTAATTAACTTCCCGGGGTGAAGAAACCCTTTTTGAGAACTCAGAGTGAGTAAATTGGCCATTTTCATGCACTTTTAACCATTCCATAAATCTTGTGTTTTGGGCCCCTGGAAGCATGAAAATCACTTTAAACGTGCTAATTTTAGCTCTAACACTGATGATCCACCTACAAATGTGAACTGACGTTCAAAAATAAAACATTTGAAAACGGACCATTTTCCACATTTCTGAAGCATGACGTAATGGGGGGGTGTTATCTCTTTTGTCGAAAATCAGCCGTTTTTGCTCGAACATTAAATGCCTCCAAATGGTATTTAATTAACTTCCCGGGGTGAAGAAACCCTTTTTGAGAACTCAGAGTGAGTAAATTGGCCATTTTCATGCACTTTTAACCATTCCATAAATCTTGTGTTTTGGGCCCCAAGAAGCATGAAAATCACTTTAAACATGCTAATTTTAGCTCTAACACTGATGATCCACCTACAAATGTGAACTGACGTTCAAAAATAAAACATTGGAAAACGGACCATCTTCCACATTTCTGAAGCATGACGTAATGGGGGGGTGTTATCTCTTTTGTCGAAAATCAGCCGTTTTTGCTCGAACATTAAATGCCTCCAAATGGTATTTAATTAACTTCCCGGGGTGAAGAAACCCTTTTTGAGAACTCAGAGTGAGTAAATTGGCCATTTTCATGCACTTTTAACCATTCCATAAATCTTGTGTTTTGGGCCCCTGGAAGCATGAAAATCACTTTAAACATGCTAATTTTAGCTCTAACACTGATGATCCACCTACAAATGTGAACTGACGTTCAAAAATAAAACATTTGAAAACGGACCATTTTCCACATTTCTGAAGCATGACGTAATGGGGGGGTGTTATCTCTTTTGTCGAAAATCAGACGTTTTTGCTCTAACATTAAATGCCCCCAAATGGTATTTAATTAACTTCCCGGGGTGAAGAAACCCTTTTTGAGAACTCAGAGTGAGTAAATTGGCCATTTTCATGCACTTTTAACCATTCCATAAATCTTGTGTTTTGGGCCCCTGGAAGCATGAAAATCACTTTAAACATGCTAATTTTAGCTCTAACACTGATGATCCACCTACAAATGTGAACTGACGTTCAAAAATAAAACATTTGAAAACGGACCATTTTCCACATTTCTGAAGCATGAAGTAATGGGGGGGTGTTATCTCTTTTGTCGAAAATCAGCCATTTTTGCTCTAACATTAAATGCCTCCAAATGGTATTTAATTACCTTCCCGGGGTGAAGAAACCCTTTTTGAGAACTCAGAGTGAGTAAATTGGCCATTTTCATGCACTTTTAACCATTCCATAAATCTTGTGTTTTGGGCCCCTGGAAGCATGAAAATCACTTTAAACATGCTAATTTTAGCTCTAACACTGATGATCCACCTACAAATGTGAACTGACGTTCAAAAATAAAACATTTGAAAACGGACCATTTTCCACATTTCTGAAGCATGACGTAATGGGGGGGTGTTATCTCTTTTGTCGAAAATCAGCCGTTTTTGCTCTAACATTAAATGCCTCCAAATGGTATTTAATTAACATCCCGGGGTGAAGAAACCCTTTTTGAGAACTCAGAGTGAGTAAATTGGCCATTTTCATGCACTTTTCACCATTCCATAAATCTTGTATTTTGGGCCCCTGGAAGCATGAAAATCACTTTAAACATGCTAATTTTAGCTCTAACACTGATGATCCACCTACAAATGTGAACTGACGTTCAAAAATAAAACATTTGAAAACGGACCATTTTCCACATTTCTGAAGCATGACGTAATGGGGGGGTGTTATCTCTTTTGTCGAAAATCAGCCGTTTTTGCTCGAACATTAAATGCCTCCAAATGGTATTTATTTCACTTCCCGAGCCCCTGGAAGCATGAAAATCACTTTAAACATGCTAATTTTAGCTCTAACACTGATGATCCACCTACAAATGTGAACTGACGTTCAAAAATAAAACATTTGAAAACGGACCATTTTCCACATTTCTGAAGCATGACGTAATGGGGGGGTGTTATCTCTTTTGTCGAAAATCAGCCGTTTTTGCTCGAACATTAAATGCCTCCAAATGGTATTTAATTAACTTCCCGAGCCCCTGGAAGCATGAAAATCACTTTAAACATGCTAATTTTAGCTCTAACACTGATGATCCACCTACAAATGTGAACTGACGTTCAAAAATAAAACATTTGAAAACGGACCATTTTCCACATTTCTGAAGCATGACGTAATGGGGGGGTGTTATCTCTTTTGTCGAAAATCAGCCGTTTTTGCTCGAACATTAAATGCCTCCAAATGGTATTTAATTAACTTCCCGGGGTGAAGAAACCCTTTTTGAGAACTCAGAGTGAGTAAATTGGCCATTTTCATGCACTTTTAACCATTCCATAAATCTTGTGTTTTGGGCCCCAAGAAGCATGAAAATCACTTTAAACATGCTAATTTTAGCTCTAACACTGATGATCCACCTACAAATGTGAACTGACGTTCAAAAATAAAACATTTGAAAACGGACCATTTTCCACATTTCTGAAGCATGACGTAATGGGGGGGTGTTATCTCTTTTGTCGAAAATCAGCCGTTTTTGCTCGAACATTAAATGCCTCCAAATGGTATTTAATTAACTTCCCGGGGTGAAGAAACCCTTTTTGAGAACTCAGAGTGAGTAAATTGCCCATTTTCATGCACTTTTAACCATTCCATAAATCTTGTGTTTTGGGCCCCTGGAAGCATGAAAATCACTTTAAACATGCTAATTTTAGCTCTAACACTGATGATCCACCTACAAATGTGAACTGATGTTCAAAAATAAAACATTTGAAAACTGACCATTTTCCACATTTCTGAAGCATGACGTAATGGGGGGGTGTTATCTCTTTTGTCGAAAATCAGCCGTTTTTGCTCTAACATTAAATGCCTCCAAATGGTATTTAATTAACTTCCCGAGCCCCTGGAAGCATGAAAATCACTTTAAACATGCTAATTTTAGCTCTAACACTGATGATCCACCTACAAATGTGAACTGACGTTCAAAAATAAAACATTTGAAAACGGACCATTTTCCACATTTCTGAAGCATGACGTAATGGGGGGGTGTTATCTCTTTTGTCGAAAATCAGCCGTTTTTGCTCGAACATTAAATGCCTCCAAATGGTATTTATTTCACTTCCCGAGCCCCTGGAAGCATGAAAATCACTTTAAACATGCTAATTTTTGCTCTAACACTGATGATCCACCTACAAATGTGAACTGACGTTCAAAAATAAAACATTTGAAAACGGACCATTTTCCACATTTCTGAAGCATGACGTAATGGGGGGGTGTTATCTCTTTTGTCGAAAATCAGCCGTTTTTGCTCGAACATTAAATGCCTCCAAATGGTATTTAATTAACTTCCCGGGGTGAAGAAACCCTTTTTGAGAACTCAGAGTGAGTAAATTGGCCATTTTCATGCACTTTTAACCATTCCATAAATCTTGTGTTTTGGGCCCCTGGAAGCATGAAAATCACTTTAAACATGCTAATTTTAGCTCTAACACTGATGATCCACCTACAAATGTGAACTGACGTTCAATATTAAAACATTTGAAAACGGACCATTTTCCACATTTCTGAAGCATGACCTAATGGGGGGGTGTTATCTCTTTTGTCGAAAATCAGCCGTTTTTGCTCTAACATTAAATGCCTCCAAATGGTATTTAATTAACTTCCCGAGCCCCTGGAAGCATGAAAATCACTTTAAACATGCTAATTTTAGCTCTAACACTGATGATCCACCTACAAATGTGAACTGACGTTCAAAAATAAAACATTTGAAAACGGACCATTTTCCACATTTCTAAAGCATGACGTAATGGGGGGGTGTTAGCTCTTTCGTCGAAAATCAGCCGTTTTTGCTCGAACATTAAAATCCTCCAAATGGTATTTAATTAACTTCCCGGGGTGAAGAAACCCTTTTTGAGAACTCAGAGTGAGTAAATTGGCCATTTTCATGCACTTTTAACCATTCCATAAATCTTGTGTTTTGGGCCCCTGGAAGCATGAAAATCACTTTAAACATGCTAATTTTAGCTCTAACACTGATGATCCACCTACAAATGTGAACTGACGTTCAAAAATAAAACATTTGAAAACGGACCATTTTCCACATTTCTGAAGCATGACGTAATGGGGGGGTGTTATCTCTTTTGTCGAAAATCAGCCGTTTTTGCTCGAACATTAAATGCCTCCAAATGGTATTTAATTAACTTCCCGAGCCCCTGGAAGCATGAAAATCACTTTAAACATGCTAATTTTAGCTCTAACACTGATGATCCACCTACAAATGTGAACTGACGTTCAAAAATAAAACATTTGAAAACGGACCATTTTCCACATTTCTAAAGCATGACGTAATGGGGGGGTGTTAGCTCTTTCGTCGAAAATCAGCCGTTTTTGCTCGAACATTAAAATCCTCCAAATGGTATTTAATTAACTTTCCGGGGTGAAGAAACCCTTTTTGAGAACTCAGAGTGAGTAAATTGGCCATTTTCATGCACTTTTAACCATTCCATAAATCTTGTGTTTTGGGCCCCTGGAAGCATGAAAATCACTTTAAACATGCTAATTTTAGCTCTAACACTGATGATCCACCTACAAATGTGAACTGATGTTCAAAAATAAAACATTTGAAAACGGACCATTTTCCACATTTCTGAAGCATGACGTAATGGGGCGGTGTTATCTCTTTTGTCGAAAATCAGCCGTTTTTGCTCGAACATTAAATGCCTCCAAATGGTATTTAATTAACTTCCCGGGGTGAAGAAACCCTTTTTGAGAACTCAGAGTGAGTAAATTGGCCATTTTCATGCACTTTTAACCATTCCATAAATCTTGTGTTTTGGGCCCCTGGAAGCATGAAAATCACTTTAAACATGCTAATTTTAGCTCTAACACTGATGATCCACCTACAAATGTGAACTGACGTTAAAAAATAAAACATTTGAAAACGGACCATTTTCCACATTTCTAAAGCATGACGTAATGGGGGGGTGTTATCTCTTTTGTCGAAAATCAGCCATTTTTGCTCGAACATTAAATGCCTCCAAATGGTATTTAATTAACTTCCCGGGGTGAAGAAACCCTTTTTGAGAACTCAGAGTGAGTAAATTGGCCATTTTCATGCACTTTTACCATTCCATAAATCTTGTGTTTTGGGCCCCTGGAAGCATGAAAATCACTTTAAACATGCTAATTTTAGCTCTAACACTGATGATCCACCTACAAATGTGAACTGACGTTCAAAAATAAAACATTTGAAAACGGACCATTTTCCACATTTCTGAAGCATGACGTAATGGGGGGGTGTTATCTCTTTTGTCGAAAATCAGCCGTTTTTGCTCTAACATTAAATGCCTCCAAATGGTATTTAATTAACTTCCCGGGGTGAAGAAACCCTTTTTGAGAACTCAGAGTGAGTAAATTGGCCATTTTCATGCACTTTTAACCATTCCATAAATCTTGTGTTTTGGGCCCCTGGAAGCATGAAAATCACTTTAAACATGCTAATTTTAGCTCTAACACTGATGATCCACCTACAAATGTGAACTGACGTTCAAAAATAAAACATTTGAAAACGGACCATTTTCCACATTTCTGAAGCATGACGTAATGGGGGGGTGTTATCTCTTTTGTCGAAAATCAGCCGTTTTTGCTCTAACATTAAATGCCCCCAAATGGTATTTAATTACCTTCCCGGGGTGAAGAAACCCTTTTTGAGAACTCAGAGTGAGTAAATTGGCCATTTTCATGCACTTTTAACCATTCCATAAATCTTGTGTTTTGGGCCCCTGGAAGCATGAAAATCACTTTAAACATGCTAATTTTAGCTCTAACACTGATGATCCACCTACAAATGTGAACTGACGTTCAAAAATAAAACATTTGAAAACGGACCATTTTCCACATTTCTGAAGCATGACGTAATGGGGGGGTGTTATCTCTTTTGTCGAAAATCAGCCGTTTTTGCTCTAACATTAAATGCCTCCAAATGGTATTTAATTAACTTCCCGGGGTGAAGAAACCCTTTTTGAGAACTCAGAGTGAGTAAATTGGCCATTTTCATGCACTTTTCACCATTCCATAAATCTTGTGTTTTGGGCCCCTGGAAGCATGAAAATCACTTTAAACATGCTAATTTTAGCTCTAACACTGATGATCCACCTACAAATGTGAACTGACGTTCAAAAATAAAACATTTGAAAACGGACCATTTTCCACATTTCTGAAGCATGACGTAATGGGGGGGTGTTATCTCTTTTGTCGAAAATCAGCCGTTTTTGCTCGAACATTAAATGCCTCCAAATGGTATTTATTTCACTTCCCGAGCCCCTGGAAGCATGAAAATCACTTTAAACATGCTAATTTTAGCTCTAACACTGATGATCCACCTACAAATGTGAACTGACGTTCAAAAATAAAACATTTGAAAACAGACCATTTTCCACATTTCTGAAGCATGACGTAATGGGGGGGTGTTATCTCTTTTGTCGAAAATCAGCCGTTTTTGCTCGAACATTAAATGCCTCCAAATGGTATTTAATTAACTTCCCGGGGTGAAGAAACCCTTTTTGAGAACTCAGAGTGAGTAAATTGGCCATTTTCATGCACTTTTAACCATTCCATAAATCTTGTGTTTTGGGCCCCAAGAAGCATGAAAATCACTTTAAACATGCTAATTTTAGCTCTAACACTGATGATCCACCTACAACTGTGAACTGACGTTCAAAAATCAAACATTTGAAAACGGACCATTTTCCACATTTCTGAAGCATGACGTAATGGGGGGGTGTTATCTCTTTTGTCGAAAATCAGCCGTTTTTGCTCTAACATTAAATGCCTCCAAATGGTATTTAATTAACTTCCCGGGGTGAAGAAACCCTTTTTGAGAACTCAGAGTGAGTAAATTGGCCATTTTCATGCACTTTTAACCATTCCATAAATCTTGTGTTTTGGGCCCCTGGAAGCATGAAAATCACTTTAAACATGCTAATTTTAGCTCTAACACTGATGATCCACCTACAAATGTGAACTGACGTTCAAAAATAAAACATTTGAAAACGGACCATTTTCCACATTTCTGAAGCATGACGTAATGGGGGGGTGTTATCTCTTTTGTCGAAAATCAGCCGTTTTTGCTCGAACATTAAATGCCTCCAAATGGTATTTAATTAACTTCCCGGGGTGAAGAAACCCTTTTTGAGAACTCAGAGTGAGTAAATTGGCCATTTTCATGCACTTTTAACCATTCCATAAATCTTGTGTTTTGGGCCCCTGGAAGCATGAAAATCACTTTAAACATGCTAATTTTAGCTCTAACACTGATGATCCACCTACAAATGTGAACTGATGTTCAAAAATAAAACATTTGAAAACGGACCATTTTCCACATTTCTGAAGCATGACGTAATGGGGGGGTTTTATCTCTTTTGTCGAAAATCAGCCGTTTTTGCTCTAACATTAAATGCCTCCAAATGGTATTTAATTAACTTCCCGAGCCCCTGGAAGCATGAAAATCACTTTAAACATGCTAATTTTAGCTCTAACACTGATGATCCACCTACAAATGTGAACTGACGTTCAAAAATAAAACATTTGAAAACGGACCATTTTCCACATTTCTGAAGCATGACGTAATGGGGGGGTGTTATCTCTTTTGTCGAAAATCAGCCGTTTTTGCTCGAACATTAAATGCCTCCAAATGGTATTTATTTCACTTCCCGAGCCCCTGGAAGCATGAAAATCACTTTAAACATGCTAATTTTAGCTCTAACACTGATGATCCACCTACAAATGTGAACTGACGTTCAAAAATAAAACATTTGAAAACGGACCATTTTCCACATTTCTGAAGCATGACGTAATGGGGGGGTGTTATCTCTTTTGTCGAAAATCAGCTGTTTTTGCTCGAACATTAAATGCCTCCAAATGGTATTTAATTAACTTCCCGGGGTGAAGAAAGCCTTTTTGAGAACTCAGAGTGAGTAAATTGGCCATTTTCATGCACTTTTAACCATTCCATAAATCTTGTGTTTTGGGCCCCTGGAAGCATGAAAATCACTTTAAACATGCTAATTTTAGCTCTAACACTGATGATCCACCTACAAATGTGAACTGACGTTCAAAAATAAAACATTTGAAAACGGACCATTTTCCACATTTCTGAAGCATGACCTAATGGGGGGGTGTTATCTCTTTTGTCGAAAATCAGCCGTTTTTGCTCTAACATTAAATGCCTCCAAATGGTATTTAATTAACTTCCCGGGGTGAAGAAACCCTTTTTGAGAACTCAGAGTGAGTAAATTGGCCATTTTCATGCACTTTTAACCATTCCATAAATCTTGTGTTTTGGGCCCCTGGAAGCATGAAAATCACTTTAAACATGCTAATTTTAGCTCTAACACTGATGATCCACCTACAAATGTGAACTGACGTTCAAAAATAAAACATTTGAAAACGGACCATTTTCCACATTTCTGAAGCATGACGTAATGGGGGGGTGTTATCTCTTTTGTCGAAAATCAGCCGTTTTTGCTCTAACATTAAATGCCTCCAAATGGTATTTAATTAACTTCCCGGGGTGAAGAAACCCTTTTTGAGAACTCAGAGTGAGTAAATTGGCCATTTTCATGCACTTTTAACCATTCCATAAATCTTGTGTTTTGGGCCCCTGGAAGCATGAAAATCACTTTAAACATGCTAATTTTAGCTCTAACACTGATGATCCACCTACAAATGTGAACTGACGTTCAAAAATAAAACATTTGAAAACGGACCATTTTCCACATTTCTGAAGCATGACGTAATGGGGGGGTGTTATCTCTTTTGTCGAAAATCAGCCGTTTTTGCTCTAACATTAAATGCCCCCAAGTGGTATTTAATTACCTTCCCGGGGTGAAGAAACCCTTTTTGAGAACTCAGAGTGAGTAAATTGGCCATTTTCATGCACTTTTAACCATTCCATAAATCTTGTGTTTTGGGCCCCTGGAAGCATGAAAATCACTTTAAACATGCTAATTTTAGCTCTAACACTGATGATCCACCTACAAATGTGAACTGACGTTCAAAAATAAAACATTTGAAAACGGACCATTTTCCACATTTCTGAAGCATGACGTAATGGGGGGGTGTTATCTCTTTTGTCGAAAATCAGCCGTTTTTGCTCTAACATTAAATGCCTCCAAATGGTATTTAATTAACTTCCCGGGGTGAAGAAACCCTTTTTGAGAACTCAGAGTGAGTAAATTGGCCATTTTCATGCACTTTTCACCATTCCATAAATCTTGTGTTTTGGGCCCCTGGAAGCATGAAAATCACTTTAAACATGCTAATTTTAGCTCTAACACTGATGATCCACCTACAAATGTGAACTGACGTTCAAAAATAAAACATTTGAAAACGGACCATTTTCCACATTTCTGAAGCATGACGTAATGGGGGGGTGTTATCTCTTTTGTCGAAAATCAGCAGTTTTTGCTCGAACATTAAATGCCTCCAAATGGTATTTATTTCACTTCCCGAGCCCCTGGAAGCATGAAAATCACTTTAAACATGCTAATTTTAGCTCTAACACTGATGATCCACCTACAAATGTGAACTGACGTTCAAAAATAAAACATTTGAAAACAGACCATTTTCCACATTTCTGAAGCATGACGTAATGGGGGAGTGTTATCTCTTTTGTCGAAAATCAGCCGTTTTTGCTCGAACATTAAATGCCTCCAAATGGTATTTAATTAACTTCCCGGGGTGAAGAAACCCTTTTTGAGAACTCAGAGTGAGTAAATTGGCCATTTTCATGCACTTTTAACCATTCCATAAATCTTGTGTTTTGGGCCCCAAGAAGCATGAAAATCACTTTAAACATGCTAATTTTAGCTCTAACACTGATGATCCACCTACAAATGTGAACTGACGTTCAAAAATCAAACATTTGAAAACGGACCATTTTCCACATTTCTGAAGCATGACGTAATGGGGGGGTGTTATCTCTTTTGTCGAAAATCAGCCGTTTTTGCTCTAACATTAAATGCCTCCAAATGGTATTTAATTAACTTCCCGGGGTGAAGAAACCCTTTTTGAGAACTCAGAGTGAGTAAATTGGCCATTTTCATGCACTTTTAACCATTCCATAAATCTTGTGTTTTGGGCCCCTGGAAGCATGAAAATCACTTTAAACATGCTAATTTTAGCTCTAACACTGATGATCCACCTACAAATGTGAACTGACGTTCAAAAATAAAACATTTGAAAACGGACCATTTTCCACATTTCTGAAGCATGACGTAATGGGGGGGTGTTATCTCTTTTGTCGAAAATCAGCCGTTTTTGCTCGAACATTAAATGCCTCCAAATGGTATTTAATTAACTTCCCGGGGTGAAGAAACCCTTTTTGAGAACTCAGAGTGAGTAAATTGGCCATTTTCATGCACTTTTAACCATTCCATAAATCTTGTGTTTTGGGCCCCTGGAAGCATGAAAATCACTTTAAACATGCTAATTTTAGCTCTAACACTGATGATCCACCTACAAATGTGAACTGATGTTCAAAAATAAAACATTTGAAAACGGACCATTTTCCACATTTCTGAAGCATGACGTAATGGGGGGGTTTTATCTCTTTTGTCGAAAATCAGCCGTTTTTGCTCTAACATTAAATGCCTCCAAATGGTATTTAATTAACTTCCCGAGCCCCTGGAAGCATGAAAATCACTTTAAACATGCTAATTTTAGCTCTAACACTGATGATCCACCTACAAATGTGAACTGACGTTCAAAAATAAAACATTTGAAAACGGACCATTTTCCACATTTCTGAAGCATGACGTAATGGGGGGGTGTTATCTCTTTTGTCGAAAATCAGCCGTTTTTGCTCGAACATTAAATGCCTCCAAATGGTATTTATTTCACTTCCCGAGCCCCTGGAAGCATGAAAATCACTTTAAACATGCTAATTTTAGCTCTAACACTGATGATCCACCTACAAATGTGAACTGACGTTCAAAAATAAAACATTTGAAAACGGACCATTTTCCACATTTCTGAAGCATGACGTAATGGGGGGGTGTTATCTCTTTTGTCGAAAATCAGCCGTTTTTGCTCGAACATTAAATGCCTCCAAATGGTATTTATTTCACTTCCCGAGCCCCTGGAAGCATGAAAATCACTTTAAACATGCTAATTTTAGCTCTAACACTGATGATCCACCTACAAATGTGAACTGACGTTCAAAAATAAAACATTTGAAAACGGACCATTTTCCACATTTCTGAAGCATGACGTAATGGGGGGGTGTTATCTCTTTTGTCGAAAATCAGCCGTTTTTGCTCGAACATTAAATGCCTCCAAATGGTATTTAATTAACTTCCCGGGGTGAAGAAACCCTTTTTGAGAACTCAGAGTGAGTAAATTGGCCATTTTCATGCACTTTTAACCATTCCATAAATCTTGTGTTTTGGGCCCCTGGAAGCATGAAAATCACTTTAAACATGCTAATTTTAGCTCTAACACTGATGATCCACCTACAAATGTGAACTGACGTTCAAAAATAAAACATTTGAAAACGGACCATTTTCCACATTTCTGAAGCATGACGTAATGGGGGGGTGTTATCTCTTTTGTCGAAAATCAGCCGTTTTTGCTCTAACATTAAATGCCTCCAAATGGTATTTAATTAACTTCCCGGGGTGAAGAAACCCTTTTTGAGAACTCAGAGTGAGTAAATTGGCCATTTTCATGCACTTTTAACCATTCCATAAATCTTGTGTTTTGGGCCCCTGGAAGCATGAAAATCACTTTAAACATGCTAATTTTAGCTCTAACACTGATGATCCACCTACAAATGTGAACTGACGTTCAAAAATAAAACATTTGAAAACGGACCATTTTCCACATTTCTGAAGCATGACTTAATGGGGGGGTGTTATCTCTTTTGTCGAAAATCAGCCATTTTTGCTCGAACATTAAATGCCTCCAAATGGTATTTAATTAACTTCCCGGGGTGAAGAAACCCTTTTTGAGAACTCAGAGTGAGTAAATTGGCCATTTTCATGCACTTTTAACCATTCCATAAATCTTGTGTTTTGGGCCCCAAGAAGCATGAAAATCACTTTAAACATGCTAATTTTAGCTCTAACACTGATGATCCACCTACAAATGTGAACTGACGTTCAAAAATAAAACATTTGAAAACGGACCATTTTCCACATTTCTGAAGCATGACGTAATGGGGGGGTGTTATCTCTTTTGTCGAAAATCAGCCGTTTTTGCTCGAACATTAAATGCCTCCAAATGGTATTTATTTCACTTCCCGAGCCCCTGGAAGCATGAAAATCACTTTAAACATGCTAATTTTAGCTCTAACACTGATGATCCACCTACAAATGTGAACTGACGTTCAAAAATAAAACATTTGAAAACGGACCATTTTCCACATTTCTGAAGCATGACGTAATGGGGGGGGTGTTATCTCTTTTGTCGAAAATCAGCCGTTTTTGCTCTAACATTAAATGCCTCCAAATGGTATTTAATTAACTTCCCGAGCCCCTGGAAGCATGAAAATCACTTTAAACATGCTAATTTTAGCTCTAACACTGATGATCCACCTACAAATGTGAACTGACGTTCAAAAATAAAACATTTGAAAACGGACCATTTTCCACATTTCTAAAGCATGACGTAATGGGGGGGTGTTAGCTCTTTCGTCGAAAATCAGCCGTTTTTGCTCGAACATTAAAATCCTCCAAATGGTATTTAATTAACTTCCCGGGGTGAAGAAACCCTTTTTGAAAACTCAGAGTGAGTAAATTGGCCATTTTCATGCACTTTTAACCATTCCATAAATCTTGTGTTTTGGGCCCCTGGAAGCATGAAAATCACTTTAAACATGCTAATTTTAGCTCTAACACTGATGATCCACCTACAAATGTGAACTGACGTTCAAAAATAAAACATTTGAAAACGGACCATTTTCCACATTTCTGAAGCATGACGTAATGGGGGGGGTGTTATCTCTTTTGTCGAAAATCAGCCGTTTTTGCTCTAACATTAAATGCCTCCAAATGGTATTTAATTAACTTCCCGGGGTGAAGAAACCCTTTTTGAGAACTCAGAGTGAGTAAATTGGCCATTTTCATGCACTTTTAACCATTCCATAAATCTTGTGTTTTGGGCCCCTGGAAGCATGAAAATCACTTTAAACATGCTAATTTTAGCTCTAACACTGATGATCCACCTACAAATGTGAACTGACGTTCAAAAATAAAACATTTGAAAACGGACCATTTTCCACATTTCTGAAGCATGACGTAATGGGGGGGGTGTTATCTCTTTTGTCGAAAATCAGCCGTTTTTGCTCTAACATTAAATGCCTCCAAATGGTATTTAATTAACTTCCCGAGCCCCTGGAAGCATGAAAATCACTTTAAACATGCTAATTTTAGCTCTAACACTGATGATCCACCTACAAATGTGAACTGACGTTCAAAAATAAAACATTTGAAAACGGACCATTTTCCACATTTCTAAAGCATGACATAATGGGGGGGTGTTAGCTCTTTCGTCGAAAATCAGCCGTTTTTGCTCGAACATTAAAATCCTCCAAATGGTATTTAATTAACTTCCCGGGGTGAAGAAACCCTTTTTGAAAACTCAGAGTGAGTAAATTGGCGATTTTCATGCACTTTTAACCATTCCATAAATCTTGTGTTTTGGGCCCCTGGAAGCATGAAAATCACTTTAAACATGCTAATTTTAGCTCTAACACTGATGATCCACCTACAAATGTGAACTGACGTTCAAAAATAAAACATTTGAAAACGGACCATTTTCCACATTTCTGAAGCATGACGTAATGGGGGGGTGTTATCTCTTTTGTCGAAAATCAGCCGTTTTTGCTCGAACATTAAATGCCTCCAAATGGTATTTAATTAACTTCCCGAGCCCCTGGAAGCATGAAAATCACTTTAAACATGCTAATTTTAGCTCTAACACTGATGATCCACCTACAAATGTGAACTGACGTTCAAAAATAAAACATTTGAAAACGGACCATTTTCCACATTTCTAAAGCATGACGTAATGGGGGGGTGTTAGCTCTTTTGTCGAAAATCAGCCGTTTTTGCTCGAACATTAAAATCCTCCAAATGGTATTTAATTAACTTCCCGGGGTGAAGAAACCCTTTTTGAGAACTCAGAGTGAGTAAATTGGCCATTTTCATGCACTTTTAACCATTCCATAAATCTTGTGTTTTGGGCCCCTGGAAGCATGAAAATCACTTTAAACATGCTAATTTTAGCTCTAACACTGATGATCCACCTACAAATGTGAACTGACGTTCAAAAATAAAACATTTGAAAACGGACCATTTTCCACATTTCTGAAGCATAACGTAATGGGGGGGTGTTATCTCTTTTGTCGAAAATCAGCCGTTTTTGCTCTAACATTAAATGCCTCCAAATGGTATTTAATTAACTTCCCGGGGTGAAGAAACCCTTTTTGAGAACTCAGAGTGAGTAAATTGGCCATTTTCATGCACTTTTAACCATTCCATAAATCTTGTGTTTTGGGCCCCTGGAAGCATGAAAATCACTTTAAACATGCTAATTTTAGCTCTAACACTGATGATCCACCTACAAATGTGAACTGACGTTCAAAAATAAAACATTTGAAAACGGACCATTTTCCACATTTCTGAAGCATGACGTAATGGGGGGGTGTTATCTCTTTTGTCGAAAATCAGCCGTTTTTGCTCTAACATTAAATGCCCCCAAATGGTATTTAATTACCTTCCCGGGGTGAAGAAACCCTTTTTGAGAACTCAGAGTGAGTAAATTGGCCATTTTCATGCACTTTTAACCATTCCATAAATCTTGTGTTTTGGGCCCCTGGAAGCATGAAAATCACTTTAAACATGCTAATTTTAGCTCTAACACTGATGATCCACCTACAAATGTGAACTGACGTTCAAAAATAAAACATTTGAAAACGGACCATTTTCCACATTTCTGAAGCATGACGTAATGGGGGGGTGTTATCTCTTTTGTCGAAAATCAGCCGTTTTTGCTCTAACATTAAATGCCTCCAAATGGTATTTAATTAACTTCCCGGGGTGAAGAAACCCTTTTTGAGAACTCAGAGTGAGTAAATTGGCCATTTTCATGCACTTTTCACCATTCCATAAATCTTGTGTTTTGGGCCCCTGGAAGCATGAAAATCACTTTAAACATGCTAATTTTAGCTCTAACACTGATGATCCACCTACAAATGTGAACTGACGTTCAAAAATAAAACATTTGAAAACGGACCATTTTCCACATTTCTGAAGCATGACGTAATGGGGGGGTGTTATCTCTTTTGTCGAAAATCAGCCGTTTTTGCTCGAACATTAAATGCCTCCAAATGGTATTTATTTCACTTCCCGAGCCCCTGGAAGCATGAAAATCACTTTAAACATGCTAATTTTAGCTCTAACACTGATGATCCACCTACAAATGTGAACTGACGTTCAAAAATAAAACATTTGAAAACAGACTATTTTCCACATTTCTGAAGCATGACGTAATGGGGGAGTGTTATCTCTTTTGTCGAAAATCAGCCGTTTTTGCTCGAACATTAAATGCCTCCAAATGGTATTTAATTAACTTCCCGGGGTGAAGAAACCCTTTTTGAGAACTCAGAGTGAGTAAATTGGCCATTTTCATGCACTTTTAACCATTCCATAAATCTTGTGTTTTGGGCCCCAAGAAGCATGAAAATCACTTTAAACATGCTAATTTTAGCTCTAACACTGATGATCCACCTACAAATGTGAACTGACGTTCAAAAATCAAACATTTGAAAACGGACCATTTTCCACATTTCTGAAGCATGACGTAATGGGGGGGTGTTATCTCTTTTGTCGAAAATCAGCCGTTTTTGCTCTAACATTAAATGCCTCCAAATGGTATTTAATTAACTTCCCGGGGTGAAGAAACCCTTTTTGAGAACTCAGAGTGAGTAAATTGGCCATTTTCATGCACTTTTAACCATTCCATAAATCTTGTGTTTTGGGCCCCTGGAAGCATGAAAATCACTTTAAACATGCTAATTTTAGCTCTAACACTGATGATCCACCTACAAATGTGAACTGACGTTCAAAAATAAAACATTTGAAAACGGACCATTTTCCACATTTCTGAAGCATGACGTAATGGGGGGGTGTTATCTCTTTTGTCGAAAATCAGCCGTTTTTGCTCGAACATTAAATGCCTCCAAATGGTATTTAATTAACTTCCCGGGGTGAAGAAACCCTTTTTGAGAACTCAGAGTGAGTAAATTGGCCATTTTCATGCACTTTTAACCATTCCATAAATCTTGTGTTTTGGGCCCCTGGAAGCATGAAAATCACTTTAAACATGCTAATTTTAGCTCTAACACTGATGATCCACCTACAAATGTGAACTGATGTTCAAAAATAAAACATTTGAAAACGGACCATTTTCCACATTTCTGAAGCATGACGTAATGGGGGGGTTTTATCTCTTTTGTCGAAAATCAGCCGTTTTTGCTCTAACATTAAATGCCTCCAAATGGTATTTAATTAACTTCCCGAGCCCCTGGAAGCATGAAAATCACTTTAAACATGCTAATTTTAGCTCTAACACTGATGATCCACCTACAAATGTGAACTGACGTTCAAAAATAAAACATTTGAAAACGGACCATTTTCCACATTTCTGAAGCATGACGTAATGGGGGGGTGTTATCTCTTTTGTCGAAAATCAGCCGTTTTTGCTCGAACATTAAATGCCTCCAAATGGTATTTATTTCACTTCCCGAGCCCCTGGAAGCATGAAAATCACTTTAAACATGCTAATTTTAGCTCTAACACTGATGATCCACCTACAAATGTGAACTGACGTTCAAAAATAAAACATTTGAAAACGGACCATTTTCCACATTTCTGAAGCATGACGTAATGGGGGGGTGTTATCTCTTTTGTCGAAAATCAGCCGTTTTTGCTCGAACATTAAATGCCTCCAAATGGTATTTAATTAACTTCCCGGGGTGAAGAAACCCTTTTTGAGAACTCAGAGTGAGTAAATTGGCCATTTTCATGCACTTTTAACCATTCCATAAATCTTGTGTTTTGGGCCCCTGGAAGCATGAAAATCACTTTAAACATGCTAATTTTAGCTCTAACACTGATGATCCACCTACAAATGTGAACTGACGTTCAAAAATAAAACATTTGAAAACGGACCATTTTCCACATTTCTGAAGCATGACGTAATGGGGGGGTGTTATCTCTTTTGTCGAAAATCAGACGTTTTTGCTCGAACATTAAATGCCTCCAAATGGTATTTATTTCACTTCCCGAGCCCCTGGAAGCATGAAAATCACTTTAAACATGCTAATTTTAGCTCTAACACTGATGATCCACCTACAAATGTGAACTGACGTTCAAAAATAAAACATTTGAAAACGGACCATTTTCCACATTTCTGAAGCATGACGTAATGGGGGGGTGTTATCTCTTTTGTCGAAAATCAGCCGTTTTTGCTCGAACATTAAATGCCTCCAAATGGTATTTATTTCACTTCCCGAGCCCCTGGAAGCATGAAAATCACTTTAAACATGCTAATTTTAGCTCTAACACTGATGATCCACCTACAAATGTGAACTGACGTTCAAAAATAAAACATTTGAAAACGGACCATTTTCCACATTTCTGAAGCATGACGTAATGGGGGGGTGTTATCTCTTTTGTCGAAAATCAGCCGTTTTTGCTCGAACATTAAATGCCTCCAAATGGTATTTAATTAACTTCCCGGGGTGAAGAAACCCTTTTTGAGAACTCAGAGTGAGTAAATTGGCCATTTTCATGCACTTTTAACCATTCCATAAATCTTGTGTTTTGGGCCCCTGGAAGCATGAAAATCACTTTAAACATGCTAATTTTAGCTCTAACACTGATGATCCACCTACAAATGTGAACTGACGTTCAAAAATAAAACATTTGAAAACGGACCATTTTCCACATTTCTGAAGCATGACGTAATGGGGGGGTGTTATCTCTTTTGTCGAAAATCAGCCGTTTTTGCTCTAACATTAAATGCCTCCAAATGGTATTTAATTAACTTCCCGGGGTGAAGAAACCCTTTTTGAGAACTCAGAGTGAGTAAATTGGCCATTTTCATGCACTTTTAACCATTCCATAAATCTTGTGTTTTGGGCCCCTGGAAGCATGAAAATCACTTTAAACATGCTAATTTTAGCTCTAACACTGATGATCCACCTACAAATGTGAACTGACGTTCAAAAATAAAACATTTGAAAACGGACCATTTTCCACATTTCTGAAGCATGACTTAATGGGGGGGTGTTATCTCTTTTGTCGAAAATCAGCCATTTTTGCTCGAACATTAAATGCCTCCAAATGGTATTTAATTAACTTCCCGGGGTGAAGAAACCCTTTTTGAGAACTCAGAGTGAGTAAATTGGCCATTTTCATGCACTTTTAACCATTCCATAAATCTTGTGTTTTGGGCCCCAAGAAGCATGAAAATCACTTTAAACATGCTAATTTTAGCTCTAACACTGATGATCCACCTACAAATGTGAACTGACGTTCAAAAATAAAACATTTGAAAACGGACCATTTTCCACATTTCTGAAGCATGACGTAATGGGGGGGTGTTATCTCTTTTGTCGAAAATCAGCCGTTTTTGCTCGAACATTAAATGCCTCCAAATGGTATTTATTTCACTTCCCGAGCCCCTGGAAGCATGAAAATCACTTTAAACATGCTAATTTTAGCTCTAACACTGATGATCCACCTACAAATGTGAACTGACGTTCAAAAATAAAACATTTGAAAACGGACCATTTTCCACATTTCTGAAGCATGACGTAATGGGGGGGGTGTTATCTCTTTTGTCGAAAATCAGCCGTTTTTGCTCTAACATTAAATGCCTCCAAATGGTATTTAATTAACTTCCCGAGCCCCTGGAAGCATGAAAATCACTTTAAACATGCTAATTTTAGCTCTAACACTGATGATCCACCTACAAATGTGAACTGACGTTCAAAAATAAAACATTTGAAAACGGACCATTTTCCACATTTCTAAAGCATGACGTAATGGGGGGGTGTTAGCTCTTTCGTCGAAAATCAGCCGTTTTTGCTCGAACATTAAAATCCTCCAAATGGTATTTAATTAACTTCCCGGGGTGAAGAAACCCTTTTTGAAAACTCAGAGTGAGTAAATTGGCCATTTTCATGCACTTTTAACCATTCCATAAATCTTGTGTTTTGGGCCCCTGGAAGCATGAAAATCACTTTAAACATGCTAATTTTAGCTCTAACACTGATGATCCACCTACAAATGTGAACTGACGTTCAAAAATAAAACATTTGAAAACGGACCATTTTCCACATTTCTGAAGCATGACGTAATGGGGGGGGTGTTATCTCTTTTGTCGAAAATCAGCCGTTTTTGCTCTAACATTAAATGCCTCCAAATGGTATTTAATTAACTTCCCGGGGTGAAGAAACCCTTTTTGAGAACTCAGAGTGAGTAAATTGGCCATTTTCATGCACTTTTAACCATTCCATAAATCTTGTGTTTTGGGCCCCTGGAAGCATGAAAATCACTTTAAACATGCTAATTTTAGCTCTAACACTGATGATCCACCTACAAATGTGAACTGACGTTCAAAAATAAAACATTTGAAAACGGACCATTTTCCACATTTCTGAAGCATGACGTAATGGGGGGGGTGTTATCTCTTTTGTCGAAAATCAGCCGTTTTTGCTCTAACATTAAATGCCTCCAAATGGTATTTAATTAACTTCCCGAGCCCCTGGAAGCATGAAAATCACTTTAAACATGCTAATTTTAGCTCTAACACTGATGATCCACCTACAAATGTGAACTGACGTTCAAAAATAAAACATTTGAAAACGGACCATTTTCCACATTTCTAAAGCATGACATAATGGGGGGGTGTTAGCTCTTTCGTCGAAAATCAGCCGTTTTTGCTCGAACATTAAAATCCTCCAAATGGTATTTAATTAACTTCCCGGGGTGAAGAAACCCTTTTTGAAAACTCAGAGTGAGTAAATTGGCCATTTTCATGCACTTTTAACCATTCCATAAATCTTGTGTTTTGGGCCCCTGGAAGCATGAAAATCACTTTAAACATGCTAATTTTAGCTCTAACACTGATGATCCACCTACAAATGTGAACTGACGTTCAAAAATAAAACATTTGAAAACGGACCATTTTCCACATTTCTGAAGCATGACGTAATGGGGGGGTGTTATCTCTTTTGTCGAAAATCAGCCGTTTTTGCTCGAACATTAAATGCCTCCAAATGGTATTTAATTAACTTCCCGAGCCCCTGGAAGCATGAAAATCACTTTAAACATGCTAATTTTAGCTCTAACACTGATGATCCACCTACAAATGTGAACTGACGTTCAAAAATAAAACATTTGAAAACGGACCATTTTCCACATTTCTAAAGCATGACGTAATGGGGGGGTGTTAGCTCTTTTGTCGAAAATCAGCCGTTTTTGCTCGAACATTAAAATCCTCCAAATGGTATTTAATTAACTTCCCGGGGTGAAGAAACCCTTTTTGAGAACTCAGAGTGAGTAAATTGGCCATTTTCATGCACTTTTAACCATTCCATAAATCTTGTGTTTTGGGCCCCTGGAAGCATGAAAATCACTTTAAACATGCTAATTTTAGCTCTAACACTGATGATCCACCTACAAATGTGAACTGACGTTCAAAAATAAAACATTTGAAAACGGACCATTTTCCACATTTCTGAAGCATGACGTAATGGGGGGGTGTTATCTCTTTTGTCGAAAATCAGCCGTTTTTGCTCTAACATTAAATGCCTCCAAATGGTATTTAATTAACTTCCCGGGGTGAAGAAACCCTTTTTGAGAACTCAGAGTGAGTAAATTGGCCATTTTCATGCACTTTTAACCATTCCATAAATCTTGTGTTTTGGGCCCCTGGAAGCATGAAAATCACTTTAAACATGCTAATTTTAGCTCTAACACTGATGATCCACCTACAAATGTGAACTGACGTTCAAAAATAAAACATTTGAAAACGGACCATTTTCCACATTTCTGAAGCATGACGTAATGGGGGGGTGTTATCTCTTTTGTCGAAAATCAGCCGTTTTTGCTCTAACATTAAATGCCCCCAAATGGTATTTAATTACCTTCCCGGGGTGAAGAAACCCTTTTTGAGAACTCAGAGTGAGTAAATTGGCCATTTTCATGCACTTTTAACCATTCCATAAATCTTGTGTTTTGGGCCCCTGGAAGCATGAAAATCACTTTAAACATGCTAATTTTAGCTCTAACACTGATGATCCACCTACAAATGTGAACTGACGTTCAAAAATAAAACATTTGAAAACGGACCATTTTCCACATTTCTGAAGCATGACATAATGGGGGGGTGTTATCTCTTTTGTCGAAAATCAGCCGTTTTTGCTCTAACATTAAATGCCTCCAAATGGTATTTAATTAACTTCCCGGGGTGAAGAAACCCTTTTTGAGAACTCAGAGTGAGTAAATTGGCCATTTTCATGCACTTTTCACCATTCCATAAATCTTGTGTTTTGGGCCCCTGGAAGCATGAAAATCACTTTAAACATGCTAATTTTAGCTCTAACACTGATGATCCACCTACAAATGTGAACTGACGTTCAAAAATAAAACATTTGAAAACGGACCATTTTCCACATTTCTGAAGCATGACGTAATGGGGGGGTGTTATCTCTTTTGTCGAAAATCAGCCGTTTTTGCTCGAACATTAAATGCCTCCAAATGGTATTTATTTCACTTCCCGAGCCCCTGGAAGCATGAAAATCACTTTAAACATGCTAATTTTAGCTCTAACACTGATGATCCACCTACAAATGTGAACTGACGTTCAAAAATAAAACATTTGAAAACAGACCATTTTCCACATTTCTGAAGCATGACGTAATGGGGGAGTGTTATCTCTTTTGTCGAAAATCAGCCGTTTTTGCTCGAACATTAAATGCCTCCAAATGGTATTTAATTAACTTCCCGGGGTGAAGAAACCCTTTTTGAGAACTCAGAGTGAGTAAATTGGCCATTTTCATGCACTTTTAACCATTCCATAAATCTTGTGTTTTGGGCCCCAAGAAGCATGAAAATCACTTTAAACATGCTAATTTTAGCTCTAACACTGATGATCCACCTACAAATGTGAACTGACGTTCAAAAATCAAACATTTGAAAACGGACCATTTTCCACATTTCTGAAGCATGACGTAATGGGGGGGTGTTATCTCTTTTGTCGAAAATCAGCCGTTTTTGCTCTAACATTAAATGCCTCCAAATGGTATTTAATTAACTTCCCGGGGTGAAGAAACCCTTTTTGAGAACTCAGAGTGAGTAAATTGGCCATTTTCATGCACTTTTAACCATTCCATAAATCTTGTGTTTTGGGCCCCTGGAAGCATGAAAATCACTTTAAACATGCTAATTTTAGCTCTAACACTGATGATCCACCTACAAATGTGAACTGACGTTCAAAAATAAAACATTTGAAAACGGACCATTTTCCACATTTCTGAAGCATGACTTAATGGGGGGGTGTTATCTCTTTTGTCGAAAATCAGCCATTTTTGCTCGAACATTAAATGCCTCCAAATGGTATTTAATTAACTTCCCGGGGTGAAGAAACCCTTTTTGAGAACTCAGAGTGAGTAAATTGGCCATTTTCATGCACTTTTAACCATTCCATAAATCTTGTGTTTTGGGCCCCAAGAAGCATGAAAATCACTTTAAACATGCTAATTTTAGCTCTAACACTGATGATCCACCTACAAATGTGAACTGACGTTCAAAAATAAAACATTTGAAAACGGACCATTTTCCACATTTCTGAAGCATGACGTAATGGGGGGGTGTTATCTCTTTTGTCGAAAATCAGCCGTTTTTGCTCTAACATTAAATGCCTCCAAATGGTATTTAATTAACTTCCCGGGGTGAAGAAACCCTTTTTGAGAACTCAGAGTGAGTAAATTGGCCATTTTCATGCACTTTTAACCATTCCATAAATCTTGTGTTTTGGGCCCCTGGAAGCATGAAAATCACTTTAAACATGCTAATTTTAGCTCTAACACTGATGATCCACCTACAAATGTGAACTGACGTTCAAAAATAAAACATTTGAAAACGGACCATTTTCCACATTTCTGAAGCATGACTTAATGGGGGGGTGTTATCTCTTTTGTCGAAAATCAGCCATTTTTGCTCGAACATTAAATGCCTCCAAATGGTATTTAATTAACTTCCCGGGGTGAAGAAACCCTTTTTGAGAACTCAGAGTGAGTAAATTGGCCATTTTCATGCACTTTTAACCATTCCATAAATCTTGTGTTTTGGGCCCCAAGAAGCATGAAAATCACTTTAAACATGCTAATTTTAGCTCTAACACTGATGATCCACCTACAAATGTGAACTGACGTTCAAAAATAAAACATTTGAAAACGGACCATTTTCCACATTTCTGAAGCATGACGTAATGGGGGGGTGTTATCTCTTTTGTCGAAAATCAGCCGTTTTTGCTCGAACATTAAATGCCTCCAAATGGTATTTATTTCACTTCCCGAGCCCCTGGAAGCATGAAAATCACTTTAAACATGCTAATTTTAGCTCTAACACTGATGATCCACCTACAAATGTGAACTGACGTTCAAAAATAAAACATTTGAAAACGGACCATTTTCCACATTTCTGAAGCATGACGTAATGGGGGGGGTGTTATCTCTTTTGTCGAAAATCAGCCGTTTTTGCTCTAACATTAAATGCCTCCAAATGGTATTTAATTAACTTCCCGAGCCCCTGGAAGCATGAAAATCACTTTAAACATGCTAATTTTAGCTCTAACACTGATGATCCACCTACAAATGTGAACTGACGTTCAAAAATAAAACATTTGAAAACGGACCATTTTCCACATTTCTAAAGCATGACGTAATGGGGGGGTGTTAGCTCCTTCGTCGAAAATCAGCCGTTTTTGCTCGAACATTAAAATCCTCCAAATGGTATTTAATTAACTTCCCGGGGTGAAGAAACCCTTTTTGAAAACTCAGAGTGAGTAAATTGGCCATTTTCATGCACTTTTAACCATTCCATAAATCTTGTGTTTTGGGCCCCTGGAAGCATGAAAATCACTTTAAACATGCTAATTTTAGCTCTAACACTGATGATCCACCTACAAATGTGAACTGACGTTCAAAAATAAAACATTTGAAAACGGACCATTTTCCACATTTCTGAAGCATGACGTAATGGGGGGGGTGTTATCTCTTTTGTCGAAAATCAGCCGTTTTTGCTCTAACATTAAATGCCTCCAAATGGTATTTAATTAACTTCCCGGGGTGAAGAAACCCTTTTTGAGAACTCAGAGTGAGTAAATTGGCCATTTTCATGCACTTTTAACCATTCCATAAATCTTGTGTTTTGGGCCCCTGGAAGCATGAAAATCACTTTAAACATGCTAATTTTAGCTCTAACACTGATGATCCACCTACAAATGTGAACTGACGTTCAAAAATAAAACATTTGAAAACGGACCATTTTCCACATTTCTGAAGCATGACGTAATGGGGGGGGTGTTATCTCTTTTGTCGAAAATCAGCCGTTTTTGCTCTAACATTAAATGCCTCCAAATGGTATTTAATTAACTTCCCGAGCCCCTGGAAGCATGAAAATCACTTTAAACATGCTAATTTTAGCTCTAACACTGATGATCCACCTACAAATGTGAACTGACGTTCAAAAATAAAACATTTGAAAACGGACCATTTTCCACATTTCTAAAGCATGACATAATGGGGGGGTGTTAGCTCTTTCGTCGAAAATCAGCCGTTTTTGCTCGAACATTAAAATCCTCCAAATGGTATTTAATTAACTTCCCGGGGTGAAGAAACCCTTTTTGAAAACTCAGAGTGAGTAAATTGGCCATTTTCATGCACTTTTAACCATTCCATAAATCTTGTGTTTTGGGCCCCTGGAAGCATGAAAATCACTTTAAACATGCTAATTTTAGCTCTAACACTGATGATCCACCTACAAATGTGAACTGACGTTCAAAAATAAAACATTTGAAAACGGACCATTTTCCACATTTCTGAAGCATGACGTAATGGGGGGGTGTTATCTCTTTTGTCGAAAATCAGCCGTTTTTGCTCGAACATTAAATGCCTCCAAATGGTATTTAATTAACTTCCCGAGCCCCTGGAAGCATGAAAATCACTTTAAACATGCTAATTTTAGCTCTAACACTGATGATCCACCTACAAATGTGAACTGACGTTCAAAAATAAAACATTTGAAAACGGACCATTTTCCACATTTCTAAAGCATGACGTAATGGGGGGGTGTTAGCTCTTTTGTCGAAAATCAGCCGTTTTTGCTCGAACATTAAAATCCTCCAAATGGTATTTAATTAACTTCCCGGGGTGAAGAAACCCTTTTTGAGAACTCAGAGTGAGTAAATTGGCCATTTTCATGCACTTTTAACCATTCCATAAATCTTGTGTTTTGGGCCCCTGGAAGCATGAAAATCACTTTAAACATGCTAATTTTAGCTCTAACACTGATGATCCACCTACAAATGTGAACTGACGTTCAAAAATAAAACATTTGAAAACGGACCATTTTCCACATTTCTGAAGCATGACGTAATGGGGGAGTGTTATCTCTTTTGTCGAAAATCAGCCGTTTTTGCTCGAACATTAAATGCCTCCAAATGGTATTTATTTCACTTCCCGAGCCCCTGGAAGCATGAAAATCACTTTAAACATGCTAATTTTAGCTCTAACACTGATGATCCACCTACAAATGTGAACTGACGTTCAAAAATAAAACATTTGAAAACAGACCATTTTCCACATTTCTGAAGCATGACGTAATGGGGGAGTGTTATCTCTTTTGTCGAAAATCAGCCGTTTTTGCTCGAACATTAAATGCCTCCAAATGGTATTTAATTAACTTCCCGGGGTGAAGAAACCCTTTTTGAGAACTCAGAGTGAGTAAATTGGCCATTTTCATGCACTTTTAACCATTCCATAAATCTTGTGTTTTGGGCCCCAAGAAGCATGAAAATCACTTTAAACATGCTAATTTTAGCTCTAACACTGATGATCCACCTACAAATGTGAACTGACGTTCAAAAATCAAACATTTGAAAACGGACCATTTTCCACATTTCTGAAGCATGACGTAATGGGGGGGTGTTATCTCTTTTGTCGAAAATCAGCCGTTTTTGCTCTAACATTAAATGCCTCCAAATGGTATTTAATTAACTTCCCGGGGTGAAGAAACCCTTTTTGAGAACTCAGAGTGAGTAAATTGGCCATTTTCATGCACTTTTAACCATTCCATAAATCTTGTGTTTTGGGCCCCTGGAAGCATGAAAATCACTTTAAACATGCTAATTTTAGCTCTAACACTGATGATCCACCTACAAATGTGAACTGACGTTCAAAAATAAAACATTTGAAAACGGACCATTTTCCACATTTCTGAAGCATGACGTAATGGGGGGGTGTTATCTCTTTTGTCGAAAATCAGCCGTTTTTGCTCGAACATTAAATGCCTCCAAATGGTATTTAATTAACTTCCCGGGGTGAAGAAACCCTTTTTGAGAACTCAGAGTGAGTAAATTGGCCATTTTCATGCACTTTTAACCATTCCATAAATCTTGTGTTTTGGGCCCCAAGAAGCATGAAAATCACTTTAAACATGCTAATTTTAGCTCTAACACTGATGATCCACCTACAAATGTGAACTGACGTTCAAAAATAAAACATTGGAAAACGGACCATTTTCCACATTTCTGAAGCATGACGTAATGGGGGGGTGTTATCTCTTTTGTCGAAAATCAGCCGTTTTTGCTCGAACATTAAATGCCTCCAAATGGTATTTAATTAACTTCCCGGGGTGAAGAAACCCTTTTTGAGAACTCAGAGTGAGTAAATTGGCCATTTTCATGCACTTTTAACCATTCCATAAATCTTGTGTTTTGGGCCCCTGGAAGCATGAAAATCACTTTAAACATGCTAATTTTAGCTCTAACACTGATGATCCACCTACAAATGTGAACTGACGTTCAAAAATAAAACATTTGAAAACGGACCATTTTCCACATTTCTGAAGCATGACGTAATGGGGGGGTGTTATCTCTTTTGTCGAAAATCAGACGTTTTTGCTCTAACATTAAATGCCTCCAAATGGTATTTAATTAACTTCCCGGGGTGAAGAAACCCTTTTTGAGAACTCAGAGTGAGTAAATTGGCCATTTTCATGCACTTTTAACCATTCCATAAATCTTGTGTTTTGGGCCCCTGGAAGCATGAAAATCACTTTAAACATGCTAATTTTAGCTCTAACACTGATGATCCACCTACAAATGTGAACTGACGTTCAAAAATAAAACATTTGAAAACGGACCATTTTCCACATTTCTGAAGCATGAAGTAATGGGGGGGTGTTATCTCTTTTGTCGAAAATCAGCCATTTTTGCTCTAACATTAAATGCCTCCAAATGGTATTTAATTACCTTCCCGGGGTGAAGAAACCCTTTTTGAGAACTCAGAGTGAGTAAATTGGCCATTTTCATGCACTTTTAACCATTCCATAAATCTTGTGTTTTGGGCCCCTGGAAGCATGAAAATCACTTTAAACATGCTAATTTTAGCTCTAACACTGATGATCCACCTACAAATGTGAACTGACGTTCAAAAATAAAACATTTGAAAACGGACCATTTTCCACATTTCTGAAGCATGACGTAATGGGGGGGTGTTATCTCTTTTGTCGAAAATCAGCCGTTTTTGCTCTAACATTAAATGCCTCCAAATGGTATTTAATTAACATCCCGGGGTGAAGAAACCCTTTTTGAGAACTCAGAGTGAGTAAATTGGCCATTTTCATGCACTTTTCACCATTCCATAAATCTTGTGTTTTGGGCCCCTGGAAGCATGAAAATCACTTTAAACATGCTAATTTTAGCTCTAACACTGATGATCCACCTACAAATGTGAACTGACGTTCAAAAATAAAACATTTGAAAACGGACCATTTTCCACATTTCTGAAGCATGACGTAATGGGGGGGTGTTATCTCTTTTGTCGAAAATCAGCCGTTTTTGCTCGAACATTAAATGCCTCCAAATGGTATTTATTTCACTTCCCGAGCCCATGGAAGCATGAAAATCACTTTAAACATGCTAATTTTAGCTCTAACACTGATGATCCACCTACAAATGTGAACTGACGTTCAAAAATAAAACATTTGAAAACGGACCATTTTCCACATTTCTGAAGCATGACGTAATGGGGGGGTGTTATCTCTTTTGTCGAAAATCAGCCGTTTTTGCTCGAACATTAAATGCCTCCAAATGGTATTTAATTAACTTCCCGAGCCCCTGGAAGCATGAAAATCACTTTAAACATGCTAATTTTAGCTCTAACACTGATGATCCACCTACAAATGTGAACTGACGTTCAAAAATAAAACATTTGAAAACGGACCATTTTCCACATTTCTGAAGCATGACGTAATGGGGGGGTGTTATCTCTTTTGTCGAAAATCAGCCGTTTTTGCTCGAACATTAAATGCCTCCAAATGGTATTTAATTAACTTCCCGGGGTGAAGAAACCCTTTTTGAGAACTCAGAGTGAGTAAATTGGCCATTTTCATGCACTTTTAACCATTCCATAAATCTTGTGTTTTGGGCCCCAAGAAGCATGAAAATCACTTTAAACATGCTAATTTTAGCTCTAACACTGATGATCCACCTACAAATGTGAACTGACGTTCAAAAATAAAACATTTGAAAACGGACCATTTTCCACATTTCTGAAGCATGACGTAATGGGGGGGTGTTATCTCTTTTGTCGAAAATCAGCCGTTTTTGCTCGAACATTAAATGCCTCCAAATGGTATTTAATTAACTTCCCGGGGTGAAGAAACCCTTTTTGAGAACTCAGAGTGAGTAAATTGCCCATTTTCATGCACTTTTAACCATTCCATAAATCTTGTGTTTTGGGCCCCTGGAAGCATGAAAATCACTTTAAACATGCTAATTTTAGCTCTAACACTGATGATCCACCTACAAATGTGAACTGATGTTCAAAAATAAAACATTTGAAAACTGACCATTTTCCACATTTCTGAAGCATGACGTAATGGGGGGGTGTTATCTCTTTTGTCGAAAATCAGCCGTTTTTGCTCTAACATTAAATGCCTCCAAATGGTATTTAATTAACTTCCCGAGCCCCTGGAAGCATGAAAATCACTTTAAACATGCTAATTTTAGCTCTAACACTGATGATCCACCTACAAATGTGAACTGACGTTCAAAAATAAAACATTTGAAAACGGACCATTTTCCACATTTCTGAAGCATGACGTAATGGGGGGGTGTTATCTCTTTTGTCGAAAATCAGCCGTTTTTGCTCGAACATTAAATGCCTCCAAATGGTATTTATTTCACTTCCCGAGCCCCTGGAAGCATGAAAATCACTTTAAACATGCTAATTTTTGCTCTAACACTGATGATCCACCTACAAATGTGAACTGACGTTCAAAAATAAAACATTTGAAAACGGACCATTTTCCACATTTCTGAAGCATGACGTAATGGGGGGGTGTTATCTCTTTTGTCGAAAATCAGCCGTTTTTGCTCGAACATTAAATGCCTCCAAATGGTATTTAATTAACTTCCCGGGGTGAAGAAACCCTTTTTGAGAACTCAGAGTGAGTAAATTGGCCATTTTCATGCACTTTTAACCATTCCATAAATCTTGTGTTTTGGGCCCCTGGAAGCATGAAAATCACTTTAAACATGCTAATTTTAGCTCTAACACTGATGATCCACCTACAAATGTGAACTGACGTTCAATATTAAAACATTTGAAAACGGACCATTTTCCACATTTCTGAAGCATGACCTAATGGGGGGGTGTTATCTCTTTTGTCGAAAATCAGCCGTTTTTGCTCTAACATTAAATGCCTCCAAATGGTATTTAATTAACTTCCCGAGCCCCTGGAAGCATGAAAATCACTTTAAACATGCTAATTTTAGCTCTAACACTGATGATCCACCTGCAAATGTGAACTGACGTTCAAAAATAAAACATTTGAAAACGGACCATTTTCCACATTTCTAAAGCATGACGTAATGGGGGGGTGTTAGCTCTTTCGTCGAAAATCAGCCGTTTTTGCTCGAACATTAAAATCCTCCAAATGGTATTTAATTAACTTCCCGGGGTGAAGAAACCCTTTTTGAGAACTCAGAGTGAGTAAATTGGCCATTTTCATGCACTTTTAACCATTCCATAAATCTTGTGTTTTGGGCCCCTGGAAGCATGAAAATCACTTTAAACATGCTAATTTTAGCTCTAACACTGATGATCCACCTACAAATGTGAACTGACGTTCAAAAATAAAACATTTGAAAACGGACCATTTTCCACATTTCTGAAGCATGACGTAATGGGGGGGTGTTATCTCTTTTGTCGAAAATCAGCCGTTTTTGCTCGAACATTAAATGCCTCCAAATGGTATTTAATTAACTTCCCGAGCCCCTGGAAGCATGAAAATCACTTTAAACATGCTAATTTTAGCTCTAACACTGATGATCCACCTACAAATGTGAACTGACGTTCAAAAATAAAACATTTGAAAACGGACCATTTTCCACATTTCTAAAGCATGACGTAATGGGGGGGTGTTAGCTCTTTCGTCGAAAATCAGCCGTTTTTGCTCGAACATTAAAATCCTCCAAATGGTATTTAATTAACTTTCCGGGGTGAAGAAACCCTTTTTGAGAACTCAGAGTGAGTAAATTGGCCATTTTCATGCACTTTTAACCATTCCATAAATCTTGTGTTTTGGGCCCCTGGAAGCATGAAAATCACTTTAAACATGCTAATTTTAGCTCTAACACTGATGATCCACCTACAAATGTGAACTGATGTTCAAAAATAAAACATTTGAAAACGGACCATTTTCCACATTTCTGAAGCATGACGTAATGGGGCGGTGTTATCTCTTTTGTCGAAAATCAGCCGTTTTTGCTCGAACATTAAATGCCTCCAAATGGTATTTAATTAACTTCCCGGGGTGAAGAAACCCTTTTTGAGAACTCAGAGTGAGTAAATTGGCCATTTTCATGCACTTTTAACCATTCCATAAATCTTGTGTTTTGGGCCCCTGGAAGCATGAAAATCACTTTAAACATGCTAATTTTAGCTCTAACACTGATGATCCACCTACAAATGTGAACTGACGTTCAAAAATAAAACATTTGAAAACGGACCATTTTCCACATTTCTAAAGCATGACGTAATGGGGGGGTGTTATCTCTTTTGTCGAAAATCAGCCATTTTTGCTCGAACATTAAATGCCTCCAAATGGTATTTAATTAACTTCCCGGGGTGAAGAAACCCTTTTTGAGAACTCAGAGTGAGTAAATTGGCCATTTTCATGCACTTTTACCATTCCATAAATCTTGTGTTTTGGGCCCCTGGAAGCATGAAAATCACTTTAAACATGCTAATTTTAGCTCTAACACTGATGATCCACCTACAAATGTGAACTGACGTTCAAAAATAAAACATTTGAAAACGGACCATTTTCCACATTTCTGAAGCATGACGTAATGGGGGGGTGTTATCTCTTTTGTCGAAAATCAGCCGTTTTTGCTCTAACATTAAATGCCTCCAAATGGTATTTAATTAACTTCCCGGGGTGAAGAAACCCTTTTTGAGAACTCAGAGTGAGTAAATTGGCCATTTTCATGCACTTTTAACCATTCCATAAATCTTGTGTTTTGGGCCCCTGGAAGCATGAAAATCACTTTAAACATGCTAATTTTAGCTCTAACACTGATGATCCACCTACAAATGTGAACTGACGTTCAAAAATAAAACATTTGAAAACGGACCATTTTCCACATTTCTGAAGCATGACGTAATGGGGGGGTGTTATCTCTTTTGTCGAAAATCAGCCGTTTTTGCTCTAACATTAAATGCCCCCAAATGGTATTTAATTACCTTCCCGGGGTGAAGAAACCCTTTTTGAGAACTCAGAGTGAGTAAATTGGCCATTTTCATGCACTTTTAACCATTCCATAAATCTTGTGTTTTGGGCCCCTGGAAGCATGAAAATCACTTTAAACATGCTAATTTTAGCTCTAACACTGATGATCCACCTACAAATGTGAACTGACGTTCAAAAATAAAACATTTGAAAACGGACCATTTTCCACATTTCTGAAGCATGACGTAATGGGGGGGTGTTATCTCTTTTGTCGAAAATCAGCCGTTTTTGCTCTAACATTAAATGCCTCCAAATGGTATTTAATTAACTTCCCGGGGTGAAGAAACCCTTTTTGAGAACTCAGAGTGAGTAAATTGGCCATTTTCATGCACTTTTCACCATTCCATAAATCTTGTGTTTTGGGCCCCTGGAAGCATGAAAATCACTTTAAACATGCTAATTTTAGCTCTAACACTGATGATCCACCTACAAATGTGAACTGACGTTCAAAAATAAAACATTTGAAAACGGACCATTTTCCACATTTCTGAAGCATGACGTAATGGGGGGGTGTTATCTCTTTTGTCGAAAATCAGCCGTTTTTGCTCGAACATTAAATGCCTCCAAATGGTATTTATTTCACTTCCCGAGCCCCTGGAAGCATGAAAATCACTTTAAACATGCTAATTTTAGCTCTAACACTGATGATCCACCTACAAATGTGAACTGACGTTCAAAAATAAAACATTTGAAAACAGACCATTTTCCACATTTCTGAAGCATGACGTAATGGGGGGGTGTTATCTCTTTTGTCGAAAATCAGCCGTTTTTGCTCGAACATTAAATGCCTCCAAATGGTATTTAATTAACTTCCCGGGGTGAAGAAACCCTTTTTGAGAACTCAGAGTGAGTAAATTGGCCATTTTCATGCACTTTTAACCATTCCATAAATCTTGTGTTTTGGGCCCCAAGAAGCATGAAAATCACTTTAAACATGCTAATTTTAGCTCTAACACTGATGATCCACCTACAAATGTGAACTGATGTTCAAAAATAAAACATTTGAAAACGGACCATTTTCCACATTTCTGAAGCATGACGTAATGGGGGGGTTTTATCTCTTTTGTCGAAAATCAGCCGTTTTTGCTCTAACATTAAATGCCTCCAAATGGTATTTAATTAACTTCCCGAGCCCCTGGAAGCATGAAAATCACTTTAAACATGCTAATTTTAGCTCTAACACTGATGATCCACCTACAAATGTGAACTGACTTTCAAAAATAAAACATTTGAAAACGGACCATTTTCCACATTTCTGAAGCATGACGTAATGGGGGGGTGTTATCTCTTTTGTCGAAAATCAGCCGTTTTTGCTCGAACATTAAATGCCTCCAAATGGTATTTATTTCACTTCCCGAGCCCCTGGAAGCATGAAAATCACTTTAAACATGCTAATTTTAGCTCTAACACTGATGATCCACCTACAAATGTGAACTGACGTTCAAAAATAAAACATTTGAAAACGGACCATTTTCCACATTTCTGAAGCATGACGTAATGGGGGGGTGTTATCTCTTTTGTCGAAAATCAGCTGTTTTTGCTCGAACATTAAATGCCTCCAAATGGTATTTAATTAACTTCCCGGGGTGAAGAAACCCTTTTTGAGAACTCAGAGTGAGTAAATTGGCCATTTTCATGCACTTTTAACCATTCCATAAATCTTGTGTTTTGGGCCCCTGGAAGCATGAAAATCACTTTAAACATGCTAATTTTAGCTCTAACACTGATGATCCACCTACAAATGTGAACTGACGTTCAAAAATAAAACATTTGAAAACGGACCATTTTCCACATTTCTGAAGCATGACCTAATGGGGGGGTGTTATCTCTTTTGTCGAAAATCAGCCGTTTTTGCTCTAACATTAAATGCCTCCAAATGGTATTTAATTAACTTCCCGGGGTGAAGAAACCCTTTTTGAGAACTCAGAGTGAGTAAATTGGCCATTTTCATGCACTTTTAACCATTCCATAAATCTTGTGTTTTGGGCCCCTGGAAGCATGAAAATCACTTTAAACATGCTAATTTTAGCTCTAACACTGATGATCCACCTACAAATGTGAACTGACGTTCAAAAATAAAACATTTGAAAACGGACCATTTTCCACATTTCTGAAGCATGACGTAATGGGGGGGTGTTATCTCTTTTGTCGAAAATCAGCCGTTTTTGCTCTAACATTAAATGCCTCCAAATGGTATTTAATTAACTTCCCGGGGTGAAGAAACCCTTTTTGAGAACTCAGAGTGAGTAAATTGGCCATTTTCATGCACTTTTAACCATTCCATAAATCTTGTGTTTTGGGCCCCTGGAAGCATGAAAATCACTTTAAACATGCTAATTTTAGCTCTAACACTGATGATCCACCTACAAATGTGAACTGACGTTCAAAAATAAAACATTTGAAAACGGACCATTTTCCACATTTCTGAAGCATGACGTAATGGGGGGGTGTTATCTCTTTTGTCGAAAATCAGCCGTTTTTGCTCTAACATTAAATGCCCCCAAATGGTATTTAATTACCTTCCCGGGGTGAAGAAACCCTTTTTGAGAACTCAGAGTGAGTAAATTGGCCATTTTCATGCACTTTTAACCATTCCATAAATCTTGTGTTTTGGGCCCCTGGAAGCATGAAAATCACTTTAAACATGCTAATTTTAGCTCTAACACTGATGATCCACCTACAAATGTGAACTGACGTTCAAAAATAAAACATTTGAAAACGGACCATTTTCCACATTTCTGAAGCATGACGTAATGGGGGGGTGTTATCTCTTTTGTCGAAAATCAGCCGTTTTTGCTCTAACATTAAATGCCTCCAAATGGTATTTAATTAACTTCCCGGGGTGAAGAAACCCTTTTTGAGAACTCAGAGTGAGTAAATTGGCCATTTTCATGCACTTTTCACCATTCCATAAATCTTGTGTTTTGGGCCCCTGGAAGCATGAAAATCACTTTAAACATGCTAATTTTAGCTCTAACACTGATGATCCACCTACAAATGTGAACTGACGTTCAAAAATAAAACATTTGAAAACGGACCATTTTCCACATTTCTGAAGCATGACGTAATGGGGGGGTGTTATCTCTTTTGTCGAAAATCAGCCGTTTTTGCTCGAACATTAAATGCCTCCAAATGGTATTTATTTCACTTCCCGAGCCCCTGGAAGCATGAAAATCACTTTAAACATGCTAATTTTAGCTCTAACACTGATGATCCACCTACAAATGTGAACTGACGTTCAAAAATAAAACATTTGAAAACAGACCATTTTCCACATTTCTGAAGCATGACGTAATGGGGGGGTGTTATCTCTTTTGTCGAAAATCAGCCGTTTTTGCTCGAACATTAAATGCCTCCAAATGGTATTTAATTAACTTCCCGGGGTGAAGAAACCCTTTTTGAGAACTCAGAGTGAGTAAATTGGCCATTTTCATGCACTTTTAACCATTCCATAAATCTTGTGTTTTGGGCCCCAAGAAGCATGAAAATCACTTTAAACATGCTAATTTTAGCTCTAACACTGATGATCCACCTACAAATGTGAACTGACGTTCAAAAATCAAACATTTGAAAACGGACCATTTTCCACATTTCTGAAGCATGACGTAATGGGGGGGTGTTATCTCTTTTGTCGAAAATCAGCCGTTTTTGCTCTAACATTAAATGCCTCCAAATGGTATTTAATTAACTTCCCGGGGTGAAGAAACCCTTTTTGAGAACTCAGAGTGAGTAAATTGGCCATTTTCATGCACTTTTAACCATTCCATAAATCTTGTGTTTTGGGCCCCTGGAAGCATGAAAATCACTTTAAACATGCTAATTTTAGCTCTAACACTGATGATCCACCTACAAATGTGAACTGACGTTCAAAAATAAAACATTTGAAAACGGACCATTTTCCACATTTCTGAAGCATGACGTAATGGGGGGGTGTTATCTCTTTTGTCGAAAATCAGCCGTTTTTGCTCGAACATTAAATGCCTCCAAATGGTATTTAATTAACTTCCCGGGGTGAAGAAACCCTTTTTGAGAACTCAGAGTGAGTAAATTGGCCATTTTCATGCACTTTTAACCATTCCATAAATCTTGTGTTTTGGGCCCCTGGAAGCATGAAAATCACTTTAAACATGCTAATTTTAGCTCTAACACTGATGATCCACCTACAAATGTGAACTGATGTTCAAAAATAAAACATTTGAAAACGGACCATTTTCCACATTTCTGAAGCATGACGTAATGGGGGGGTTTTATCTCTTTTGTCGAAAATCAGCCGTTTTTGCTCTAACATTAAATGCCTCCAAATGGTATTTAATTAACTTCCCGAGCCCCTGGAAGCATGAAAATCACTTTAAACATGCTAATTTTAGCTCTAACACTGATGATCCACCTACAAATGTGAACTGACGTTCAAAAATAAAACATTTGAAAACGGACCATTTTCCACATTTCTGAAGCATGACGTAATGGGGGGGTGTTATCTCTTTTGTCGAAAATCAGCTGTTTTTGCTCGAACATTAAATGCCTCCAAATGGTATTTATTTCACTTCCCGAGCCCCTGGAAGCATGAAAATCACTTTAAACATGCTAATTTTAGCTCTAACACTGATGATCCACCTACAAATGTGAACTGACGTTCAAAAATAAAACATTTGAAAACGGACCATTTTCCACATTTCTGAAGCATGACGTAATGGGGGGGTGTTATCTCTTTTGTCGAAAATCAGCCGTTTTTGCTCGAACATTAAATGCCTCCAAATGGTATTTAATTAACTTCCCGGGGTGAAGAAACCCTTTTTGAGAACTCAGAGTGAGTAAATTGGCCATTTTCATGCACTTTTAACCATTCCATAAATCTTGTGTTTTGGGCCCCTGGAAGCATGAAAATCACTTTAAACATGCTAATTTTAGCTCTAACACTGATGATCCACCTACAAATGTGAACTGACGTTCAAAAATAAAACATTTGAAAACGGACCATTTTCCACATTTCTGAAGCATGACCTAATGGGGGGGTGTTATCTCTTTTGTCGAAAATCAGCCGTTTTTGCTCTAACATTAAATGCCTCCAAATGGTATTTAATTAACTTCCCGGGGTGAAGAAACCCTTTTTGAGAACTCAGAGTGAGTAAATTGGCCATTTTCATGCACTTTTAACCATTCCATAAATCTTGTGTTTTGGGCCCCTGGAAGCATGAAAATCACTTTAAACATGCTAATTTTAGCTCTAACACTGATGATCCACCTACAAATGTGAACTGACGTTCAAAAATAAAACATTTGAAAACGGACCATTTTCCACATTTCTGAAGCATGACGTAATGGGGGGGTGTTATCTCTTTTGTCGAAAATCAGACGTTTTTGCTCGAACATTAAATGCCTCCAAATGGTATTTATTTCACTTCCCGAGCCCCTGGAAGCATGAAAATCACTTTAAACATGCTAATTTTAGCTCTAACACTGATGATCCACCTACAAATGTGAACTGACGTTCAAAAATAAAACATTTGAAAACGGACCATTTTCCACATTTCTGAAGCATGACGTAATGGGGGGGTGTTATCTCTTTTGTCGAAAATCAGCCGTTTTTGCTCGAACATTAAATGCCTCCAAATGGTATTTATTTCACTTCCCGAGCCCCTGGAAGCATGAAAATCACTTTAAACATGCTAATTTTAGCTCTAACACTGATGATCCACCTACAAATGTGAACTGACGTTCAAAAATAAAACATTTGAAAACGGACCATTTTCCACATTTCTGAAGCATGACGTAATGGGGGGGTGTTATCTCTTTTGTCGAAAATCAGCCGTTTTTGCTCGAACATTAAATGCCTCCAAATGGTATTTAATTAACTTCCCGGGGTGAAGAAACCCTTTTTGAGAACTCAGAGTGAGTAAATTGGCCATTTTCATGCACTTTTAACCATTCCATAAATCTTGTGTTTTGGGCCCCTGGAAGCATGAAAATCACTTTAAACATGCTAATTTTAGCTCTAACACTGATGATCCACCTACAAATGTGAACTGACGTTCAAAAATAAAACATTTGAAAACGGACCATTTTCCACATTTCTGAAGCATGACGTAATGGGGGGGTGTTATCTCTTTTGTCGAAAATCAGCCGTTTTTGCTCGAACATTAAATGCCTCCAAATGGTATTTAATTAACTTCCCGGGGTGAAGAAACCCTTTTTGAGAACTCAGAGTGAGTAAATTGGCCATTTTCATGCACTTTTAACCATTCCATAAATCTTGTGTTTTGGGCCCCTGGAAGCATGAAAATCACTTTAAACATGCTAATTTTAGCTCTAACACTGATGATCCACCTACAAATGTGAACTGACGTTCAAAAATAAAACATTTGAAAACGGACCATTTTCCACATTTCTGAAGCATGACGTAATGGGGGGGTGTTATCTCTTTTGTCGAAAATCAGCCGTTTTTGCTCTAACATTAAATGCCTCCAAATGTTATTTAATTAACTTCCCGGGGTGAAGAAACCCTTTTTGAGAACTCAGAGTGAGTAAATTGGCCATTTTCATGCACTTTTAACCATTCCATAAATCTTGTGTTTTGGGCCCCTGGAAGCATGAAAATCACTTTAAACATGCTAATTTTAGCTCTAACACTGATGATCCACCTACAAATGTGAACTGACGTTCAAAAATAAAACATTTGAAAACGGACCATTTTCCACATTTCTGAAGCATGACGTAATGGGGGGGTGTTATCTCTTTTGTCGAAAATCAGCCGTTTTTGCTCGAACATTAAATGCCTCCAAATGGTATTTATTTCACTTCCCGAGCCCCTGGAAGCATGAAAATCACTTTAAACATGCTAATTTTAGCTCTAACACTGATGATCCACCTACAAATGTGAACTGACGTTCAAAAATAAAACATTTGAAAACGGACCATTTTCCACATTTCTGAAGCATGACGTAATGGGGGGGTGTTATCTCTTTTGTCGAAAATCAGCCGTTTTTGCTCGAACATTAAATGCCTCCAAATGGTATTTAATTAACTTCCCGGGGTGAATAAACCCTTTTTGAGAACTCAGAGTGAGTAAATTGGCCATTTTCATGCACTTTTAACCATTCCATAAATCTTGTGTTTTGGGCCCCTGGAAGCATGAAAATCACTTTAAACATGCTAATTTTAGCTCTAACACTGATGATCCACCTACAAATGTGAACTGACGTTCAAAAATAAAACATTTGAAAACGGACCATTTTCCACATTTCTGAAGCATGACGTAATGGGGGGGTGTTATCTCTTTTGTCGAAAATCAGCCGTTTTTGCTCGAACATTAAATGCCTCCAAATGGTATTTATTTCACTTCCCGAGCCCCTGGAAGCATGAAAATCACTTTAAACATGCTAATTTTAGCTCTAACACTGATGATCCACCTACAAATGTGAACTGACGTTCAAAAATAAAACATTTGAAAACGGACCATTTTCCACATTTCTGAAGCATGACGTAATGGGGGGGTGTTATCTCTTTTGTCGAAAATCAGCCGTTTTTGCTCGAACATTAAATGCCTCCAAATGGTATTTATTTCACTTCCCGAGCCCCTGGAAGCATGAAAATCACTTTAAACATGCTAATTTTAGCTCTAACACTGATGATCCACCTACAAATGTGAACTGACGTTCAAAAATAAAACATTTGAAAACGGACCATTTTCCACATTTCTGAAGCATGACGTAATGGGGGGGTGTTATCTCTTTTGTCGAAAATCAGCCGTTTTTGCTCGAACATTAAATGCCTCCAAATGGTATTTAATTAACTTCCCGGGGTGAAGAAACCCTTTTTGAGAACTCAGAGTGAGTAAATTGGCCATTTTCATGCACTTTTAACCATTCCATAAATCTTGTGTTTTGGGCCCCTGGAAGCATGAAAATCACTTTAAACATGCTAATTTTAGCTCTAACACTGATGATCCACCTACAAATGTGAACTGACGTTCAAAAATAAAACATTTGAAAACGGACCATTTTCCACATTTCTGAAGCATGGCGTAATGGGGGGGTGTTATCTCTTTTGTCGAAAATCAGCCGTTTTTGCTCGAACATTAAATGCCTCCAAATGGTATTTAATTAACTTCCCGGGGTGAAGAAACCCTTTTTGAGAACTCAGAGTGAGTAAATTGGCCATTTTCATGCACTTTTAACCATTCCATAAATCTTGTGTTTTGGGCCCCTGGAAGCATGAAAATCACTTTAAACATGCTAATTTTAGCTCTAACACTGATGATCCACCTACAAATGTGAACTGACGTTCAAAAATAAAACATTTGAAAACGGACCATTTTCCACATTTCTGAAGCATGACGTAATGGGGGGGTGTTATCTCTTTTGTCGAAAATCAGCCGTTTTTGCTCTAACATAAATGCCTCCAAATGGTATTTAATTAACTTCCGGGGTGAAGAAACCCTTTTTGAGAACTCAGAGTGAGTAAATTGGCCATTTTCATGCACTTTTTAACCATTCCATAAATCTTGTGTTTTGGGCCCCTGGAAGCATGAAAATCACTTTAAACATGCTAATTTTAGCTCTAACACTGATGATCCACCTACAAATGTGAACTGACGTTCAAAAATAAAACATTTGAAAACGGACCATTTTCCACATTTCTGAAGCATGACGTAATGGGGGGGTGTTATCTCTTTTGTCGAAAATCAGCCGTTTTTGCTCGAACATTAAATGCCTCCAAATGGTATTTATTTCACTTCCCGAGCCCCTGGAAGCATGAAAATCACTTTAAAACATGCTAATTTTAGCTCTAACACTGATGATCCACCTAAAAATGTGAACTGACGTTCAAAAATAAAACATTTGAAAACGGACCATTTTCCACATTTCTGAAGCATGACGTAATGGGGGGGTGTTATCTCTTTTGTCGAAAATCAGCCGTTTTTGCTCGAACATTAAATGCCTCCAAATGGTATTTAATTAACTTCCTGGGGTGAAGAAACCCTTTTTGAGAACTCAGAGTGAGTAAATTGGCCATTTTCATGCACTTTTAACCATTCCATAAATCTTGTGTTTTGGGCCCCAAGAAGCATGAAAATCACTTTAAACATGCTAATTTAGCTCTAACACTGATGATCCACCTACAAATGTGAACTGACGTTCAAAAATAAAACATTTGAAAACGGACCATTTTCCACATTTCTGAAGCATGACGTAATGGGGGGGTGTTATCTCTTTTGTCGAAAATCAGCCGTTTTTGCTCTAACATTAAATGCCTCCAAATGGTATTTAATTAACTTCCCGGGGTGAAGAAACCCTTTTTGAGAACTCAGAGTGAGTAAATTGGCCATTTTCATGCACTTTTAACCATTCCATAAATCTTGTGTTTTGGGCCCCTGGAAGCATGAAAATCACTTTAAACATGCTAATTTTAGCTCTAACACTGATGATCCACCTACAATGTGAACTGACGTTCAAAAATAAAACATTTGAAAACGGACCATTTTCCACATTTCTGAAGCATGACGTAATGGGGGGGTGTTATCTCTTTTGTCGAAAATCAGCCGTTTTTGCTCGAACATTAAATGCCTCAAATGGTATTTAATTAACTTCCCGGGGTGAAGAAACCCTTTTTGAGAACTCAGAGTGAGTAAATTGGCCATTTTCATGCACTTTTAACCATTCCATAAATCTTGTGTTTTGGGCCCCTGGAAGCATGAAAATCACTTTAAACATGCTAATTTTAGCTCTAACACTGATGATCCACCTACAAATGTGAACTGATGTTCAGAAATAAAACATTTGAAAACGGACCATTTTCCACATTTCTGAAGCATGACGTAATGGGGGGTGTTATCTCTTTTGTCGAAAATCAGCTGTTTTTGCTCTAACAATTAAATGCCTCCAAATGGTATTTAATTAACTTCCCGAGCCCCTGGAAGCATGAAAATCACTTTAAACATGCTAATTTTAGCTCTAACACTGATGATCCACCTACAAATGTGAACTGACGTTCAAAAATAAAACATTTGAAAACGGACCATTTTCCACATTTCTGAAGCATGACGTAATGGGGGGGTGTTATCTCTTTTGTCGAAAATAAGCCGTTTTTGCTCGAACATTAAATGCCTCCAAATGGTATTTATTTCACTTCCCGAGCCCCTGGAAGCATGAAAATCACTTTAAACCTGCTAATTTTAGCTCTAACACTGATGATCCACCTACAAATGTGAACTGATGTTCAAAAACAAAACATTTCAAAACGGACCATTTTCCACATTTCTGAAGCATGACGTAATGGGGCGTTGTTATCTCTTTTGTCGAAAATCAGCCGTTTTTGCTCGAACATTAAATGCCTCCAAATGGTATTTAATTAACTTCCCGGGGTGAAGAAACCCTTTTGAGAACTCAAAGTGAGTAAATTGGCCATTTTCATGCACTTTTAACCATTCCATAAATCTTGTGTTTTGGGCCCCTGGAAGCATGAAAATCACTTTAAACATGCTAATTTTAGCTCTAACACTGATGATCCACCTACAAATGTGAACTGACGTTCAAAAATAAAACATTTGAAAACGGACCATTTTCCACATTTCTGAAGCATGACCTAATGGGGGGTGTTATCTCTTTTGTCGAAAATCAGCCGTTTTGCTCTAACATTAATGCCTCCAAATGGTATTTAATTAACTTCCCGGGGTGAAGAAACCCTTTTTGAGAACTCAGAGTGAGTAAATTGGCCATTTTCATGCACTTTTAACCATTCCATAAATCTTGTGTTTTGGGCCCCTGAAAGCATGAAAATCACTTTAAACATGCTAATTTTAGCTCTAACACTGATGATCCACCTACAAATGTGAACTGACGTTCAAAAATAAAACATTTGAAAACGGACCATTTTCCACATTTCTGAAGCATGACGTAATGGGGGGGTGTTATCTCTTTTGTCGAAAATCAGCCGTTTTGCTCGAAACATTAAATGCCTCCAAATGGTATTTATTTCACTTCCCGAGCCCCTGGAAGCATGAAAATCACTTTAAACATGCTATTTTTTGCTCTAACACTGATGATCCACCTACAAATGTGAACTGACGTTCAAAAATAAAACATTTGAAAACGGACCATTTTCCACATTTCTGAAGCATGACGTAATGGGGGGGGTGTTATCTCTTTTGTCGAAAATCAGCCGTTTTTGCTCGAACATTAAATGCCTCCAAATGGTATTTATTTCACTTCCCGAGCCCCTGGAAGCATGAAAATCACTTTAAACATGCTAATTTTAGCTCTAACACTGATGATCCACCTACAAATGTGAACTGACGTTCAAAAATAAAACATTTGAAAACGGACCATTTTCCACATTTCTGAAGCATGACGTAATGGGGGGGTGTTATCTCTTTTGTCGAAAATCAGCCGTTTTTGCTCGAACATTAAATGCCTCCAAATGGTATTTAATTAACTTCCCGGGGTGAAGAAACCCTTTTTGAGAACTCAGAGTGAGTAAATTGGCCATTTTCATGCACTTTTAACCATTCCATAAATCTTGTGTTTTGGGCCCCTGGAAGCATGAAAATCACTTTAAACATGCTAATTTTAGCTCTAACACTGATGATCCACCTACAAATGTGAACTGACGTTCAAAAATAAAACATTTGAAAACGGACCATTTTCCCACATTTCTGAAGCATGACGTAATGGGGGGGTGTTATCTCTTTTGTCGAAAATCAGCCGTTTTTGCTCGAACATTAAATGCCTCCAAATGGTATTTATTTCACTTCCCGAGCCCCTGGAAGCATGAAAATCACTTAAACATGCTAATTTTAGCTCTAACACTGATGATCCACCTACAAATGTGAACTGACGTTCAAAATAAAACATTTGAAAACGGACCATTTTCCACATTTCTGAAGCATGACGTAATGGGGGGGTGTTATCTCTTTTGTCGAAAATCAGCCGTTTTTGCTCGAACATAAATGCCTCCAAATGGTATTTAATTAACTTCCCGGGTGAAGAAACCCTTTTTGAGAACTCAGAGTGAGTAAATTGGCCATTTTCATGCACTTTTAACCATTCCATAAATCTTGTGTTTTGGGCCCCTGGAAGCATGAAAATCACTTTAAACATGCTAATTTTAGCTCTAACACTGATGATCCACCTACAAATGTGAACTGACGTTCAAAAATAAAACAATTGAAAACGGACCATTTTCCACATTTCTGAAGCATGACGTAATGGGGGGGTGTTATCTCTTTTGTCGAAAATCAGCCGTTTTTGCTCTAACATTAAATGCCTCCAAATGGTATTTAATTAACTTCCCGGGGTGAAGAAACCCTTTTTGAGAACTCAGAGTGAGTAAATTGGCCATTTTCATGCACTTTTAACCATTCCATAAATCTTGTGTTTTGGGCCCTGGAAGCATGAAAATCACTTTAAACATGCTAATTTTAGCTCTAACACTGATGATCCACCTACAAATGTGAACTGACGTTCAAAAATAAAACATTTGAAAACGGACCATTTTCCACATTTCTGAAGCATGACGTAATGGGGGGGTGTTATCTCTTTTGTCGAAAATCAGCCGTTTTTGCTCGAACATTAAATGCCTCCAAATGGTATTTATTTCACTTCCCGAGCCCCTGGAAGCATGAAAATCACTTTAAACATGCTAATTTTAGCTCTAACACTGATGATCCACCTACAAATGTGAACTGACGTTCAAAAATAAAACATTTGAAAACGGACCATTTTCCACATTTCTGAAGCATGACGTAATGGGGGGGTGTTATCTCTTTTGTCGAAAATCAGCCGTTTTTGCTCGAACATTAAATGCCTCCAAATGGTATTTAATTAACTTCCTGGGGTGAAGAAACCCTTTTTGAGAACTCAGAGTGAGTAAATTGGCCATTTTCATGCACTTTTAACCATTCCATAAATCTTGTGTTTTGGGCCCCAAGAAGCATGAAAATCACTTTAAACATGCTAATTTTAGCTCTAACACTGATGATCCACCTACAAATGTGAACTGACGTTCAAAAATAAAACATTTGAAAACGGACCATTTTCCACATTTCTGAAGCATGACGTAATGGGGGGGTGTTATCTCTTTTGTCGAAAATCAGCCGTTTTTGCTCTAACATTAAATGCCTCCAAATGGTATTTAATTAACTTCCCGGGGTGAAGAAACCCTTTTTGAGAACTCAGAGTGAGTAAATTGGCCATTTTCATGCACTTTTAACCATTCCATAAATCTTGTGTTTTGGGCCCCTGGAAGCATGAAAATCACTTTAAACATGCTAATTTTAGCTCTAACACTGATGATCCACCTACAAATGTGAACTGACGTTCAAAAATAAAACATTTGAAAACGGACCATTTTCCACATTTCTGAAGCATGACGTAATGGGGGGGTGTTATCTCTTTTGTCGAAAATCAGCCGTTTTTTGCTCGAACATTAAATGCCTCCAAATGGTATTTAATTAACTTCCCGGGGTGAAGAAACCCTTTTTGAGAACTCAGAGTGAGTAAATTGGCCATTTTCATGCACTTTTAACCATTCCATAAATCTTGTGTTTTGGGCCCCTGGAAGCATGAAAATCACTTTAAACATGCTAATTTTAGCTCTAACACTGATGATCCACCTACAAATGTGAACTGATGTTCAGAAATAAAACATTTGAAAACGGACCATTTTCCACATTTCTGAAGCATGACGTAATGGGGGGGGTGTTATCTCTTTTGTCGAAAATCAGCTGTTTTTGCTCTAACATTAAATGCCTCCAAATGGTATTTAATTAACTTCCCGAGCCCCTGGAAGCATGAAAATCACTTTAAACATGCTAATTTTAGCTCTAACACTGATGATCCACCTACAAATGTGAACTGACGTTCAAAAATAAAACATTTGAAAACGGACCATTTTCCACATTTCTGAAGCATGACGTAATGGGGGGGTGTTATCTCTTTTGTCGAAAATAAGCCGTTTTTGCTCGACATTAAATGCCTCCAAATGGTATTTATTTCACTTCCCGAGCCCCTGGAAGCATGAAAATCACTTTAAACATGCTAATTTTAGCTCTAACACTGATGATCCACCTACAAATGTGAACTGATGTTAAAAAACAAAACATTTCAAAAACGGACCATTTTCCACATTTCTGAAGCATGACGTAATGGGGCGTTGTTATCTCTTTTGTCGAAAATCAGCCGTTTTGCTCGAACATTAAATGCCTCCAAATGGTATTTAATTAACTTCCCGGGGTGAAGAAACCCTTTTTGAGAACTCAAAGTGAGTAAATTGGCCATTTTCATGCACTTTTAACCATTCCATAAATCTTGTGTTTTGGGCCCCTGGAAGCATGAAAATCACTTTAAACATGCTAATTTTAGCTCTAACACTGATGATCCACCTACAAATGTGAACTGACGTTCAAAAATAAAACATTTGAAAACGGACCATTTTCCACATTTCTGAAGCATGACCTAATGGGGGGGTGTTATCTCTTTTGTCGAAAATCAGCCGTTTTTGCTCTAACATTAAATGCCTCCAAATGGTATTTAATTAACTTCCCCGGGGTGAAGAAACCCTTTTTGAGAACTCAGAGTGAGTAAATTGGCCATTTTCAAGCACTTTAACCATTCCATAAAATCTTGTGTTTTGGGCCCCCTGAAAGCATGAAAATCACTTTAAACATGCTAATTTTAGCTCTAACACTGATGATCCAC